>NC_087205.1:87849489-87870270 GCF_015104395.2 Macrobrachium nipponense
TCTGCCTGTTTGCAAAACTATGTTTTTGAGCACCCTTAATATCTCGGAAAAACTCTTAGAATAGCCATTAGTAAGAGGACAGTTCTACAAAGGTAACAGGGAAAAGGAAAAAGAAGAACGAGCTTAAGGGGGGGAGGAGGGGGGTACGATATACAAGTTTATTGAAAAAAGAGGACCAAAGCAAAAAGACAAGCAATCACTGAGCATGTTTAATTCGATTTTCCACGAACCGGAATCCCACTATTGTCGTCAAGAAAATTCAAACGCGAGATTATTTGCATCCAGACCTTAACAAAAAGAAAATGCATGCTATGTTTTTTATAAAACGGCATATCGGCAAGCTACACCAAACTTTATTGCGTTAGGTCCTAAGGGGCCAAAATATGTTTCCCTTTCCATAATCCATAAGAAGGATCTCTGTTTAAGCTGTGGTGTGAAAATTACCAGAAAAGGAAATACAGAAAAGAAAACAGAAACTTCGCAAGACCAATTTCAAGAACACATTAGAAAGGAGAAAGGAAGCTGTAAGGAGAAAGAAAAGATGGAGCTAAAACATGATTACTGATCCTTTTTCTCACTTGGACCAGCCAACATTTGACCATCCCCCAAGCAGGTCATTTTACCCTCTCAAGGATAAATGATAACATGCTTTTATTTATAAAAAGGAGATTGGCTTTTTTTTTTAACTAATAATCTTCTAAACATCTATGAATCTTACTAATCTAAGGTTGTCACGCGCAATCAATAAGGTATTATTCATTGTTTTTACTTGGCTATGCATCAAGGACAAGGAAAAACGACGGATCCTATGAAATTGCCACCTTCTTAAGCTTAAGTTTATTTCCCTTGATAAACCTGGAATGTTCTTCTGGGTCAGAAACTGTAAAAACTGTTTGCTGATGGGTGTCCTGGACCAAAATAAAAAATTCTACAATCACCCAGCCATGCTCTTGCAATTCAGTAAGCAGGACTTGAGAAGCATAGAAAAAGATACACCTGATTTTCTTCGAGGACCTAACAATGTTGGTGACCTTTAATGTGCCTTTCGCACTTTATAACCACTTTTTTCTGGACTAGCAAGGAAAAAAAAATCCTTTATTGTTTTGTTCATCCAGTCCAAGACTCTTTGATTTCTTTTCTTCGATTTTACAAGGACAATGGCAAAAAGTACGTTCGTATACTATTCCATTAGAAATAGATGACCAAGGAATTCTGGTTAACTGGACAGAAATGAGAGAGGTAATGGTGTAAACAAAAGAGTTCTGTCGAATAAAATTTTCTTCAAGACATAGTTCACCTAAATTTGAACACTTCAGATCTATAACACTGAAGCAACTAATGCAGCCTGACCCAACCCAAACAATATAAAACTGCTTAATAAACTCCTAACCTGAACCTCCAAAGATCTCTAAGGAGAATAGAAGCTTCGCTTAAGTTGATGTCACTTTGTAATAGTGCCTTACCAGTTGTTTCAGAGGTAGTCAGAGTATGTTCTTTTTATTTCTTCAGATCTTTCCACCAACTAAAACTAAAACAAGTTTTTCATAGGCACTTATGTACCAAAAAACAATCTTTCTTCAAAAAACGTAAATACAGCGTTTTATAGATTTTTATCGTGGGTTGGTACATCAAGGAAGTAATTTTATTATTAAATATTGTCAATAAAGAATGAACTATTATTTTTTTTTTCATTCTCTATTCATCAATGAAATGTTTTACTCCCAAGAAACAATAATTTTCCAAAGATGTCATATCTAAAGGAAAATATCTGAAAAAAAAAAAGGTTTAATTTTACCATGATGTGAATGGATTAACAGACGAAGTATAAAACCAATTAATATATCAGCCTCAATCCATGAAGTAAATAAAAACTAATGCTTTCTGCGACAATTGTGAAACGGTAAAGGACAGGGATCGTTCATAAGAAAAAGATGCACAAATCTTTAGCATAACTGATGTAATTCTGTAAATTCAGATTCCTTCTCTTAGAACAGATTAAAGGAGACAAGTAGGTCGTAACTAAAAGTGTTTTGAAATGTTTTCGTAAAAGGACGAAAGGGCGGGCGTATCTATTTCAACCCCCCCATAAGCATAAGGAAAGAAGTAAAGTTTTTTTTCATTATTAATTACCGACTCAAGGTCAAAACTACATTCGTTGAAAAAAGCTCTGTAGCAAATTTATTTTTATTACTTTAAAACTTAAACGAGCAGTCTTAAACATGGTGAAACATTGAGCTCAAAAACTTTAGATTGGCTCTCCATGAAAAAAGTGAAAAAAAAACCTGAGGAATACGGACCACTTCGGACCTTGGTAGTGACGAATTGTATGTGTTTAATATATGTATATGTGTGTTTTATATTTTTTTATTTTATATAATTATATATATATATATATATATATTATAATATATATATAACAAATATATTATGGTTTATTCAAAGCTTGTAGATTTGACATATATTTATGGATCATTTTGTGGGTGTATATATAATTATGTGTGTGTGTCTATGTCGTATGTATGTATGTATTACACCCATGCAGATCGATGCATCTCCTAAAGTTTACGTCTGTTCACCCATACTTTCGTACCTATCTATTGCATGCAGGAACTTTAAAGTAGATTGTCGTTTTCATCGGAGAAAGATTGTTACCGGAAAATGGTACCATTGAAAACAGCATCCAAGATATATTTTCTTTTGTCGATTTAGCCGTCATGATAGGTTTTTTCTTTTTTCTCCAGCTGTAGCCTTGCGAAGGTAATCGTATGGTATCAAACAAAAAACCTGAATGCGAACGGTTCCTTATTCAAAGAAACAATCAGATTATTGGTTTCATATATTGATAAGTGTGACAAGAGTTTACTGTTAAGCTAAGTCAGGACATCTTGCGATGTGAATTGATAGTTTTTACATCGGACATTTTATGATCATTATGATAACTTAAGCTGAAAGCGATGAGGATATTTATTGTTTTTTTTTTTCTACAGAAATGGCAACAGAAATTCACACGCTTCAGTTAATCGTTTTATCAACTTTTTTCGCATCAGGCTATACGACTTGCGTGTGTATATTTTGCGGGTTGTTTGAATGTATATTAGTGATGTTTCGAGATGAAATTAACTTTTTCACGAGTTTTTTTTTTTTTTTTCATCTTATTTATTTATCTTTATTTATTTATTTTTTGCGCACATCTTGGCGGGGTCAGACATTTCAGTCGGAGGTTACCAGAGTAACCAATAATATTGTTTAGATGAAATCTAAGGATGGGAAGCGATTCAAAATTGTCCATAGACCCGCGTAGCAACCGTTGTGCACAACCTGAGAGAGAGAATCCGGAGATAAGGCGAGAAGGAAGAGTCCGACGAGAGAGAGAAGAGAGACGCATTCGGTTTATCATGGTAAAAATCACACGAGTAATTTTCGCCAAAGCCCATGAGTAACTAAAACCTATATTCTTACTGAGGGGGAAAACCGGAATGAAGGGACGATTGACTTGGGTTAGTACGAGGGCGGATCTCTTGGTTACCTCGCGTATAAACTTGCGGATGACAAAGCTATTGCTTTTGACAGACAAAGGCTAATAAACAGAAAATAAAACCCCTCCGGTTTCCAAAAACCCCCTTTCCTCCTCCCATCCCTCCCTCACCTCCCTCCTCCCTCCGTCTATTGTGCCTAGTACCCGTGGTGGACTCGTGGGGGCCGGGGGCGGGGTGGGAAGGAGACAAGCTACGATCCTGTGTGTTGTCCTTGTGGTGGCGAGCGCCGTAGGTATGGTACGTGGTATGTGTATGTGTGGTGTGTGTTCCCTGTGTGGCCACTGGCGAAACACTTTGAAGGTTGGTTTTGATGGCATTGTATTGGTAACACTGTAGGTTAGGGAAGCCCGTGATTGGACTGGCAGCCGAATTCCCCAAAGGGAATTCCCGCCGCCCTTGTCTTTTCCCCGGTATGACTCTCTTCCGGCCTCTTGGTGCAATGGGTTTTCTGGGGAATTCAACTGTCACTGCCATTTCTCCGTTTTTTTCCCCCTTTTTCCACCTTCTCTCTCTCTCTTCTCTCTCTCTCATTCTTATCTTTTCAATTCTTGTTTTTATTGTTAGATTTTTTGTTGTTGTTGTACCCCCTACCGCATGCCTTTCGATCGTCTGGCAGTCTATTGGGCAGTATAAACGTATTTTCTTTTTTTCTCTTTCTTGCTATAGAGATATCATATGTTTGTGTGTCTAAACACACACCATCTGCGCGCCCACACACACGCACAAATATATATGTATTGTAATAAGAACATTATTATTTACTATATATATATATAATTTAATAACTATATATTATTAATATATATATATTTATATGCAACGCTTAAATAGGGAAAATGGAAACAATGGATATAATGTTTTTAGTATTTAAAAAATGCACAGGTAAATCCACCTGCCAGGTGTGAACTATAAATATATAAATATTAATATTACATATATTATAATATATATATGGTTGGTGTGTGTGGTGGTGGGTGGTGGTGTGTGTGTGTGTTGGTATGGGTAGCTATGTTGTTTTTGTTTTGGAAATTTATAAGGACGTTCGGGTGCATTGTGAAGAAAATAATACCGACCAGAAATCGGATGCATCTTCTTTCATCGGCTATGGCAGATATTTACTGAAATTACTGAATATTTTTAAACTCTAGGTTAGAACAGCTTGCACTGGCATAGCTATGAAGGTCAACGTGACCTAGAAACCTAAAATTATTTAATTTCCAAGAATAACTTTACCTCACCATGTTTAATACAAATTACCAGCCAGCATGTTGCTTTAAAAAATGTATGTTTCTGTATATTTTTCTTTTCTTTTTATAGTATGCGTCTATGTTGACTTCCGTCAGGTTAAGGTTTTTACCCATTTGAGGTGTTTCTTTCCAGGAAACTTCTGTATGCTTGGAATTCCACAATTTCTCCATAATTCCGATATGACCTCAGGAATTCCTCAAATTTCATATCTTTTCCTGTTGCCTTATGATGGAGAGGAAATTCAAGTCTTAGGTGGAGGGATTGATTGTTTTTGTTATCACTTATTTGGTTACCTGATTTTGCCAGCTTTGGCTCCTTAGCTTTGGTTATCCTAGCATTAGTATGAGTTTTCCTGTGTCTACTTGGGAATAGTTTGTAAATAAAAAGGCCAAGGTTGAAAATAAACGGAGAACAACCGGTTTTATTTTTTCTTTTTTTCCAGTAACGGTTTGAGAATATTGTATTATTGCGTTATATATAGACCGAAAATAGCTGGTGTCCCTTATGCACACATTCATACATACAAATAAAGTAATACATATATTAGATACATATATACGTATTTGTGTATGTAATATATATACATAATATATGTTTATATGTATATATATTATTATATATTGTTAATTATAATGTATAGTAGTATGTATGATATATTATATATATATATATTAATATATATAATATATATATATATATAGGTATGTTGTGTGTGTGGGTGGTGTATGTATATATATTAATATATATATATATATATTATTAATATATATATATTAAGATATAAAGCCATTTAAAATCTTCTTGGTTGTTTTTGGACGCCAGTTTTTGGAAAGCCCAATTATCTGGAGTAGCAGGAAAACACAAAATTACCGTTCGAGGAAATTTTACGGTTCCCTTTTGCCCTATTTCCAAGTGACCAATCCGTTCGTTACCTTCCTTGCCCTGTTTTAGTCACACGCCCTACTGGCTGGGTATCAAACATGATCCGATCTGTCTCTTCCCAGCCAACCCCAACCCCCCTCCCCCTCGCCCCCCCCCTCTACACCCAAATGTACATGCTATTATTCTACTTAAGTAACCCATCCTCCGGACCCCTTCCCGTCTACCCTCCCCCATCCCTTCCTCTTCCTCCTCCTCCGCCCCCTCCTCCATTACAAGCCCCTTCGATCGACTCAATTGGCTCATCAGACATATTTGTTTTTACCCGGTGATTGGTGGATTACTGGTCCTTTGATTTCCAATCATGGGCGGCCGCGGATGACGCCCTCTCCGAGAAGGATAATCCTCCGAGGGGAAACAATGGGATGAGGCTGTCAGTCTGTTGCCTTGGGGAGGGGGTTTTACTTTTCCACCACACCAAGTACCTCTTCCATCCCTCCTATTTTAATTTCTCTTTTTCTTCTTGCTTCCCATGGGACCATAATCCCAAAAGAAGGGAACCGAATTCGGTAATGAAGATGGTGGTGCTGTTGTCATTATCACCCGTCCACTAATACATCATCACCATCACATCATCAGCCTACCCCTCGTCTCTTCCATTATCTGTTCGCCCAATTTCCACCGTTTTGTTTCTCCACTTAATTTTTCGGTTTTTTCTTTTTGCTCCTTTTTCCTTTTTCTTTTCCTTAACCTAACTTTCAGTTTGGTTTTTATTGACAAGCGTTTAGATATAGGTTGCAGTTCCAGATGTTTCTTTACTTTTACTTTGCGGCAGATTTTAACTGAAGACTCAATATGTCTTAAGATCGTGATCTTTAATAATAATAATGATACACGCCTAACAGTTTGTTTTCCCTCGATTTACTCTTAGCATTGAGGTTCAGAATGATAATTTTGTTTTAAGCTTTTTTAAACTTGTGTATCTTTCAATGATCTCATTTTGGTAATTTTCGTTAATTTCCTCTCGGAATTTCTCTCCGTCTCTCTCGATGTTCTCTCTCACCTCTCCTCTCTCAGTCTCTCTCTCTCCTCTCTCAAATTACCCAAGTACTTCATTTTTCGTCTATGTTCTTGGATACGTGCAATGTCATGTACCCAACACCCACCCCATTTTGTAACTCTAAAAACAAGTAACCGATCCGTTTCCATTTCCTTTTACTACACAAAATTCGCTTATCCGATTTCAGTGGAGCATGAAATTGGATATTTCGGGCTCATTGATTGGTGCGTCTTCAGAAGTTTAGTAAAATGTTCATCAAAATACTAGTTTTAAAAAAAACGCTTTGAGGGGGATTAGAGTTTTATTTATTTTTTGAATAGTTAAGAGTTCCACGCGCGAGCGTAGTTCCAAGGTATCCAGTCGGATAGACAGTTGAATTCCTATTATCCCTGTCTTGTGGAAACCTAGATTATTACATGTTTAATATTTAAGTTTTTTTGGTTCCATTTAACATTAAGAAAAATAGAATGAAAGGTGAACCTTTTTCAGGGGGGGGGGGGAAGGTTCAAGATAGCACGCTACCAGAACGAAAGAGAAAGAACGAGAAACGGCGAAGTTTGGGCGGGGGAATTTAGTCGGGAGTGGAAGCTTACCTCGGCCCGCGATAAGATGGTCGGGTGGGGTCTCTTAGCGCGCGAAAATTGTCCAAAATGGCCGGCGTGGGAAATCGAAACTGAGGGGCCGCAGCTTAATTCCTCTCGTCACTAGCGCAAGATAGGCCTTGTTGGTGTGTGTATGTGTTGCATGAGAGACACCGCCCACGGCTGCTGTCTGGGGGTTGGGGGGGGGGGGGGGGGGGGGCCCTGGTCTGTATTCCTACCCCCGCCCCCCCTCCCCCTCCCCCCCTTATTCCCAATGTATATGGCTTTCCCATGGCTTTTCCGGGGTAAACTATATAGCTCGAGCTTAGAACACTTCCTTCTCTCTCTTTCTTTCTTCTCTCTCTCTTCTGTTCGTGTTCAGGTGGGACAGAGGTGAAGAGATTGGAAAGACATTGATTGATTTCTGAGCAACAGTTACATAATGGTTTGTTACTTCTGCTATTCATTTTCCTTGGTCATTTTTACGCCTTCCTTCTCGTTCGCAATGTGTCTTGAGTGTTACGGATTTGCAGTTTACACCTTTCGTTAGCATTGTACTTGACTCGGAAACGCAACCATACGGAAACTTGCCTCATTATAATGCTTTAAATTTCAACTTTATTCATTAATTTTGCCAACATGAAAACAAGTCAGGAACATATAGAGTTATTATTATATATATATATATATATATATACAGTATATAGATATATAAAAGTGTGTAGTATGTATTTTGTTTTTTTTGTTAAACCAACCGATTATGCATGTTGGAGTACTAACGTTATAAAAGCCCATGCCATGCTCAGATTATGAAGCACAATTTTCTATTAGTTTTGCAAGATTAGAGGGTACTCCTAGGCATGTAGGTAGGTGTCCTGGTTTCTGTTCCAAAAGATACGTAAGATTAAGGTAGCAATAAGTTTTTTTTTTTTTTTGGGGAGTTTTTTTTTTTTTTTTTTTGTCAGTAAGTTTTACAAAGCAGATACTGAAACTTGAAGGCAGAAAATATATTTTGAGGGAGCTTTTTTTTAATTCGACTCAAAAAATGAATATTTCCTTCAGTGCAGGAAGTTAGATATTATACAATATATATATATATATAGTAATATATTATATATATATATATATATATATATATATATTGTGTGTGTGTGTGTATATATATATACTAAAATATATATCTTATATATATATTATTATTATATAGAAGTATTATGTGTGTGTGGTGGTTGTGGTGTTTTGGATGGTATGTATGTGTTATACTTACATACAAACCTACCTTTTGCACTTGTGGCGAAGGTATCGAACATGATGCAAATACTTTAAAACAGAGAACTGATGCTATCAGTTTCCATTGGGATTTGATTGCTATCTTAACTCTTGCCTCCCTCTCTCCAATGTTATTTTTTAATCTTTCATTAAGGCATCAATGTGTTATCACAATGCGATATACCCCTCTCTCCTCTTCTCTCTCTTCGTCCTCGTCTCATCTCCTCCTATCTCTTGCTTGCTTTAATATAATAGAATTATATATATTAATATCATATATAGATATGATATATAGATATATATATATATATAATATTAGTGTTGTTGGCGTCAGTTTTTTTACTAATAACAACGTCATAGTATTGTTGTGTCAATTCAACTCGTTAACAGCGCTTATATTTTTAACGCAGTAGAATTTTATGCCTAGTTAACCCGAAATTGTGTATTAGGGTTTTCAATTTATTGGCGTAATATCAATAATGGCAGCAATTTATGAACCCAAAACCAAATTTTTGGGCAGCAACTTGCCCCTGTCGTCAATCAGCAATACCAGATATATATATACTGGAATCCTCCATTCCTTTTGCAAGCAGCCTTCCTATTATTGATGAAATGTAAGCTTATTGCATGGAACAATTTCGCGAATGGGTTTAGTTCAGCTTTTGAAATGTGGATGTGTATAATGTTTTTGGGGGTTTGGTTCATCCATAAATAATAATTCTCTTTAATCGCAAACTGAGTTTTAGTAGGAAATCATTTATTTTTTGTGGACGTCCATGTGTGATGGGTGGTTGTGTGTTTGTTCAGTTTGTTTTTGTTTGGGGCTATTGGGTGGGGGCTTTGAGGGGCGGGGGTGGGAGGGGGTCATCCAGGGGGGGATGAGGCGAACGGTTTTCAATGCCCACGTGTAGGCTTTATGGATTCTATATCTGTCGAAATTGTGTGTTGTTTTATTTTTCTATGGGGGGCATTTTTTTTTTTTATGAATTGATACCTTTATTTTAGCGTTCGGATGATTTCTTTTCCCACGTAGTTTTGCCATTTTGGATTTATGATTGACAATTAGTATACCGTTTACCAGATTGATTTTTACCATTCGTTTTTGTTCTGTTTATGATAAGTTGACAAAACTACAAAACTACAATTTAACTGCTCTTGCGCTTACTTTTGTCATGGAGTAGTTAGGTAGACATTCTTTCCTTTTATGTTAAATAGTTTTTATTCTATAATTAAGAAGCAATTAAACTCCCCAAGCAATAGAAAATTTTTAATCAAAGATTTTGATAGATCTTTAAAAACGATTCAAAAGTTGTAAATTTCCCATTTCGTTTGTTGTGTGTGTTTTAATTCAAACTTACACAATCACGATTTTTTAACACCATTTTCCTCAAGTATGTAAATATAAATATGGTAACGTTGCCTTTGTGAAGTAACTATAGAAGAATATGGTAACATTCTTTTAGAGGTAGCTAAAAACAAAAAAAAATAAAATAACATTCTTGGAAAAAGTAAACTATCCAAAGAAAAAGACAAAGCAAATCTTTGAAACAAAAGTAGCTGAAAAAAATAAGATAACATTCTTGGTAATGTAACTAAAAAATGATACATTAACCACTCTTTCGGCAATATAAGTATCTAAAAGAATACTATAAGATTCACTATCGAAGCTAAAAGAATAAAAAGAAAAGGATATCCCCCTTCCCACCCACCCCCCGAATTTATGATAAAATTTCTCTCCTTGTAGATACAAATTATATAGTTATTATTCCGCTTATAAAGCCGGTCGTATGAGTAATGGTTTGGCCATCAATAATTTTTTATTTTTTTATTTTTTTCAGTTTATAATCCAAATGATTATGTAATTAAATTTCCTGGTCATCCTCATCATTGTCTATAAAGAATGTTTATCTTATTCTGTTTAGCTACTTTACAAAGAATGCTATCATATTATTTTTAGCAACTAGATAGAGAATATTATAGTATTCTTTTTAGATACTTTACAAAGAGTGTTAATGTATTATTTTTAATTACATTACAAAGAATGTTATCTTATTTTTTTAGCTACTTTTCAAAGAATGCTGTCTTTTTTTTCTTTTTAGTTACTTTTCAAAGAATGTTATTTTATTCTTTTTAGCTACTCTATAAAGAATGTTACCATATTCTCTATAGTTACTTCACAAAGAATGTTACCATATTAGTTTTAACTGCTTTACAAAGAATTTCCTCGCATTCTTTTTGACTACTTTACCGGAACTCTGCTCCTTAAAAAGATAAACTGCACCTCAATAATTTCCTTACTATGGGTTGTTTTATCGAGTTTTGAATGGTGCAAACATAAAATTTATTGAAATTAGTAGATACCTGAAAAAATAATGAATTTTATAGTTAGACAATTCCTCACTCGAAGTTTGAGTATTAATTTGAATCGGGAATCATACTGTATAGTGATATTCATTTGTGAAAAGATTGGATTTAATATTAGAATAATGCGATGCTGAACCATTAATTTTATTTATAGTTTTCCTGTCGCTGCTTGATAGTCAAGTATTTTCCTGAAGCTATTTATTCTTGTTTTTTTTTTATTATTATTATTTCTGTTCTTACGCGCGCGAAACTGAAGTGTAAATATCCCTCTGGTGGTGTTGACTGTATTTCGCTTCTTATAGAAAGATTGTAAGTAAATGTTTGCATTTCTCGGGAACATTTTTTTGTGATGGTTATTCAACAGGAAGTTTGCAAGCGATGTTGCTTGCAACGAGCATTTCAAGATTCTTTTGCCCGGTGATGCTTCTAATTATATTTTTCGTTGTGTAATGTCGTACTCTGGGTTTCCAAGAATCCTCCACAGCTTTATCCTATGGCATTTGAAGTAATTATGATGTCTAGGTAGTAATAGCAGTCATAAATATAATTATTATATGTATTGAATGATTGATTTATTTTGTTTTAATGTGCCTACCATTATTTTCTGATGAAAAACTGTACATGGGAATATTGGGCCAATTAGATGTAGTCCTCATTTGAATATTTAAAAGTAAGATACATTGACGTTTGCGCGCACTTGCAGGAAGTATTGATGATTAAAATCATCTCCAAGAAGCGAAAATAATGCGGACAAAGTCGGTCCTTAGTCCGTTGGCAAATCTCGAAGAATGCGTAAATTCCACATTGTATTTACTGTGTTTTGTGTATTTTTATTTCTGGTCGCTGTCTTAACTACGGAGTTTAATTGTCATTTGGATGTTGGTCAGGCATCCTGTGGATGTTTCAGGCGTTTCTTTGATGTTTTGGAATAAGAATTTACGAGGGCATTTTGATGTGTGCTGCAGTACGCTTCTGTGTTGACTACGGGAACTGTGAGAAGAAACTTATTGGGAAGGAAAATCTAGTACGAAGGGCTTGTTGATATTAACAGTCTCTCTCCCCCACACGTATATGAAACCTGTCATATCATATATATATATATATATATATATATATATATATATAATATATATATATATACATATATAATTATATATAATTATATATATATACGTATATATATGTGTGTGTGTTTGTGTGCATATATATATATATAAATATATATATATATATATATATATATATATATATATATATATATATATTACATATATGAATGCTGTAAATAATTATCAGTAAAATAAAACTCTCTCTCTCTCTCTCTCTCTCTCTCTCTCTCTCTCTCTCTCTCAACTTGACACCGCGGTGGTGGCGGAGTAGGTGCTCGGTGGTCATCGGCGAGTGAGTGGGAACACCTGCCCTCAGGCTTCCACATCACGACTCCCCCCTCCCCCATCCCCCATCCTTACCCCTCCCTCTCTCTTCCTGCTCCTCCTCCTCCTCCCGGTCGTTCCCTTTCACTCCCTATCAATACAGTGATCCCCTTTTCCCTTTTTTCCCTTTTTTCTCCCTGCTTTTCAGTTCCCTTCTATTCCCCTCATCTTCAGTACAAGCCATCACTGACCACACTGGTAACGAGAGGGGGTGAAAAGAGGCCCGGATGGGGAACTGGTCGTGTAAGCTGGAATTGGAGGCAGTGCATTGCATTGCATAAATGTGATGGGTGGTGGGGGGTTTCGGGAGGAAAATGAGGCTGTTTTATACATATATGTATATAGTATATAATACATATATATGTTTGTAAGTGTATATATACTATATGTATAGAGAGAGAGAGAGAGGGAAATATATATATATATATGTGTGTGTGTGTGTGTATGTATATATATATATATATATATATATATATATATATATAGAGAGAGAGGGAGAGAGAGAGAGAGAGAGAGAGCCGAGAGAGAGAGAGAGAGATTCCGAGTCCGTGCTTTGTGAGGGCGAGGCTTGAGGAGATGTAATGAAAAGAATCTGAATTAGTAAAAATACAGGGGGCGTGAGAAGGGAGGACAAGGACCCGACAACCGATACCGCTAGAGGCTGGTCTTTGATGGTCACCCCTTTGTTTTTATTTATTTATTTTTTCTTTATTTGTTTAAGGGAAGTTTACCTTTCGACTTCCTGTATAATTCATAACCGTTGAGGGAAACCGCTTGTTTTAGTGTGATTCCGATGGTTAGGCTGCGTTCTGAATTTTTCATTTTCCCTCAGTGTGGATTCTCGGACATTTATACCGACGAGGAGCTATCAGAATTGCATATTGTTATTGGTTGCCGAATTTTATTCTGTGTGATGACCCGTGTCCCCCATACCGTCAGAAATGACGGTAATGTAAGAGAGGGTCGAGGTGACAGGTCCCCCTCACTAAGCTCAGAACGAGGCATAGCTACCTTCATTCTGCTTAGGCTACTATTTAGGTGTCAGAGGTGAGAGAACTTTCCCTCTAGGCTGGATGACGGTAATCATAAACTTGGGAGTAGCGCCTCAGTGGCGTGATCGGTATGGTCTTGACCTGCCACCTCGGTTCCCTTTTGCCGTTGATGAGTTCGGTTCTCGGGCATTCAATTGAGGGAGTTAGAGATGTGGTAATTTCAGGTGATAGAAGTTCACTCTCGACGTGGTTCGGAAGTCACGTAGAGCCGTTGGTCCCGTTGCTGAATAACCACTGGTTCCATGCAACGTAAAAACACCAAACAAAAAGTAAACTTGGTAGTTGAAAAATGGTGATTATTTTTACATCTATAAAAAATAATTCTGTACTAATTACGCTTGATTATGTCAAGTTCGTTGTGCTGCTTATGATGAAGGGAATTATAATAATAAGAACAAAATGAACAATGAGCATTTTTATTGTTATTACAATTATAACATTTTAACTCATTCTTTTTCGATTATTTTCTTATTCTTTTTTCCTTGTTACCTATGCTAACTAATGTCGGTCGGAGGTTGTTATGTTTTCAGCCGTGTCTTAGCAAGATGTTTCAAAAACGAATGAGCAAATCTTAATGAGACTGGAAGCACTCATCAGGTGTCTTTCGGAATGATTAACTTTCAAGGGTGCAGATCCGTCCACCTTGACAAATTTGTAGTTGTGAAAACCATCTCATTGTCAAAGATAAGGATTATTATTGGCATTTTAAGTGCTAAATATCTATGTATATATAATTGATATCCTTTCATATAGATCGATGATTCTTAACCTTTTTCTGTGCCCATGCCCCTTGATATCTCAGAATATTTTTGCGTACCCCCATCCAATATAGATTCATTACACACGTTTAATATACAGTACGACTGCACTGGCTATCATGTCTCGTACCCCAAGTTTAAGGTTTCATACCCCTTGGGGTACAGGTACCCCAGGTTAAGAACCACTGATATATAGATGAATGCACTATGTTTGATGTGAGATGGTCATCGGGCATTATCGTAGTCAAGGTCTGGATGATTATAGCAGATATCAATTTAGCAAAAGAATTGTTTTGAAGATGAGGACTCTATTCTAAATATTTCAGAACACAAACTTAAGGTTCACCTTTGCAGCGTACCTTCGGCCCCTAGCTGCAACCGCTTTCGTTCCTTTTACTGTACCTCCTTTCATATACTCTTTCTTCATCTTACTTTCCACCGTCTCCTAACACTTGATTCATGGTGCAACTTCTTTGAGGTTTTCCTCCTGTTGCACCTTTCAAACCTTTTACTGTCAATTTCCATTTCAGCGCTGAATGACCTCATAGGTCCCAGTGCTTGGCCTTTGGCCTAAATTTTATATTCAACTCAACTATTGATAAATGGTCATGGACAACCTTGTAAGTGGTATGCTTTCGACCTGGGGGTCTCTTGATGTAAAGCTGAATCGATTATAGGCTGAATTTGCCGTACACGATTTTTTTTCTAAGGCCTAAAAAGGCCATTCTTCATTCTTGAAGAATCTGTAGGCGTATAGCATGTGTCAAGGGAAGTCTTGGTCAATCTGAGTTTAAGTAGCCAAGCTTTCAGCTGAATATTGTTCGTTATTTGGAGCGTGGTCCATTTATTGATGCCATTGGCAAAGCTAATAGTGCATTTGCCGTTGTTTAGACGTTCACAAAATTTTGTACAGTTTTTGAATGGATGGCAGATTTTTTTTTTTTTTTAGAATTATGACGTACATCCAATGCCAAATATTGTCACCGATTTTTGGTTTTGAAAAACTCGAAAGGGAAATGTTTCGTAAGGCAGTACATTAATTATTTAATGATGTGATGAACGTGAAGTCTGGCTTAATATTATGTGTTTGATTATGGTTGCTTATTTGATAATAATTAGTTTTATTACTTTGCTAGTATCATTATTATTATTTTGGTAGACGACCCTCTTTTATGCAAATGCTGTTAAAAAAGAATGGCAGAATCAAGCGAGTTGATATATATATTGTTTTTTTTTTTCTATTTTGTAAGAAAAAATAGAAAAAAACAATAGACAAAATAAATTCGCTTGATTCTGCCATTTTAACAGCATTATTATTATTATTATTATTATTATATTATTATTATTATTATTATTATTATTATTGCTATTGATGTCATTATTATTACTATACTATACCCCACCCCCGAACGGGCAGGACAAACAAGTTTTCAGTAGGAGGGTGGATGTCTCCCCTACCCTCCCGTTCCCCTACCTACCCTGCCTCCACCCGAGGCGGACAAACCTTTTTTGCAGGGTGTGGGTGGCTGTGTCATGTCTTCCCTACTGTGTCACCCGTGTGAGGACAAACAGGTAAAATCCACTCCGATTATATTATTATAGATTCGTGACGGGTAAAGTTTAAGGAAATCTCAGCTAATATAAACTTCAGGCCATAAAGTGGTCGTGTCCGTGTTTTGAGAAAGACACCAGACAAGTGTAATAAATCTTGAGATGGCGAAAGAAGAATTATGTTATAGGTGTTTCTCGCAATGTAGTTTCACCAGTATGTTGGAATATTAAAAAAAAGAGTAATTTTTCGCTTTAAATTTTATGAAAAGCCACAAAGTTCTCATCGTATCATTGACAGCTATTCCATTTATCTGAGATATTTTGAAAGTGGATTACTAGGCCCCTAATAGAGACGATATTTTTCTAAAATAGATATCAAGGCAATTCATTCTTTCTTGCAGACGTAAGAACTAAACATTTCTCTCTCTCTCTCTCTCTCTCTCTCTCTCAGCAGTGAATCTTTGTATGTGGGTTTTCGTTGAACGTACGCTTAGGATCACACTGTATTTGTTATTATTATTATTATTATTATTATTATTATTATTATTATTATTATTAATTTGGTTAAATTCTGTATTGAGCAGTCAACTTCCCCTAATCATCCATACACGAGGAAATGACAGCCTGGCTATATTAAAAAAAAAATAAATAATAAATCCAAATCTACCAAATCTTCACCCTTTTCTTGAAAAGTTTGAACTGGATTAAGAAAAATGCTGCATTAATGCTAATCGCCTTCGAGTCTCAACCTTTTTGTAGCTAGACTTATATAGCTCCATTAAAAAAAAAAAAAAAAAAAAAAAAAAAAAAAAAAAAAAAAAAAAAAAAAAAAAAAAAAAAAAAAGCGACTTACTTATGTAATGTACTGAAGCTTAACGAATAGAGCAAGGTGTTCGTTGATATAGTGTTTGTAATATTTTCCCTTTTCCCCCATTGAATCTTATATTCAGATCGTAAGACCACCTCCTATTGAATGTATGGTACTCAATTCATTACCAAATGGTTCGTCTATTTTCGAACACCTATTTGAAATCTTGCGAAATGATTTATTTAAGTCCAGTTGGTGTCTCTCTCTCTCTCTCTCTCTCTCTCTCTCTCTCTCTCTCCAGCGACAAGTAGGTCAAGCAGACCCGCCTCTTGAAAGATGGAAGGCCTATAAAATGAGGGTTAAACAAACAGAAGAGGGAAAACCACAGTCAATGAATATATGAAGTTAAAACTCATAACTCCCCACCCCTACCACCCTACTACTGGCGGAGAGGGGGTGGGATAGAGGTGGGGTGGGGGTTTGCGAATCTCGGGAGCGAGCGGCGGAACCCCAAGTGACAACCAATTAGAACTAGTCTTGCGATCTCTTTTGCCGGACACTTACAATTAGGCCTAAGTTACGTAGGTGCTTCGGCTTCCAATTTTCTTCTTTTTGATCCTCATCGTTTCAGTTAACCCCCTCCCCCCCGATTCACTTCTTTCTTTTTGATCTCACATCTTACTTCTTCCTTCCTTCAAAGGAAATTCAGACACTTGCAAACCCTAATGGTGAGTGATACTGGCCTCTCTTTAAAAAAGAAAAGAAAAAAAAAAGTATGTTGAATTTTTTTTTTTTCGTTCTTGTTGCTTTTTTTAAAATATGTTTTTGTTTTTGAGGCTGGAGGAGCTTATTGAATGGGAAAGCTGAAAGCCCAGGCTTTTGCATAGAGTACGTATATAGTTTGTCGGGACTAATCCACCATGATGTTGTAGAGGTTATTACGAAGATTTTAATTTGAAGCTTTCCTGTGAGAGGAACTTACTAACAAAGCAGTTCTACTCACTTTTTTATGACAGTAACTTTTTTTTGCAAGTCCTGTTACGTTTGGTTTAATACTGAATGCCTTTGTGTCCTGAGATTTTACATTTGTTAACATATTTACTTGTTTGATATGCAGTGTTCCAGAAGTTTGGATAAGGTTTCAATTGTACAAATTTTAGGCTCGGTTTTGAAACCTCTCTCTCTCTCTCTCTCTCTCTCTTTATACTAATAATATAAATAATATATATATATATATATAATATGATATATATGTGTGTGTGTGTGTTATATAGATATATATATTATATATATATATATATATATATATATAGTATATATATATATATGTGTGTGTATATAGATATAGATATATATAGATTATATATATATTATATATATATAAACTATATATATAGATATTGTATATATATATATATATAGATATATATATACTATAGATATATATATATATATGTGTGTGTGTGTGTGTGTGTGTGTGTGTGTGTGTGTATTATATATATATATTATATATATATATAGATATATATATATATATATATGTGATATATATATATATGTATATAGGTGTGTAGTATAATATATATATATATATATATATAATATATATATGTATGTATGTATTTATATATTGTATTAGTAATTAGTTTTTACTTTTCCTTATCCACTGGAGAAGACTGACGTGCTAACGAACAATCCCAGTACCTTAACGATTTGTAACACATAGGAACTACCTGTGAGAAGGAGTCACTGAGGCACTGACGTCATCCTGTAGTTGAACGCGATTGGTACAGGTATTACCTGCGAAAGAGAAAACGGAACCAGTGGTGTGACGTTTGGGTTTTCATGTGGAGTCTTACTTTGCGACGCCACTGTGCAAAATAATCAGTCCGTCACTGATTGGTTTCTTTCAAGAAGAGGAAGCATCGAAGAACGAGGACAATGATCCAAGTAGTGCGGAGGAGCCGTCATAAAGCTTTCTTATCCGTATGAGGAAGGTGTTGAACATACCAGTGGCAGCGCCTCAGTGGTCTGATCGGTATGGTCTTGGCCTATCACCTTGGTGGCCGCGAGTTCGATTCTCGGACATTCCACTGAGGTGTTAGAGATGTGTATTTCTGGTGATACAAGTTCACTTTAGACGTGGTTCGGAAGTCACGTAAAGCCGTTGGTCCCGTTGCTGAATAACTACTGGTTCCATGCAAAAAAGTAAAAAACCCCCCCCCCCCCCCAACCACATACAAATAAAAAAAAAAAAACATACCGGTCGTGACCCTAACTATAATATACATCGTTTTCTGAAACAAGGCGGGTGTGACATAATCGATCACTCAAAATATTTGAGAAAGATAACTGTTATAATAGGTAAGTATTTCTTTAAATACACTGTTACTGGAATTCAAGTATATCTTTAGATACCAACATTGTTACTGGAATTCAAGTATATCTTTAGATACACTGTTACTGGAATTCAAGTATATCTTTAGATACACTGTTACCGGAATTCAAGTATATCTTTAAATACCTACATTGTTACTGGAATTCAAGTATATCTTTAAATACCTACATTGTTACCGGAATTCAAGTATATCTTTAAATACCTACATTGTTACTGGAATTCAAGTATATCTTTAGATACCTACATTGTTACTGGAATTCAAGTATATCTTTAAATACACTGTTACTGGAATTCAAGTATATCTTTAGATACACTGTTACTGGAATTCAAGTATATTTAAATACCTACTATGAGATTCAGGGCCTCTGTAAACACGGTTTTTTCGCAATAACTTTTTTTCTATGCATTTCATAAATATAACGCTTATTCAGAATACATATTATATTTTTCAACACATAAAAAAAATTTTGAGTGTATTCTGCACTACGTAGGTTGAATAAATTTGTACTTATAATGTAAAAGTGACCTTTTTTGAAGACGGGGCAAATTTACCCGAAATTAGGTTTTGGAACGCACTCTTTACGTAACTTATGACATCATTTCTTCCTCTTCTCAATGGATGATTGGCTATACGTAACGAAGGCTAAACCTCTGGCAACAATGACATACAATTTAAATACAAGCAAACGCAGTACACCTTATGAACTCTGGAACCTCCCCACTGATAATTGTCATAATGAACAAACCAACAAAATATGTTAATAAATACAAAAACATTTCGATTATTAGTCTAACTCCCAAAATAAGTTTCCAAAGAAATTACAGTTTGCTTTATAGGTCACAATCAGATTGACAAGATGTAGGGAATAGTTGGTAATTACCAAAAACATAGTAGACAAGCTTGATTTGATAACTGCTATAACCAATGTCAAGCAATTTTTATTTATTGGCTATCTACCTATTTACTGAAAAAAAAAATAGCCGGTACCGTATATTGGCTTTAAACCTTCACCAATAATTATCGTCAGAAAGGTGACTTCATGAGGCTCCACCCACTTTCGCCTCGTTATAATTCAGGAATAACACTGAAGGCTACCATGGGGCATTGTTGGATTAGAAAATTTAATTTAACTGTGGCTATAAAAAAAAACTAAATTCTCGAGTAGTTGTAAGAAGTGCTAAATGATCCTCAAGGATCCCAGCAGTTGGTCTAAACGTTTAATTCATGTATATTACTGCTATACTGTTGCGGCACTACTGCTACAGTAGTATTACTACGCTAGCACTGACACCCCCACCCACATCTATGTATCGTTCCGCCATTCATAAAGTCTTTGGGTTTCAGAGCCGATGGCATCATTTCTGTCTGGTGGATAGGGGGCGGCGGCAACATTTAGTCAAGAGGTGTTGTTTACCTTGCTTTACGTAATGAATGTTTTTCGACTCTTGGCCTCGTAATCATTGGCCATGGCGTCGGCTAGTTCATTTTTACTTTATAAAAATCAAAACTATCGGGTTTAGGTTATTGATAATGCTGACAAAATTTGTGTGTGGTTGTAAAATATACATATGTCAACTTTCAGCTACATCCGATGCTTTGACGGAGCAAAGTCCAAAAAACCGTGTTACAGAGACCCTGAATCTCATAGTACATTGTTACTGGAATTCAAGTATATCTTTAGATACCTACATTGTTACTGGAATTCAAGTATATCTTTAGATACACTGTTATTGGAATTCAAGTCTTTCTTTAGAACACTGTTACTTTGGAAAATTCAAGTATATCTTTAGATACCTACAATTGTTTCTGGAATTCAAGTATATCTTTAGAGACCTACATTGTT
>NC_087205.1:87870770-87880770 GCF_015104395.2 Macrobrachium nipponense
AACAATGTAGGTCTCAAAAGATATACTTGAATTTCAGTAACATGTAGGTATCTAAAGATATGCATGAATTCTAGGTAGCAGTGTATTTAAAGATATATTGAATTCCAGTAACAGTGTATTTAAAGAAATACTTACATCTTATAACATTTATCTTTCAAATATTTTGAGTGATCGATTATGTCACACCAGCCTTGTTTGAGAGAACGATGTATATTATAGTTAGGATCACGACCGGTATGTTTGTTTTGTTTGTTTGTATGGTGTTTTTACGTTGCATGGAACCAGTGGTTATTCAGCAACGGGACCAACGGCTTTACGTACGTAAGACTTCCGAACCACGTGTATCACCAGAAATACACATCTCTAACACCTCAGTGGAATGTCCGAGAATCGAACTCGCGGCCACCGAGGTGAAAGGCCAAAACCATACCGATCAGACCACTGAGGCGCTGCCACTGGTATGTCCAATACCTTCCTCATACGGATAAGAAAGCTTTATGACGGACTCCTCCGCACTACTTGGATCATTGTCCTCGTTTTTCGATGTTTCCTCTTCTTGAAAGAAACCAATCAGTGACGGACTGATTATTTTGCACAGTGGCGTCGCAAAGAAAGACTCCACATAAAAATTCAAACATCACAACACAGGTTCCGTTTTCTCTTTCGCAGGTAATACCTGGACCAATAGCGTTCAACTACAGGATGACGTAGGTGCCTCAGTGACTCCTTCTCACAGGTAGTTCCTAAGTGTTACATAACGTTAAGGCACTGGGATTGTTTGTTAGCACGTCAGTCTTCTCCAGTGGATAAAGAAAAGTAAAAACTAATTACTAATACAATATATACATACATACATATATATAATATATATCTATATATACGTAGATATCTATATATCTATATATATAAATAATATATAGATATATATATATATAGTGTTATTATATATCTATATATATAAATATTATATATATAAATATATATATATCTATATATATATCTATATATATATAGATATATAGATATATATATTTAAATATATATAGATAGATATATATATCTATATCATATAATTATATATATATATATATATATATATATATATATATATATATAGAGAGAGAGAGAGAGAGAGAGAGAGAGAGAGAGAGAGAGAGAGAGAGAGTTTTCAAACTGAGCCTAAAACCAAAATTTGTACAATTGAAACCTTATCCCACTTCTGGAACACTGCATATCAAACAAGTAAATATGTTAACAAATGTAAAATCTCAGGACACAAAGCCATTCAGTAGTTAAACCAAACGTAACCGGACTTGAAAAAAAAAGTTACTGTCATAAAAAAGTGAGTCGAACTGCTTTGTTAGTAAGTTCCTCTCACAGGAAAGCTTCAAATTAAAATCTTCGTAATACCCTCTACAACATCATGGTGGATTAGTCCCGACAAACTATATACGTACTCTATGTAAAAGCCTGGGCTTTCAGCTTTCCCATTCAATAAGCTCCTCCAGCTTTAAAAACAAAAACATATTCTAAAAAAAAGCAACAAGAACGAAAAAAAAAGATTCAACATACTCATTTTTTTTCTTTTTCTTTTTTAAAGAGAGGCCAGTATCACTCACCATTAGGGTTTGCAAGTGTCTGAATTTCCTTTGAAGGAAGGAAGAAGTAAGATGTGAGATCAAAAAGAAAGAAGAAATGGAATCGGGGGGAGGGGGTAACTGAAACGATGAGGATCAAAAGAAGAAAATTGGAAGCCGGAGCACCTACGTAACTTAGGCCTAATTGTAAGTGTCCGGCAAAAGAGATCGCAAGACTAGTTCTAATTGGTTGTCACTTGGGGTTCCGCCGCTCGCTCCCGAGATTCGCGAACCCCCACCCCCACCTCTATCCCACCCCTCTGCCAGTAGTAGGGTGGGGGGTAGGGGTTGGGGAGTTATGAGTTTTAACTTCATATATTCATTGACTGTGGTTTTCCCTCTTCCGTTTAACCCTCATTTTTATAGCCTTCCATCTTTCAAGAGGTGGGTCTGCTTGACCTACTTGTCGCTGGAGGAGAAAAAAAAAAGAAAAAAAAAAAAAAAAAAAAAAAAAAAAAAAAAAAAAAAAAAACACCAACTGGACTTAAATAAATTCTGCACGATTTCAAATAGGTGTACGAAAATAGACGAACCATTCGATAATGAATTGAGTACCATACATTCAATAGGAGGTGGTCTTACGATCTAATATAAGATTCAATGGGGGAAAATATTACAAACACCATATCAATGAACACCTTGCTCTATTCCTTAAGCTTCAGTGCCTTACATAAAAGTAAGTAGCTTTTTTTTTTTTTATTTAATTAAGGAGCTATATAAGTCTAGCTACAAAAAGGTTGAGACTCGAGGGCGATTAGCATTAATGCAAAATTTTCTTAATCCCGTTCAAACTTTTCAAGAAAAGGGGGGGAAAGATTTGGTAGATTTGGATTTTTTTTTTCTTTATAGCGAGGCTGTCATTTCCTCGCGTATGGATGATTAGGGGAAGTGACCGCGGCTCACAGTAATTGTCTGTCACCTCCTTCAACTCGTCAGAACAAAAGCATTTTTCATATGCTCAATACAGAATTTAATAATAATAATAATAATAATAATAAAAAATACAGTGTGATCCTAAGCGTACGTTCAACGAAAACCCACATACAGATTCACTGCTTAGAGAGAGAGAGAGAGAGAGAGAGAGAGAGAGAGAATGTGTAGTTCTCACCTCTGCAAAAATGGATGAATTGCCTCCTTAATATTCAGCTTTAGAAAAAAAAATCGTCTCCATAGGGGTTTAATCCTCTTTCAAAATATCTCAAGATATAAATGGAACAACTATCAATGATACGAAGAGGACTTTGTGGCTTTTCATAAAATTTAAAGCGAAAAACTGCCCTTTTCTTGATACTCCAACAAGGATGAGTACACAGACACGAACCCGACCATTTCATTGTCTGAAGTTTATATTAGCTGAGATTTCCTTAAACTTTACCTGTCCCGAATCTATAATAATATAATCGGAGTGGATTTTACCTGTTTGTCCTCACACGGGTGACACGGTAGGGAAGACATGACACAGCCACCCACACCCTGCAAAAAAGGTTTGTCCGCCTCGGGTGGAGGCAGGGTAGGTAGGGGAACGGGACGGTAGGGGAGACATCCACCCTCCTACTGAAAACTTGTTTGTCCTGCCCGTGCAGGGGCGGGGTATAGTATAGTAATAATAATGAAATCAACAGCAATAATAATAATAATAATTTATTTAGTAAGGAAAAACTCTCTATCGCGAGAGTATATATAATGTTCTAAAGGGTCCACAATAATACAGTGTTAAGAGTCCGTGTATAATTTTTAAGACTTTACAAACAGCTTTCGAACCCTTCACTGGGAAGATGAACCCAGGGAAGGGTTCGAAAGCTTTTTGTAAAGTCTTAAAAATTATACACGGACTCTTAACACTTTGTATTATTGTGGACCCGTTAGAACAATAATAATAATAATATAAAATAATACCAATAATAATAATTAAAATAATGATAATAATAATAATAATAATAATAATAATAATAAACTACCTATGGGACACCAGATGTTGAAGAGAAGAGAGGGAAAAAATGGATAAGTATCAAGATCTGAAAATAGAAATAAGAAGGATATGGGATATGCCAATGGAAATCGTACCCATAATCCTAGGAGCACTAGACACGATCCCAAGATCCCTGAAAAGGAATCTAGAAAAACTAGACGCTGAAGTAGCTCCAGGACTCATGCAGAAGAGTGTGCCTCCTAGAAGTGGCGCACATAGTAAGAAAAGTGATGGACTTTCAAGGAGGCAGAATGCAACCTGGAACCCCACGCTATAAATACCGCCCAGTCGAATTGGAGGACTGTGATAGAGCAAATAATAATAATAATAATAATAATAATAATAATAATAATAATAATAATAATAATAATAATAATAATAATGCCGTTTAAAAAATGGCAGAATTAAGCGAATTGATTTTATATACTGTTTTTTTTATTTTTCTTACAAAATAGAAAAAAAATATATATATAAATCAACTCGCTTGATTCTGCCATTCTTTTTAACAGCATTTGCATAAAAGAGGGTCGTCTACCAAAATAATAATAATGATAACAGCAAAAGTAATAAAACTAATTATTATCAAATAAGCGACCATAATCAAACACATAATAATATTAAGCCAGACTTCACGTTCATCACATCATTACATAATTAATGTACTGCCTTACGAAACATTTCCCTTTCGAGTTTTTCAAAACCAAAAAACGGTGACATTATTTGGCATTGGATGTACGTCATAATTCTAAAAAAAAAAAAAAATCTGTCATCCATTCAAAAACTGTACAAAATTTGTGAACGTCTAAGCACTATTAGCTTTGCCAATGGCACCAATAAATGGACCACGCTCCAAATAAACGAACAATATTCAGCTGAAAGCTTGGCTACTTAAAACTCAGATTGACCAAGACTTCCCTTGACACATGCTATACGATACAGATTCTTCAAGAATGAAGAATGGCCTTTTTAGGCCTTAGAAAAAAAATCGTGTAAGGCAAATTCAGCCTATAATCGATTCAGTTTTACATTAAGAGACCCCCAGGTCGAAAGCATACCTCTTACAAGGTTCTCCATGACCATTTATCAATAGTTGAGTTGAATATAAAATTTAGGCCAAAGGCCAAGCACTGAGACCTATGAGGTCATTCAGCGCTGAAATGGAAATTGACAGTAAAAGGTTTGAACGGTGTAACAGGAGAAAAACCTCAAAGAAGTTGCACCATGAATCAAGTGTTAGGAGAGGGTGGAAAGTAAGATGAAGAAAGGGTGTATGAAAGGAGGTACAGTAAAAGGAACGAAAGCGGTTGCAGCTAGGGGCCGAAGATTAGATTACATTATAAAATTTTTGGCACATCCAAGCGCTGGAGCCGAGGGGCCATTCAGCTCATCCTAGGGGCCGAAGGCAAGCTGCAAAGAACCGAAGGATTAGATATTTTTACGTGGATAGGAACCAACTGGTCACCTAGCAACGGGACCTACAGCTTATTGTGGGATCCGAACCACATTATATTGAGAAATGAATTTCTATCACCAGAAACTAATTCCTCTGATTCCGCGTTGGCCGAGCAGGGAATCGAACCTCGGACACCGGATTGGCAGTCGAGCGCGAAAACCACTCGTCCAGCGAGGAACTACCTTTAGTAATGCCTTCAGTGCATCGCATGAGGTCCACTGACGGAACTACCCCTCTACGGAGCATTTATATATAGGCCGAATTTTGTGCTCTGAAATATTTACAATAGGGTCTTCATCTTCAAAACAATTCTTTTGATAAATTGATATCTGTTATAATCATCTAGACCTAGATTACGATCATGCCCGCTGACCTTCTTGCATCAAAAACAGTACATTTTCTATATCAGTGGTTCTTAACCTGGGGTACCTGTACCCCAAGGGGTACGAAACCTTAAACCTGGGGTACGAGTGCAATCGTACTGTATATTAAACATATTTGTAATATATCTATATCGGATGGGGGTACACAAAAATATTCTGAGATATCAAGGGGTATGGGCATAAAAAAATGTAAAAAGGGTTAAGAATCATCGATCTTTATGGAAGGATATCATATATATATATATATATATATATATATATATATCTATATATATATATATATATATATATACATAGATATTTAGCACTTAAAACGTCAATAATAATCCTTATCTTTGACAATGAGATGGTTTTCACAACTACAAATTGTCAAGGTGGACGGATCTGCACCCTTGAAAGTTAATCATTCCGAAAGACACCTGATGAGTGCTTCCAGTCTCATTAAGATTTGCTCATTCGTTTTTGAAACATCTTGCTAAGACACGGCTGAAAACATAACAACCTCCGACCGACATTAGTTAGCATAGGTAACAAGGAAAAAAGAATAAGAAAATAATCGAAAAAGAATGAGTTAAAAGGTTATAATTGTAATAACAATAAAAATGCTGGTTCATTTTGTTCTTGTTATTATAATTCCCTTCATCATAAACAGCACAACGAACTTGACATAACCAAGCGTAATTAGTACAGAATTATTTTTTATAGATGTAAAAATAATCACCTTTTTTCAACTACCAAGCTTACTTTTTCTGTGATGTTGCATGGAACCAGTGGTTATTCAGCAACGGGACCAACGGCTCTACGTGACTTCCGAACCACGTCGAGAGTGAACTTCTATCACCAGAAATACACATCTCTGACTACTCAATTGAATGCCCGAGAATCGAACTCACGGTATGGTCAAGACCATACCGATCACGCCTCCTAGAGGGAAAGTTCTCTCACCTCTGACACCTAAATAGTACTAAGCAGAATGAAGGTAGCTATATCTCGTTCTGAGCTTAGTGAAAGGACCTGTCACCTCGACCCTCTCTTACATTACCGTCATTCCTGACGGTATGGGGGACATGGGTCATCACATGAAATAAAATTCGGCAACCAATAACAATATGCAATTCTGATAGCTCCTCGTCGGTATAAATGTCCGAGAATCCACAATGAGGGAAAAAGAAAAATTCAGATCGCAGCCTAACCATCAGAATCACACAAAAACAAGCGGTTTCCCTCAACGGTTATGAATTATACAGGAAGTCGAAAGGTAAACTTCCCTTAAACAAATAAAGAAAAAATAAATAAATAAAAAGGGGTGACCATCAAAGACCAGCCTCTAGCGGTATGGCGGGTCCTTGTCCTCCCTTCTCACGCCCCCTGTATTTTTACTAATTCAGATTCTTTTCATTACATCTCCTCAAGCTCGCCCTCACAAAGCACGGACTCGGAATCTCTCTCTCTCTCTCTCCTCTCTCTCTCTCGTCTCTCTCCTTCTCTCTCTATACATGTGGTATATATACACCTACATATATATATATATATATATATATATATATATATATATATGATAGTTATATACTAATTACTATATGTATAAACAGCCTCATCTTCCTCCCGAAACCCCCCCCCCCAACCACCCCCATCACGCAATGCAATGTACTGCCTCCAATTCCAGCTTACACGACCAGTTCCCATCCGGGCCTCTTTTCCCCTCTCGTTACCAGTGTGGTCAGTGATGGCTTGTACTGAAGATGAGGGGAATAGAAGGGAACTGAAAAGCAGGGAGAAAAAGGGGAAAAGGGGATCACTGTATTGATAGGGAGTGAAAGGGACGACCGGGAGGAGGAGGAGGAGGAGCAGGAAGAGAGAGGGAGGGGTAAGGATGGGGAGGGGGAGGGGGAGGGGGGAGTCGTGATGTGGAAGCCTGAGGGCAGTGTTCCCACTCCACTCGCCGATGACCACCGAGCACCTACTCCGCCACCACCGCGGTGTCAAGTTTGAGAGAGAGAGAGAGAGAGAGAGAGAGAGAGAGAGAAGAGAGAGAGAGAGAGAGATTTTACTCATAATTATTTACAGCATTCATATATGTGTATATATATATATATATATATATATATATATATATATATATATATATATATATGTACACACACACACACACACACGTGTATATATATATATATATATATATATATATATATATATAATATATATATATATATAATATATGACAGGTTTCATATACGTGTGGGGGAGAGAGACTGTTAATATCAACAAGCCTTCCGTACTAGATCTTCCTTCCCTAATAAGTTTCTTCTCACAGTTCCCGCAGTCAACGCAGAAGCGTACTGCTGCACACACCAAGATGCCCTCGTAAATTCTTATTCCAAAACATCAAAGAAACGCCTGAAACATCCACAGGATGCCTGACCAACATCCAAATGACAATTAAACTCCGTAGTTAAGACAGCGACCAGAAATAATAATACCCAAAACACAGTAAATACAATGTGGAATTTACGCATTCTTCGAGATTTGCCAACGGACTAAAAACCGACTTTGTCCCCATTATTTTCGCTTCTTGGAGATGATTTTAATCATCAATACTTCCTGCAAGTGCGCGCAAACGTTCAATGAATCTTACTTTTAAATATTCAAATGAGGACTACATCTAATTGGCCCAATATTCCCAAGTACAGTTTTTCATCAGAAAATAATGGTAGACACTTAAACAAAATAAATCAATCATTCAATACATATAATAATTATATTTATGACTGCTATTACTAACCTAGACATCATAATTACTTCCAAATGCCATAGGATAAAGCTGTGGAGGATTCTGGAAACCCAGATACGACATTACACAACGAAAAATATAATTAGAAGCATCACCGGGCAAAAGAATCTTGAAATGCTCGTTGCAAGCAACATCGCTTGCAAAATTCCTGTTGAATAACCATCACAAAAAAATGTTCCCGAGAAATGCAAACATTTACTTACAATCTTTCTATAAGAAGCGAAATACAGTCAACACCACCAGAGGAGTATTTACACTTCAGTTTCGCGCGCGTAAGAACAGAAATAATAATAATAAAAAAAAACAAGAATAAATAGCTTCAGGAAAATACTTGACTATCAAGCAGCGACAGGAAAACTATAAATAAAATTAATGGTTCAGCATCGCATTATTCTAATATTAAATCCAATCTTTTCACAAATGAATATCACTATACAGTATGATTCCCGATTCAAATTAATGCTCAAACTTCGAGTGATGAATTGTCTAAATATAAAATTCTTTATTTTTTCAGGTATCTACTAATTTCAATTAATTTTATGTTTGCACCATTCAAAACTCGATCAAACAACCCATAGTAAGGAAATTATTGAGGTGCAGTTTATCTTTTTAAGGAGCAGAGTTCCGGTAAAGTAGTAAAAAAGAATGCGATAAAATTCTTTGTAAAGCAGTTAAAACTAATACGGTAGCATTCTTTGTGAAGTAACTAAAAAGAAAAAGACAGCATTCTTTGAAAAGTAGCTAAAAAAATAAGATAACATTCTTTGTAAAATAACTAAAAATACATTAACACTCTTTGTAAAGTATCTAAAAAGAATACTATAATATTCTCTATCTAGTAGCTAAAAAGAATATGATAGCGTTCTTTGTAAAGTAGCTAAACAGAATAAGATAACATTCTTTATAGACAATGATGAAGATGACCAGGAAATTAAATTACATAATCTTTTGGATTATAAACTGAAAAAAATAAAAAAATAAAAAATTATTGATGGCCAAACCATTACTCATACGACCGGCTTTCTAAGCGGAATAATAACTATATAATTTGTATCTACAAAAAGAGTAATTTATCATAAATCCGGGGGACGGGTGGGAAGGGGGATATCCACATATTCTTTTTAGCTACTAAATAGTGAATATTATAGTATTCTTTTTAGATACTTTGCAAAGAGTGTTAATGTATTATTTTTAGTTACATTACAAAGAATGTTATCTTATTTTTTTAGCTACTTTTCAAAGAATGCTGTCTTTTTCTTTATAGTTACTTTTCCAAGAATGTTATTTTATTGTTTTTAGCTACTCTATAAAGAATGTTACCATATTCTCTATAGTTACTTCACAAAGAATGTTACCATATTATATTTACACACTTGAGGAAAATGGTAAAAAATCGTGATTCTGTAAGTTTGATAAAACACACACACAAACGAAATGGGAAATTACAACTTTTGAATCGTAAAGATCTATCAAAATATTTGATAAAATTTCTAGGCTTGGGGAGTTTAATTGCTTCCTAATTATAGAATAAAAATATTACATAAAAGAAAGAATGTCTACTAACTACTCATACAAAAATAAGCGAAGAGCAGTTAATTGTAGTTTAGTTTTGTCATTTATCATAAAGACAAGAATGGTAAAATTAATCTGGTAAAGGATACAATTGTCAATCATAAATCAAAATGGCAAAATACGTGGAGAATCATCAGAACGCTAAAATAAAGTATCAATTCATAAAAAAAAAATCCCCATAGAAAAACAACACAC
>NC_087205.1:87883270-87890770 GCF_015104395.2 Macrobrachium nipponense
TAAACAAAATATCATTCTGAACCTCAATGCTAAGAGTAAATCGAAGGAAAAACAACTGTTAGCGTGCTATCACTTATATTATAAGATCACGATCTTAAGTCATATTGATCTTCGGTTAAAAGCTGCCAGCAAAGTAGAACATCTGGAACTGCAACCTATTATCTAAAGCTTGTCAATAAAACCAACTGAAGTTGGGTAGAGAAAAGAAAAATGACAGAAAAAAGAAAACCATGAAGGAGAACGATGAAATGGGCGACAGATAATGGAAGAGACGAGGAGGCTGATGGTGAGGATGATGATGATGATAGTGACGGTGATAATGACAACAGCACCACCATCTTCATTACCGAATTCGGTTCCCTCTTGGGATATGTCCCATGGGAAGAAGAAGAAAAAGAAGAATAAAAGGAGGAGATGGAAGAGGACTGTGTGTGTAAAAGTAAAACTCCCCAAGGCAACAGACTGACAGCCTCATCCCATTGTTTCCCTTCGGAGGATATCCTTCGGAGAGGCGTCATCCGCGGCGCCCAGATTGGAAATCAAGGACCTATCCACCAATCACCGGGTAACAAATATGTCTGATGAGCCAATGAGCGATCGAAGGGGCTTGAATGGAGGAGGGGGCGGAGGAGGAGGAAGAGGAAGGATGGGGGGAGGGTGAGAAGGGAGTCCGGAGATGGTTACTTAAGTAGAATAATAGCATGTTACATTTGGGGGTCGAGGGGAAGAGGGGGGAGGGGAGGTTGGTGGGAGACAGATCGGATCATGTTTGATACCCAGCAGTAGGGTGTGACTAACAGGGCAAGAAGGTAACGAACGGATGGTCACTGAATAGGGCAAAAGAAGGACCGTAAATTTCCGAACGGTATTTTGTCTTCCTGCTCTCCTAATTGGCTTCCCAAAACTGGCGTCAAAACACCAGAGTTTTTAATGTGCTTTATATATATATATATATATATATATATATATATATATATATATATATATATATATATACACACACACACACACACACACACACACACACACACACACACACACATATATATAGTATATATATATATATATATATATATATATATCACACATACTATACATTATAATTACAATATATAATATATATACATATACATATATTATGTATATATATACATACAAAAATACGTATATATGTATCTAATATATGTATATTTGTATGTATGAATGTGTGCATAAGGGACACCAGCTATTTTCGGTCTATATATAACGCAATAATACAATATTATAAACTACTGAGAAAAAAATAAAACCTGTTCTCCGTTTATTTCAACCTTGCCTTTTATTTACAAACTATTCCCAAGTAGACACAGAAACTCATACTAATGCTAGGAGCCAAAGCTGGCAAAATCAGGTAACAAATAAGTGATAACAAAAATCAATCCCACCAACTTGAATTTCCTCTCATCATAAGGCACAGGAAAAGATATGAAATTGAGGAATTCCTGAGGCATACGGAATTATGAGAAATTGTGGAATTCCAGCATACAGAAGTTCCTGGAAAGAACACCTCAAATGTAAACTTAACCTGACGGAAGCAACATAGACGCATACTATAAAAAGAAAATATACAGAACATACATTTTTTAAAGCAACATGCTGTTGTAATTGTATAAATGGTAGGTAAAGTTATTCTTGGAAATTCATTAATTTAGGTTTCTAGTCACGTGACCTTCATAGCTATGCAGTGCAAGCTGTTCTACCTAGAGTTAAAAATATTCAGTAATGTCAGTAAATATCTGCGTAGCCCGAATAGAAGATGCATCGATTTCTGTCGTTATTATTTTCTTCACAATGCACCCGAACGTCCTTATAAATTCACAAAAACAAACATAGTACCATACACACACACACACATATATACATATATATATATATATATATATATATATATATATATATATACATATACATATAAATATATATTATATATATATATATATATAGTATATATATATATATAGATATATAATATTTATATATCTATAGTCACACTGGCAGGTGATTTACCTGTGCATTTTTTAATACTAGAACATTTTATCCATTGTTTCATTTTCCCTATTTAGCGTTGCATATATACATACATATATATATATATATATATATATATAATATATGTATAAATACATACATATATATGTGCGTGTGTGTGGGCGCGCATGTGTGTGTGTTAGACACACACAAATATATATCTCTATAGCAAGAAAGAGAAAGAAAATACGTTTATACTGCCATAGGACTGCCAGACGAATCGAAAAGGCATCGTAGCAACAACAACAAAAAATCTAACAATAAAAAGAATTGAAAAGATAAGAGAGAGAGAGAGAGAGAGAGAGAGAGAGAGAGAGAGAGAGAGAAGGGAAAAAGGGGAAAAAACGGAGAAATGGCCAGTGAATTCCCAGAACCCAATTGCACCAGAGGCCGGAGAGAGTCATCCGGGGAAAAGACAAGGCGCGGGAATTCCTTTGGGGAATTCGGCTGCCAGTCCAATCACGGCTTCCCTAACCTACAGTGTTGCCAATACAATGCCATCAAAACCTCAAGTGTTGCCAGTGCCACACAGGACACACACACACATACACATACACGTACCTACCTACGCGCGCACACAGACACACACAGGATCGTAGCTTCTCCTTCCCACCCCGCCCCCACGAGTCCACCACGGACTGGCACAAGAGACGGAGGGAGGGAGGGAGGAAGGGGGTTTTGGAAACCGTATTTTATCTTTATATCCTTTGTCAAAGCAATAGTTGTCATCCGCAGTTATACGCGAGGAACAAGAGACCGCCCTCGTACTACAATCGTCCCTCTTATTTCCCTCAGTAAGAATAAAGGTTTAGTTACGCATGGCTTTGGAAAATACTCGTGTGATTTCCATGATAAACCGAATGCTCTCTCTCTCTCTCTCTCTCTCTCTCTCTCTCGTGTTCACACGTTGCTACGCGGTCTATGACAATTTTGAATCGCTCCATCCTTATTCATCTAAACAATATTATTGTTACTATGTACCTACTGAAATGTCTGACGCCAATGTGCGCAAAAAAAGAAAAATAAATAAATAAATAAATAAATAAGATGAAAAAAAAAAAACTCGTGAAAAGTTAATTTCATCTCGAAACATCACTAATATACATTCAACACCCACAAATATACACCGCAAGTCGTAGCCTGATGCGAAAAGTGATTAAACGATTAACTGAAGCGTGTGAATTTCTGTGCCATTTCTGTAGAAAAAAAAAAACAATAAATATCCGCATCGCTTTCGCTTAAGTTATCATAATGATCATAATATGTCGATGTAAAACTATCAATTCACATCGCAAGATGTCCGTGCTTAACAGAAACTCTTGTCACACTTATCAATATATAAACCAATATCTGATGTTTCTTTGAATAAGAACGTTCGCATTCAGGTTTTTGATACCTACGATACCTTCGCAAGGTACAGCTGGAGAAAAAAGAAAACCTATCATGACGGTAAATCGACAAAAGAAAATATATCTTGGATGCTGTTTTCAATGGTACCATTTTCGGTAACATCTTTCTCGATAAAACGACAATCTACTTTAAATTCCTGCATGAATAGATAGGTACGAAAGTAGGGTGACAGACGTAAATTTAGAGATGCATCGATCTGCATGGGTGTATACATACATACATACATACATACACATAGACACACACACATATATATATACACACACATCCATAAATATATGTAAATATACAGCTTTGAATAAACATATATTTATATATATATATATATATATATAATATATATATATATATACTTATATATCATATATATATATATATATATATAATATTATATATATATATTTACATACATATATCATAGATAATTTATATAATATATATATATATATATTATACATACATACAATATAAAACTACACGTTCGGTAACTGCCTCTGCTCATACAATGAAGAGTGATGTTGCGACACCGACCTCTCACCCCAAAAACCGGACCCTCTGAACACGTACACATGCGCCCCCTTCCGGCTTGCGCAACTCTTACACCATTCTGGACTAACAGCATTGTCTGTCTACTTGTCCCTTGACCTGACGACGAGTTCCCAAGGAAACAGGGGCAGTTCCCCCACCCCCAAAAACCCCGTCCCCTTTTTTTTTTCTTCCCCAGCCAGCCAGCTCCTTGTTTTCGAAACCGAACCCTTCTTGGTCCCGGAGCTTCAGAGACCTGGCGTCCGCGGGAGAACCTCGCTCCCAAAGAAGACGGGAATCCGACAACAAATGGAATGAGAGAATAAATTCCTTTGGCATTCACGACCCTCCGTCGTTTTCGAAAACAATCTGGCTGGAAGCGAGGCCTTTAAATGCACTTCCGGCTGATGCGTGCAAAGTGCTGCTGTTTTGAGACGGAGGGGGGAAAAAATGTAACCAAAAAAATAAATTCTATAAACGGAGCCCACAGGAGGACGAGGAGTATAGAGGAAAAAGTAATACTCAAAATGTGACTCCAAATCCCTTACTCGACCCCGTGAAAAAGAATAAGTCTTACATACCTTTGAAAAAAAAAAAGAAAAAAAAAAGAAAGTTGAAAAAAAGACCAAATATATAAAGGTGAGGATGGGTGGAGGCGGGCGGGGAAGAGGGGAGGTTACAGAGCGGGGAGGAGGGAGAGGAAGTCGGGGAGGAGGGAGGGAGGGAGGGAAGGCTGCACCCAGATGACCTGGCAACACTGATTAGGCCCCAACACGAGTGCATACAACAAAACACGGCGAGAATTTTTTTTTTACTCCGGGGCTACAAAACAACAACGTATTGGAGAGGAAAACCAAGAGACCGAAAACGGAAGAGAAGAGAAGAAGAAGAAGAAGAAGAAAAAAAAGTGCCCAACGCACCACCGGAGACCATCAACAGAGAAAACAACCACCCATCTTGCATACCCTCCACCCCCCTCACACACCCATCCGCCCTCCTTTTCCCCTCCCACCCAAACCCTCCTCCTCCTCCTCCTCCTCCTCTTTTTCTTTCTCTTTATCTATACGACAGGGAGAAGATGTGTCAGGGGAAATCAAACTCAATGCACACCTTCATTCAGGTCCAATAATGCCTGCGGCTTCACAACCGCATTAACGTATTAAGAAAGAAATGAGGAGGAGGAGGAGGAGGAGCACCAGCAGCTGATAAGATAAAACGGCGTTTTCTACGAGTGCATAAAAATCCGTTCCTTTCTGGAGCTACCGAGATAAATGAGCCTCGTTCCTCGTCGGATAAATGCAAATGCATGCAGATGAACCACTGCATTCACATCACAAACCGTAAAATAGAATTCAGGAAAAAAAAACTCGACGCAAGTCTCTGAACGATCATTTTTTTCGTGAGTTTTAAAAAATTGCAACAAGACTCCATTAGAGAGTACAGGAGACAGAGTACAAGATGAAATTCTAATCTAGATTATAGTCCTTATGAAGCTTGTACAATATAATCTAAGCGGTGTTTTCATATTTTTTTAAAATTAGATATCATTTTAAACTTAAAATATAAAAAGGATTCTTGTTAACAATCAGTTCGAATAATTGAGCTTGAATGATATAGTTGCATTGTCATATATTTAGAAATAAGACTCAAATAGAATTTGTATATTATGGGTGATGTTTGTGTAAATTTCGGGAAGGCGTTGCCATCACGACGTCAACCGATATAACTCATGACCAGTGAATGCACCAATGGTAATACCTCCTGGTCAAAAATGTAATTAAGTCTCTCTACAAATGACTAAATATATTTACATCGAACCTCTTCAGAGAGAATACTTTACTCCAAGCTACAGTCAAGAAAGTGCTATTTGCTTGGCCATCTATTATTATTATTATTATTATTATTACATTAAATGAAATCTATTCACATGGAACAAGCACAAACGGGCCACGAACTTGAAATTCAAGCTTCAAAAGAATGTTAGTTTCAACCTCCCACCGCAGACCCCACACGACAGCCGTAACTGATCATGATACAGAGCCAGTGATTTTTTTTAATCCCCTTGGGGGAAACGCGAACCTGTGACGTCTAGGTGGCATACCACAACACCAACCACTATACCATCGGACCAGGGAGCGGTTTCGGTCTCCCAAAACGAAACACAAAATGTAAGGTAAAATATGCGTTTTGACTCGCCAGCAGAAATGAAGTCAGCTACAGCTCGAGACTGGAATTCTATATTTACTACATATTTGGAATTGTATTAAACGAAAATCGGCGCAAAAGTATACTCTTGCGTGTGATGAAAACACAGACATAAAAAAGTAACGGCACAGGTTCTCAACTTAGTAAACCCTGAATATCTCACAATAGTAATAACCCAATCGGACATTAAGTTTTAGAAAGGAGATTTTATCCATTCAAACTAATCGACTATTCTTTGTCAAAATCGCCAAGTCTCCGCGTAAAGCTATCCATGACGTTCTACTATTCCAATGGTCACGTCTCACAAACGTTATGTCTATTCCTCGTTGACATGAGCTTTGCAGTTCTAATTATAACGTAACCCAGTTCCCTCACGTAAAATACAAGTTCCAAAGGACCCATGGAAAGTAAAACATCAGCTTTCGCTTACTCCCGGAGTAGGCCTACAAACTACTGCGTTGTTGTTGTTGTGGTGGGGGGAGGGGGTAGGAAAGCCCTATGGTAAAGCCTAAAAAGGTCAGAAAAAGGTGTTTCGCGTTGAGTTAAAGATACAGGAATTTTAGGATAGGATATTTATGATTTATTTATTAGAATGAAAATGTACACAATAAATAATTTGCGTGTTAAACAGTACTGAAAAATTATTCTAATAAAATATAGCGCATTTATATTAATTTTCGTTGGTGAAACAACGCTGTATTTGACCGTAGATTTTAGCACGTTTTATATTATTTAGTGTACTGAATTTAGAAGTTATGTTTCTGTTCAATTATTTTGTATTTTCACTTGTAATGGAGAATATATGAACATGTTTAATTTGTGTCCTTTTTATTGGATCCTTGTTGTTAGTATGGGCAGTACTAGGTATGAGTGACGATGACCACTTCACGTTAAGTTCGGAATATAATGTTTACAATTTATGCGTGATAGAAAATCTTACATGTGTCCCGAGTAAGCAGGAGGTCGGATTACGCCTTGTTGTTACTTCGCAAACAATTACCACAAAAAGTTATTTTTGTTCAAGTACTAACCGCAATTTTATGAAGATTAATCTATATCTATCGATCTAACTATCTATCTATCCATATAAATTATATATATATATATATATATATATATATATATATATATATATATATATAGAAGCTTCAACGAATAAATCATAATACAGCATAATAAACATCAGCTAATTGCTAAAAGTGCAACTTCAATTTTTAAACTGACGTCAACTGTAGTATTCAGATGCTTCACATTTATTTCAAAGATATAAAGAATCTTTTAGATCGATCAATA
>NC_087205.1:87895770-87903270 GCF_015104395.2 Macrobrachium nipponense
AAAAATCGCGTATCCTCATTAACGGACATGGCCGTCATTATAAAAGAAACCCTATGTACATAGATAGCGGTAATAGAATAAAATAACCTTAGTCATGGAAATCACAAATGCTTCGTCCTGAAGACATACTGAAACCCAATGGGAAATATCCGTAGACTTTATTCAAAAGTCTACCAAGGAGAACGAGACTATACGCGAGCTTCGTCTGTCAGCCACCATCTATCTGCACACCTTCCGCCAAAGGGGAAAAATCAAAATAAAATAGAGAAGTGAGCAAACACAAGGAACGGAGGAAGAAAAAAAAAACAACACTAGCAGAGGAGAGCCGACACCCAGAACTTGACCGGAAGGACAATTTACATATCGTTAACATCTCATAGAGGTGCTTTATTTTAACCCACTTTAATGAAGCCCCTGTTTATTCTGCCATTCTTTTCGCCCCAGTAATGAACGTCTTTTTTACCCTTCCTCCGCATTTTTAACTTTGCCCAGGGAGAGAATATATTGACATTTTAACATCTCATTTCCTGAGTAAGAATAACCGCTGGCATTTATCGAGCCCTGTCAAATCTCATTAGAGTGAAGGGACGTGACGGAGGTGAGAGCACTCTTAGAATAATGTCAGTTTCGCCAGGCTTTTTCTGACCTCAGATTTACTTCAAATACTACGTTCCATTTTCGCATATTAACCATGATTAAATACCAACATAAGGCAACCGTAGCCATGTCATAAACAATTTTACTATGATATTGGATTATTAAAATGTACTTGTTATTATATATTCATGAATTTATGTATGTATGTATGTATATCTGTATGTATGTATATATATATATATATATATATATATATATATATTTTTTAAATATGTATATTATTATATACATATAGAATAATAATGCATTAATCTATATCATGAAAGGTAACCAACGGAAAAATAAAATCCACGTAAAAGCAACAGGTATTAAGATCATCTGACGAAGACAAGAAAACTAACTGCATCAAAGTCGCTAATAATCTACATATTCCTTTTTATATAAATCATTAAAAAAGAACCATAATAATATCACCGCACCCATAAATTCGCTTTTTTTTTAAGAAATGCCCAATTTATTTATTTTTTTTTTTTTATTTTTTTTTTTTTTAAATAAATGGGTTATGACTCGTTTTCGTCCTTATGCCTCGCTTTGAGATTTGGGTTGCTCGTCTGGTCTGCAATCTCATAGAAAATTATGGGACAGCAAAAAAAAAAAAAAAAAAAAAAAAAAAAAAAACAAAAAAAAAAAAAAAAAAAAAAAACTTTTTCGGCTGATCTCTAGCTAACAAATGTCAGTAATCACTATTCCCAATTGTACTGTTATGTTGCCTGAAATAAGCAATTTATAATTATTTTATATATATAATGTATATATATCATCATATATATATATACATACATATATAAAATATTATACACATACACACACACACACACACACACATATATATATATATATATATATATATATATATATATATATATAGAGAGAGAGAGAGAGAGAGAGAGAGAGAGAGAGAGAGAGAGAGAGAGAGAGAGGGGGGGGGGGTTTAGAAAATCAGATGAAGAGAGCAAAAGGATTAGACCTGGAAATTTAAGGTCCACACATGAAGTCTGTGGGGGAAAAAATGGCTTGACGCGAGACACAATGACGACTCTACAACAAACAGATGAGATTTGATGATTATCACTAACTACTAAAGTCGTCATTAACGGGGTCAGAAAAAAGGACAATGAATTCAAAGCTTTAACTAAGTAACTGACACTGACACGAAACTGTGCAGTTCTAAACGTCAAGAATAACACCAGTAATTGTTGAGTTGATTAAGAAGTATGGGTCCCTCGTGCATTCTAGTAATATCAAATGAGTACTTACGGAAGGAGCAAATCTCAACTCACCTGGAAAAAGTAAAAAAGCTTATTATATTACACCGAAACAATTACAACAGCAACATCACCACCAATAATAATAATAATAATAATAATAATAATAATAATAATAATAATAATAATTTTATAACATTAATAATAATAATAAATATTAGAAAACCTGTTTGATTCCCTTTTCAATAATAATAATAATAATAATAATAATAATAATAATAATAATAATAATAATAATAATAATAATAATAATAAACTACAACTCCTCTCAATTCTAATGCATAAATATGATTAAAATCCCATCTAAATATAATTGCAAAATCACATACAAGGTATTCTAAACTTTTAACAACACTAATTCTCATCTGCTATATCTCCCATGTTTATTTTTGTGACCTTAGTTTGAACACCAAGTTAGAGTCTTTCTCTCTCTCTCTCTCACCTGGGACAAACTGCCACCAGAAGTTGTAAACAGCAAAAGTGTGGAAGAATTTAAAAGAAAGCTAGACAAATCATTAGGACACTGTGAATGCACAGTAAAACCTACTCCTACAGATACGTGAGCACACGATGTCTCCTCGGATGGACTAACGAGTCTTTGAGACATCCTAATCCTTGTAACTCCTTGTAACTCCACCTGTCTAGAGGCTGACTCAAAAAGTTATCGAAGTGATGTAATCAAATCTATGAGCTAAACGGCTTTTATCATCAAACTTGCCATCAATTATCACGGCAGCCTGACACGTTGGTGTCAGTGAATTATTTGACTCCAGATAACATATAATCAACCTATCAATTCATTAACAACCTTTGACTACACGTGTTACCGGAGATTGCTAAAATTGCTCGCAAGTATTACTTAAGTTACGTAAGCCTAATAGCGAAAGTCGTTGTTTCAAAAAAAAAAAAAAAAAAAAAAAAAAAAAAAAAAAAAAAAAGAAAAAAATATTTACGACGAAACAATTCGGTGTTTTTTCTAAATCTTTCAGGTAAAGAAAATTCTTTCTTATTCAATAACCGATTAAAAAAGTCAAAAGTCAGCTATAAACTATAAACTGTAGTGAATTGTTAGGGGGTTATACGTCGCTGATAAGTCAATGAATACAGCATCTGGTTAAAACATCTTATGAGACCGGTGACCAATTTTAGCTATAAAGTTAAAATGTAATCTAACCTTACACAATCTATATACAACATATTTCACAATTCTGTAAAGGAAATTAATACAAAGTATGAAATTGGAATATAGAATTTAGGCCAAAAGCCAAGTGCTGGGACCTACCAGGTCATTCAGCTGAAAGGGAAAATAACAGTAAGAAGGTTTCCAAGGTATAACAGGAGGAAAACCTCCCAGTTACACTATGAAACAATTGTTGGAGAGGATGGAAAGTCAGACAGATGGAAGAGAATAAAAATGGAGGCAAAGAAAAAGAAACGAAAGAGGTTGCAGCTAGGGGCCGAAGGGATGCTGCAAAGAACCTTAAGTAATGCCTACAGTGCACCACATGAGGTGCACTGACGGTGTATGATTTTTTTTTTATTTTTTTTCGCATTCGTTGTACTGTCTTAACCCTCAAGGTCATATTTAATTTAAGAACGAAAAAATCATCCATTCTATTTCGCTCAGTCGGTCGTAGAGTTTAAAGCTAAATTTCACCTGGGAAAAGATTTTTCATTGCGAGCATAAATGACCCTTGGCTGAGACAACTATCAATGACTGTCAACTTAAAATGTTTAATCTTTTATACAAAACAAAAAATAGATTAGAACCAATTGCCCCAATAACAGAGACAGAGGGTTAAAAATGTAGTAGTTTATAAGAAGCGGGACAAACCAATCTGTCATGACATCAACACTTAGTGACTATTATCTAATCTCAAACACCAATCACAACCTAATTTTGTGAACGGTACTATCTCACACTCCTACATAACCCTTCAAGAGAAAATATTGCTAAATAAAATAACTAGGCTGCACCATACCAGACGAAATGATAGGTGCTACAATCGTATACCAAGTAAGGTTGAAAGTAAGATTAAACATTGAGAGTAAAATATAAAAACACGACTAAAACATGTTACTAAAATTTGCGATGTTTTAGCGGAGTCAATCTCACATCAGAGGGTCACAGAGGCGTGAACGCTGATGGAGGAAGGATATGCACAATCAATAAAAACATCTAATCAGAGTCCAATAAAATACTTAACTTTACTTCCTACACTAGGCAAATATTTAAAAGTAAAAATTAATGCTACCTATGGTGTATAATAAAGTTACTCACTACTAATGTGATTCACAGCAGACGGGGGCAACGATACTCTATTACAATAAGGTGGTGCAAATTATGAATAACAATCAATCGGTAATAAAAAAAAAAAAAAAGCCGCTTGAAAATCCACCGCCCTAATGAAAGATATTTCACGAAAAATCACTTAACCTCTATTTAAAAAATTATAAACATTGGAACTCGCTTAACAATTTCAAGTTAATCCAGAAGCAACAAGTCGCTCTCACATGTGGTATAACATGAAATAGGAGAGAAAAAAAAAAAATTGCCATAAAAACACGACTTCAAAAGCACCGATATAATCTCACAAAATCGTTCTTATCGACAACTTACATAGCACTGCTTGGACTCGTGTGTCGTGTGTGTGTGTGTGTGTGTGTGTGTGTGTGGAGAGAGAGAGAGAGAGAGAGAGAGAGAGAGAGAGAGAGAGAGAGAGAGAGACGGCTTACATACCCGGAACGGGAGATAAAGCAACTAAAAAATTCGACAAACTTGGAAATGATTTTTCTCTTACGATCCAGTGCAGCTATATCCATTCAGTTTACGCTTCCTTATCCCTCAATGATTCGTAAGGGAATCAGGACTTGTATGACCTGATGAACTTTTATTTTTATTAATTTGTATTTCAAAATTAAACAGTCATCCGAAAACATATATCAGTTTTATATAAAGGATATGCACTCAAATTAAAGCTGGACCAGTCTCAAGGAGCGCAATGTGACCTTAATCAAGAAACTGTGAGGGATATAATATTAAGAATGAAAGAAAAAAGGGAAAAAGTAAGGACTTCAATGATGATGGACCAAAACCGTTTCCGAGGAAAACCATAATAGTCCCTTCAAGCTCCATCGTCTCTTAATAAATACGATGTTATACAAAAAAAATAAATATTTCATATAAAAAGTACAAGAAAATGAGAGGAAGACTAGTTCAGACATACAGCCTAAAATAGTTAACTAACCCACTTATCTAACGATATAACATGCACTATATCTATAAAAAAAACACAAAAAGGAGCAGAGACCGTAAAATAAACCACCGACACATAATAACACTTTGTTAAAAATAATAAAAACAAATGATAGTGAAAATGAATCATCATTACAACACTAAGTGGAATTTCACATGAGTATTGGCAGGGGCATTACAACCCCAAATCTAAAATACCCCACCCACCATTATAGCATCATGAGATGGAATTTATAAAGCCGATGGATTGCAAAAGATTGCAGAACTGGAGTGATTAAGGGGGGAAGAGTGAATAAAGGGAAAAGAATTGCACGAGTGGAAGATTGCACATGGGTAAAGAACTATATAAGGGTGAACGATTGTGCTAAAGTGAAGAGCTGAAACAGGATAAAGTCTTGAATGAGGGCGAAGGACTGCATCGTGGTAAAGACCGAAATTAGGGTAGAGAGTGAATGAGCGAAAAAGGGTAAAAAATAGAATAAGTGAGAAGGACAGAATAAGGGCGAAGAATTGCAAAAATGTTAATCACTTTATAAAGGTGTAGTACTAAATAAGGAATGCATCATGATATAGGAGTGAAAGGTTAAGGATAAAATACAAATGAAGGTTTGCATAATGGTAAAGAAATATAAGTGAGTGCACGATTAAATGAGAATGAAAGACTGAACTAGGAGAAAGCACTGAATTATAGCGTTGGATTTCCTGACGTAAAGAACTGAATGAAGGTCAAGGATTAAATATAAGTGAAAGATCGCATCTGAGTTATAAATAAGCAACGGGAGTGTTGACGTGCATGAGTGATTAGATTAGATTAATTATAACATTTTTGGCACTAGCCAAGCGCCAGCGAGCCCTTCAGCGCTGCATATACGACGCAAGCGAAATTCAATCTAAACAACATTCCTATGGGGTGAAAGACTGAGTTACCACAAACGGTTAAGATTTAAATACAGTGTATAACTCGCGTATTTAACTGAAAATACCGTTTACAGACAGAAAACCTACCATATATTTCACGAACTCACAAGTGTTTATATGTTTTATATACGTGTGTTATATATTATATATATATATATATATATATATATATATATATATATATATATATATATATATATATATATATATTATTATATATATATATTAAAACCTTTCATACTATCTCTAAAACCTTTCTCCTAACTCTGGCTCTCTCTCTCTCTCTCTCTCTCTCGTGTATATATATATATATATATATATATATATATATATATATATATTTATATTATATATATACTATATATATAAACGTGTGTATGTTTGTATGTATATGTATATATACATACATTTATACATATATGTATGAATATATTATATATATGTATATATGTCTATATCTATACACATATAATGTATGTATATATATACATATACATACACGAGAGTAGGAGAGAGAGAGAGAGAGAGAGAAACTGTCCCATAACAGTTATACTGAAATAACCCAGTTGTATAAAAGGTTATCGGTTACGACTTGACAAGTCAAGGAACCAATGCGAAAGGGAATATTTTGTTGTGCCTTATATCACGCACAGTTGCTGGGAATTCTAATTAAATAGAAAACAAACTGATCTTTCTTACAACCTATCTTACAGTGGGAAGACACCAAAGAAGCTCATTTGACCTAAATGAACGAGGACACCATATAAAAAGTGTTAATGAAATTCATCTCTCAGATTATGAATAACAAAGTTGGACGAGTCCGCACACACACACCCACACATAGCATATAAAAAGTTAAGCATAAATTGTCGAATCACTAATAGGAAATAAGTAAAAATATTTCATATTCCCAATCAGCAGAAAATAGTTCATATATCCACAGTAATACCACTGGAATTCTCCCAATAAGGACACTTTCGTACGTCCATGTCAAAACCAGTTTAATATCAAGAAAAAGTAACAAAAACACAAAGCCTACAAACATACCAAAGCAAACACATTGTTTACAGTAAATAGGAATTCATGAAGAATGCCACAAAGACGATGGTAAAACACCCCAGGCGTTTGGCTACACGCAACAAAAAGGTATAACAATTAGCTCTCTTGCTCTCTCTCTCTCTCTCTCTCTCCCCAGTTGCTTCACGAATACTATATAATTAAAAAAAAAAGGTAACACCTATGCTGCGTAAAATACTGCAACTGCATTCATTCAAGTTACAAAAGAAGAGAGAGAGAGAGAGAGAGAGAGAGAGAGAGAGAGGGGGGGGGTTTATGTATTCAAGAACAATTGCCTAGAAAGAGAATAAGGCACAGAGAAGAAAGCTCTTAAACGTTACAGTCCTT
>NC_087205.1:87908270-87910770 GCF_015104395.2 Macrobrachium nipponense
ATCACTTGTCTGCCGGTATCTGTTTCAGCCACTGACCCATAGATGGCTATCATCAGTGGTACCCTTAATTCTGCTGTGACGCCAACATCCATTCATTTATCTTTTTAAAGGTTGAGGTCCATCTTTCCTACTTAAACAACTGCACCAACTCAGTTAGTCCGCATAAAGAAATGTACAGAATAACTGGTGTGATGCATTAAAGTTTGCAAGATAAGCGCATTCCAGTCCAAACATTTCAATTCATTATTTTCAGATTCGGAATAGGTTGCTGAAATAGGGAGGACTATCGCCGTAGACTTCAGAACTTTGGCTGAACATAACCGAGCCTCCGTAAGACGCCATTTCCCACAGGCCGATTATGGTTAATCTATTACTCTACGGTGTTGAGTACGAATCCCTTACAGTTTTTAAAACCATTGCTTTTTAAAGCGGAAACTGTGACGTAAAATAATTTTTTTTATGGATAAAATTACGGCGATAAACCACCATCGATTGCAACCTATTTAAAAGACAAATGACAAAATCATACGAATTAAACAGAAAACTATGTTGACTCAGATAAATACTGTTTTCTTCCATCTATTCTATCATACATAACTTAGCAGTATGTTACTGACACATACCTATGCTATTCGCAAGAAAACTTCTCACAATATTCCAATAGTCAAGTCAAATTTACCGCAATCAAGAACAATTTGGGTACTTAATAGATAACGTCCTGTCTGGGAAAATCCGAGGAGCATGACCAGTTAATCCTCATAAATGAAATAACGCATATGGCAATGAGCCATAGAAGATGCATTCGTGCGTAATTCGTTTGAAAAATCATACAATAAAATCTGGCGATGAAACTCCGTAGGCTTCATCAAACTTTAACGTTTTCTTTTAATGTCAACAAAAGAAATAAACGAAGAGCAAAGAGTAATTATTTTACGTTTATATATATGATGAAGAGATAAGAGAGAGGGTAGAGAGAGAGGAAGCGAGAGATAATAGATAAGAGAGGAGAGAAAAAAAAAGGAGAAAAAAGAAGCGATAGTTTTTAGGGTCAACAAAACTAACGAAGAGTAAAAGAATTCTTTTATTTTTATATATATGGAGAGAGAGAGAAGAGAGAGAGAGAGAGAGAGAGAGAGAGAGAGAGAGAGAGAGAGAGAGACCTACTAAAGTAAAACAATAAGAAATAGACCAATCAATAAAAATTAAAAGGTCACTGACCACTGCCAGAAAAGAGAACATAAAAGCAAAAGCCATAGAATCGGACAATCGGCATCCGCCGAGCAGACCAGAGCAGAAATGGCGATGGGCGATGGATTTCCCTTCAACATGCCACTACAGAGGAGCTACTGCTGTATCAGGTTACCCGGCACGAGTGGTTTGCTGTTTACCTGTGAAGTGCTACGAGCGCCAGGTTAAACCTGTGCCCCGCAGCTACTAATGGTTGTTATTGTGTGTGAGGCTGGGTCGGTGCTCTCGGGAAACTATACTATAACTACTCACACCCAGGCACTATACGGAGGAGGCTTGGCCCGGATTAAAAGCGTCATGGCAATGCTGCGGTTTCACCCCAGATGAGTTACTGTGGGATTTTTTAGTTAAAATATATGTATTTATAAATTATATACATTGTGGGAATTTTTTATTAAAATAAATGTAAAATAAATTTATATATATATATATGTATATATATATATATATATATATATATATATATATATATTTATTTAATAATATATTTATGTATATATTGCATATATACAAATTTTCCCTATATGATTTACTAAAAGAATATTTAGTTTTTGTTAGTTAAACTAAGTCTTGATACATTTATATTTAAATACATATATGAATAAATTTCGACTTCTTGGCAATGTTGTGGTCTCCCCCAGAGGATTTTTAGTTAAAATAAATGTCTAAATAAAGAATATTCTAAATTTGATGGGGAGTTATAGTTAAAACAAATGTCTTAATAAAGGAATTTTATTTAAGTTATGTATGAATTTGGAATTTTTTGGCGGCAATGTTGCCGTTTCCCTTCCCGATGAGTTGGTGGGGGTTTTCATAGTTGAAATAAATTTGTTAATAAATGAATATCAAATATATTATATCTATATATATTTATATATATATAATATATATATATATATATATATATATATATATATATATATTATACATACAAACATTCATATGTATGAATTTCTCGACTTTTTTTTTTCATATTTAATTTAACACCCATAAATGTTAATGTGTATTATATGTGAGTTGTTTATGTGAGGTCCGACGATGCCTATACAAATGAATAAATGTGAAACCGCTGCTTATTATTACTCGTTGCGATATTCCCTTAGTACTAAAATTACATGCATCCGCTGTGATATTATAGAAACACACACATCTATATATATTATATACATAATAACTAATATATATATATATATATATATATATATATATATATATATATATATATATGCACACACACACACACACACACACA
>NC_087205.1:87914824-87919824 GCF_015104395.2 Macrobrachium nipponense
GACCTACATTGTTACTGAACTTCAAGTATATCTTTAAATACACAGTTACTGGAATTCGAGTATCTTTATATACCTTTACATTGTTTACTGGAATTAAGTATATCTTTTAGATACCTAATTGTTAGGTTTTTCGTATATCTTTAGATACCTACCTTGTCACTGGAATTCAAGTATATCTTTAGATACACTGTTACTGGTATTCAAGTATATCTTTAGATACACTGTTACTGGAATTCAAGTATATCTTTAGATACCTACATTGTTACTGGAATTTAAGTATACCTTTAGATACCTACCTTGTCACTGGAATTCAAGTATATCTTTAAATACACTGTTACTGGATATCAAGTATAGGTCTTTAGATACACTGTTACTGGAATTCAAGTATATCTTTAGATACACTGTTACTGGAATTCAAGTATATCTTTAGATACACTGTTACTGGAATTCAAGTATATCTTTAGATACACTGTTACTGGAATTCAATATACGAGAAGAAGGATTGTATGAAGCTGATCCAACAACATAAGCATGGACTCATCATCATCATCATCATCATCATCATTATGATTTGTATTAAATCCAGATTGTGCCCCGGGTCCCAGTGAACGTGTGTCACGTTTTTGTTTCGTCTCTCAGGTCAAGATAAGTATACACCAGCCTTTCCTGGCTTCAAGTACAATTATAGTATCTGTTAAAGGTTAACAAGGCTAATGGATTCAATATCTTCCGAATTGACTGTAGAAACTGAATCATGTTTATGCACACTTTCAAATCTTTGAGTCTAATTTAGAATATTTATAATTGTGGTATTAGAATATTATTTTTATAATTTTTGTGTTGGTAGAAGCAATAGTGATGGTGACAATAAAGAAGAGTAATTTTTTAACCAGATTGCCATTATTTGTCCCATTAGCACCATTTAATGGATGTACTCTCATTTCAAGAAACTGCCAGGATACAAGGATAAAGAAACCAAGCTTGTGAAAATATTCTTTGCTCAGTTTGTTAGCAAATTTTCCATCAGTTTGATCAGTGTTGTTTTGGTCATTTGATTTTTCTGAAACTGAAATACGAAGGAGTGTGCAGAAATGCTTACCGTCGTGGTTTAACCAGTTTAAGCAGCATGTAGTGTTGAAGGGTTTAAGAAACATCGCAAGGATTTATTCATTAAGTCTGGAATTTGAATAATTTGGAAACTAAATAAAAGAGTGAGAGAGAGAGAAGGAAAGAAAGAAAATGCGTCATCCGCGAGAGAGCCGCTCTGGGTGTTTGATGTGGGAGGTGCTCGGTACCTATTTGTTTGAGAGTAGTGCCGAGTCCGATAAGTAAGGAGGAGGAGGAGGAGGAGGAAGTCGGGTCCCCGAGGGCCAGTTAGCCCTCGGGAGAGCTTTTGGTAAAGGGGCTTTGAAGGGTAAGTAGGGGCATCATCCCCTGTCTCGGGTGTTGCTCTAATGAGCTCACAGCTTAAGCTGCTTATCTTTGTGCATCTCATTTCTCTTACGGGAATGCCACTCGCTTCCCCCCCCCCCCTCCTCCTCCTCCTCCTACCTCTCTCACCTATTTACAATCCTCTTTTGCCCCCCCCCCCTCCCCATTCCCCTCATCACAAAAACTCCTCCACCTTTTCCTGAGCATTTCGCCAGTAAAAAAGGTCCCCCCCCCCCCCCCCCCCCCCACAGGTCCCCATCTTCCTCCTTAAAGTCTTCCTTCTTCGGCTGCGTTATCTCTTCATTCATATCTGCTAGATTCCCGCCTATCTATCTATCTATCTCTCTATCTATCTATCTATCTTATCTTTTACAGCTCGTCACAAATCTCAAGCTTTTGCATTATGCCCAACATCATCATCATCATCATCTTCATCTCCGAGTAATCACACGTTATCCCTTTATTTCAGTTCTGCCCTCCTCCTCCTCCTCCTCCTCCTCCTCCTTCCTCCTCCTCCTCCTCCTCCTCCTCCTCCTCTTCCTCTGTTGCGCCGTCGTTACGGAATTAATAAGGGAGGTAATTTCATTAACCTCGACGAGATATTAAAGAGGCGAGAGGGAGGAAAGGGAAGGAACTCGGCGATCTTATATATGGTCGGGAAATGTGTGATGTGGAGGTGAAGTCGCGGTAACAAGGTTCTCTCCTCAGACGGCTGCGAAGGAAGGCTCTGTTTTTCGGGGGGTGGGGGGCTTTGATAACATCGGTCGGATGATTGAATGGTAATGCCTGCTTATTATTATTATTATTATATTAATTTTTTTTTTTTTTATGGTATGGAAGATGGGGAGTTGATTTGGATGGTTAGGGAGAAGGGGAAGTGATTACGATTGTTTGGAAGATGTGCAAGTGATTTGGAGGCTTTAGAAGAACGGGAATTGTAATTAGGATTGTTTGGAAGATGGGCAAGTGGTTTGGATGCTTTGGGAGATGAGGAAGTGATCTGGATGTCAGGAAGATGGGCAAGTGATCTGGATGGTTTGGGAGATGAGGAATGATGGAATGATCTGGAGGATTTGAGAGATGAGGAAGTGATCTGGATGGCTTGTGAGATGGGGAAGTGATTTGGATGGTTTAGAGGATGGGGATGTGATTAGGATTGTTTGGAAGATGGGTAAGTGATTTGGATGGTTTGGGAGATGAGGAATGATCTGGATGATTTGGGAGATGAGGAAGTGATCTTTATGGTTTGGAAGATGGGTAAGTGATTTGGGTGGTTTGGGAGATGAGGAATGATCTGTATGATTTGGGAGATGAGGAAGTGATCTGTATGGTTTGGGAGATGGGCAAGTGATTTGGATGGTTTAGAAGATGGCAGAGTGATCTGGATGGTTTGGGAGATTGGGAAGTGATTAGGATGGTTTGGAAGATGGGCAAGTGATTTGGATGCTTTAGAAGATGGGGATGTGATTAGGATTGTTTGGAAGATGAGGAAGTGAACTGGATGCTTTGGGAGATAAAGAGATTTGAAGATGGGGGAAGTGATTTGATCGTTTTAGAAGATGTGGAAATGATTAGGATTGTTTGGAAAATGGGAAAGTGATTTGGATGGTTTGGGAGATGATGAGGTGATGGATGCTTTTGAATGAAATAAGGAGATAAAATATGGATTTTAAAGATGTGTGGCGGTTTGAAGGAGGGGGAAGTGAATCGGTTGATTTGGAAGATTGGCAAGTTATTTGGATGGTTTGGAAGATGGGGAAGTGATTTTGATGGTTTGGAAGATGGGGGAAGTGATTTGGATGGTTCAGAAGATGGGGGAAGTGATTTGGAATGTATGTAACATATGGAAGTGATTTGTATGGCATGGAAGATATGGAAATGATTCGGATGCAAAGGGAGACATGGAAGTGATTTCAGTGGTATGAGCGAAATGAAAATTATTTGAATGGTATAGAATGCGTGGAAGTTATTTGAATGGTATAGAATGCGTGGAAGTTATTTGAATGGTTTAGAATTCGTGGAAGTTATTTGAATGGTATAGAATGCGTGGAAGTTAGGGACATTATTTAAATGGTATGGAAGATAGGAAAGTGGTTTGGATGTATCTAGGATATGGGAGTGATTAAACAGTATGGAAGTTAGGAAAGTGATTTAGACTGTATGGTAGATAGGGAAATGATTTAAATGGTAGGAACGATATGGAATTGATTTGGCTGGTTTGGAAGGCATGGAAGTGGTTTGGATGGTTTAGAAGGCATAGAACTGATTTGGGTGGTTTTGAAGGCATGGAAGTGGTTTGGATGGTTTAGAAGGCATAGAACTGATTTGGATGGTTTGGAAGGCATGGAAGTGATTTTGATGGTTTGGAAGGCATGGAAGTGATTTGGATGGTATGGAAGGCATGGAAGTGGTTTGGAAGGTTTAGGAGGCATGGAACTGATTTGGATGTTTTGGAAGGCATGGAACTGATTTGGATGTTTGGAAGGCATGGAAGTGATTTGGATGGTACAGAAAATAGTGAAACTATTTGGATGTTAATGAAAATATAGAAGCGATTTGACTGGTATTGAAGATACGGGGTAATCTTGATGTTTTGGAATATGGGGAAATGATTTGAATGTTATGAAATTTTGAATAGTATGGAAGATTGTGAAGTTATTTAATTGGTATGGAAGCTAGGGAGGAGCTAGAGGCATAGCTGTTTATTGCTTTGTTTAAGCGAAAGTTACGAAAGGTGATCGTTGGAGGAATGAGAATGTGATTTAAATATAATTAAGGAGTAACATGAGGAGATAATAAACTTGACTGAGGTTAAAGACAGAGGTAGATTTTGTAAATTTCCGTGAAGTCATAGAGATAACAAGAATAGTGTGATGGTACGAGATATTACAGAGAGGAAATGAAAACAGTAAGTGGTAGGATGAGAAAATGCAAGATTTAGTTAAAGAAAATTAATAGAAAATAAAAACAACTTGGTAGCTATTTGGAGTGATGATTTGCAGGTATATAGAAGTATGGATAAGGCAGTAAAGAAGAAAGTGAAGGCGAAAAACTAAAGAAAGGAAATGAAAATATTTATTACCAAGAATAACAAATACTTGTGAAGGAAATAATCTGTAAAAAGAATTGCTAAATAACAAGCGGATCTCTGTATTAAAGACTTACATGGAAAGGTCTGAAGTGAATTTAGTCTTGTCCCGATTGCGTGTCTATTGTGAAAATATGTTGAATGTATATAGAAGACATTTGAGAGGTAGTGCTGAATAACGCAATAGTGGAAAGGGTTAGTATGAGTTTCAGAATGCTTGTAGGGGTAACTATGGAGCATGTAAAGACGGTAATTGAGAAGTTACGGATTAGAGAGACAGGCCTATTGTTTGTGGTTACAAGTGAGATGATGTGGTACAGTGTTGATGATACGATTAAGTGACTGATCAAGGTGGGTCCTGGTAGGGCATATCTTGATTGGAGAAAGATTCTGTTGGCTTGTTATGTTGTGCTGTATAAAATAGTTACTGTTCCAAGATGGTATTGTGTTGATCAGGGAGACTGAAGGTGAGGAGAAGCTG
>NC_087205.1:87922324-87934824 GCF_015104395.2 Macrobrachium nipponense
AGTGTAAACACGGGCCAAAAATTACTGCTTTTCCCCACCGCATATTTTTTGCAGGAGATTCAAATTCTCTGGGGTATTTGGGATGCATAATTAAGCCCCCATCTGAAGGCAGGGCCAAGCATGTCAATATTAAGTTTGCCAGCGAGACGGATAGTCTGCTGCCGCTCCTGCTACTCTCTCTCTCTCTCTCTCTCTCTCTCTCTCTCTCTCTCTCCTCTCTCTCCTCTCTCCTTCCTTTTTACGTTTTGTTATTTGGACTCCTCGAGTTTTTTTCCCGTGTGCCTTTATTCTGGGTCCACATCGTTACATTTTTATAACCCAATTCCAGGCCTTTATAGATATTCATTTTACAATCTCGGTCTCCTTTCGCTGTTCTAGTCCTGAATGATTTATTTACTTATTTATGTTGAGTTTTTTTTTTGTATCGTTGTAATTTTTTTTTTCTTACATACATAACGCTTTTACTCTTTTCATGAAGGAGATAGATTGTCCTTGCGATAGAAATATCCTAACTATATTTTCTTCCGTAATTCCTGAATATCTCTCCGTTAGTCATCTCCACTTCCCATATATTAACTTTTTCCACTCAACTTACGTCATTTCCTTTGCCCTTCTTTCCCATGAACTTCTTCCTTCTTTTACTCATTTTACGTGTTACTTATCTCTCGTTTTATTAACAAAATGTTCTGTTCATAATCTAAGCTGTGTTCATGTTAGCCTCAAGATAGCCCTCATTTCTCTCTATAGTGATGGTCCTTTGCAGTTTTGTCGTGTACTTGATCAAGTTGGGTCATTTATATTTTCCTGTCGCTCTTGCTAAAAGTACATTGAATGGTTTTGTGGGGAAAAGGGCTTCTGTGGACGTGACTAACAAAATGTTCTTCCTTTTTTAAATTTTGGAGAGACTGATCTTATTGTCGGTTGATTTTAACGGTAATAAAAATTTGTTAAGTGTCGATTAATGTTACCTTGCCAAAAAGTGAGGAATGCATTTAATACAAGGGCCTTATAAAGAGAAATAAGGCACGTTAATTATCTCTTGACTATACTGTTTATCTTAGGAGTACATTTAATTGTTCAGCTTGTGTGTAATGTTTTTTCCTTTTAATTTATGTCTCTTGAGTGTTTCCAAGTTCGCGCGCGGAAGATAATTGTAGTAGAACCATGGAAATAATTGAGCTATTTCTACCCCTTTCTTTGTTCTCTTCAGGAAAGGTGAAACAAAAACATTATAAAAAGGAATAACATGTATAAATAAAAGCATTTCGTATTACGGTAATGCTCACACATGAAGCCATTACCAGATCGTGAAGGTAACCTCTGAAGGTTTGCGAGTGAAGTACAAAGGTAACTCGTGCAGTTCAATAAAGGTAACACCCTGAAAGTGTCCCAATAGTAAAGTGTAAAGGTAACACAATTGAGATCTTCTAATAACAATGTGTAAAGGTATTACAATGAAAGTTTTCTAATAGCAAAGTATTAAGGTAACCCATTGAAAGTTTTTTAATCAAGCCCAACGCACAAAGGTCCACACGTACGCACGCACAGGCGCACATAGAGAGAGAGAGAGAGAGAGAGTCAACTCAGAACCTCAGAAGGAGTTCCAACAATGTAATTTGCCTAGTAAATACATGCACAACACGATTTGTTGCTAGCAAACACAGCCCTGTGTTAAAGAGAAGCCTTTGTTTGCCCGGACATTAATTTTCATTCATATGCCATGATGTTTTCCTTTACGTAAGGTTATGGATAAAGATGTTGTTTTCAATTGCTCTGTAAATTCTGTGCAGGTTTAGAAAAAAAAAAAAAAACTTTCAGTCGTTCTGTGAGTTCATCGCAAGTTTAGTAAAAAAAAAAATTAATCGCTCTGTAAATTTTTACCGGTTTAGTAAATAAAATATTTTTTAATCGTTCTATAAGTTCAAGGCAGGTTTCGTAGATAAAACACTTTTTTCAGTCGTTCTGTAAATTATTTTGGTTTAGTATAAAAAAGTTCGTCAATCGTCTGTGAATTCATTGCAGGTTAGTTAACAACAAAAATTTAATCGCTCTGTAAATTTTGTGCCGGTTTAAAGTAATGTTTTTTCTTTTCTATAAGTTCTTGCAGGTTAGTAAATAAAAAACTTTTTCAATCGTTCTGTGAACTCATTGCAGGTTAGTAACAAAATTTAATCGCTCTGTAAATTTGTTGCCGGTTTAGTAAATAAAGAATTTTTTAAATCGTTCAAAAGCTCATTGCAGGTTTAGTAAATAAAACTTTTTTTCAATCGTTCTGTAAATTCATTGTCGGTTTAGTAAATAAAAAACTTTTTCAACCGTTCTGTTAATTCATTGCAGGTTTAATATATGAAAAACTTAATCGTTCTGTGAAAAAAAAGTTTTTTTTCAGTCGTTCTGTAAATTTATCGTAGGTTTTAGGTTTTTAAAAAAAAAATAAAGATTTTTCCGAAAAAAAAAATCGTAAATGTAAATTTTTTTCATTGACGGTTTAGTAAATAAAAATAACTCGGTGATCTGTAAAGAGTTCCATTGCTTGGTTTAGTAAACAAAAAACTTTTTTTAATTCGTTCTGTAAATTCATTGCAGGTTTGGTAAATAATCCGGTTAAAAAGAATAATTATCCCGTCTTCAAGAGCTCGGAATCATCATAAGGTCGAAAAAACGCTGTTTATTTAGCCACGACTACTGCAGTTATTCGTACCGTACGCAATTAACTCCGTAACTGCTTTGAAGTACCTCGTCTGTCTTCCTGTCTATCTAACCTATCTATCTTGCTAGGCTGTGTTTGAAGAAAGTAGCGAGAGAGCTGGGGCACCCCTACCCCCATGAATTTAAACGTGAAATTACTCATGTGCTATTTGGCAATTGAAATATTTAAGAAAATGGAGAATTGATTTCTGTGATTGTGATGTCAAAAATATTCATATACACTTTTTTATGGTTATTTTATTAGTTATTTATTCCGTCAGTGCACTTTGTGCGATGCTCTGTAGGCATTATATATAAGGTTCTTTGCAGCGTTCCTTTCGCCGCCTAGCTACAACCGCTTTCATTCCTTTCACTGTACCTCCGTTCATATTCTTTCTTCCATCTTGCTTTCCACTCTTTACTAACAATTGTTTCATTGAGCATCTGCGAGGTTTTTCATCTGTTACACCTTTTTTGAACCTCTTACTCTCAATTTTCCTTTCAGCGCTGAATGATCTCATAGGTCCCAACACTTGGCTTTCTGCCTAAATTGCAGATATATTCTATTTCTCTCTCTTTTAGTTTCTTCAATACTCCCCTAAGTTAACCCTATCTTAGTTTAACCAGACCAGTGTGCTGATTACCAGCTCTCTATAGGGCTGGCCCGAAGGATTAGAATTTTATTTACTTGGCTAAGAGCCAATTGGTTATTTAGCGACGGGACCTACTGCTTATTGTGGGATCCGAACCACATTATATCGAGAAATGAATTTCTAATCACCAGAAATAAATTCCTCTGCAAAACGAACTCGGGCTACCAGATTGATAAGCGAGTCAAAGTTTTGGTAAAAATGTTAATCATTTGTAAAGCTTAAGACTTCCAGGAATTATTAATTGCAAAGTCGTATTAGGAGCATTGCGGAACTGGAGTGGCATATCTTGATTAATAAGAAATCGCAAGAGCATTATTTTAATTAATAAATAATAAGGAGTTATTGAATAAGATAAGTTGCTTATGTATATTACGCTTATTAAAGAAGTTGCAGGTGTGTGTTAGAAACTGATAGGGACATTTTATTAACTAAGAAGTCCCCCAAGCGCTTCTTGATGATCGAGAAAGTTCAAGGGCTTATATTTAGTTTAGTTAATTGAAAGAATTATAAAGGGATATCCTCAACCTAACACTTTTGACATCATATACTACTTCGATTCGGTACGTGATACATTTGTGGCTGTGCCGAGCGGAAACTGTAAAATCGCGTCGATTCTCTCTCTCTCTCTCTCTCTCTCTCTCTCTCTCTCTCTCTCTCTCTCTCTCTCTCTCTCACTGAAATTTGAGGTCAAGATTCTGTAGACGGTAAATTGAACATAAGGATTTAAAGAGTAATTTTTCATGCAGGGTTTTTCTTCGGCTTTTGATATTTTTCCTAAAAATAATTGTTTCTTTCCGTCCACTTCTACAGTGTTGAACTTCCTTCCTTCCTCTTTATTTTCCCCATTTTTTCCAAATGCCAAGATTTTCATAAATTAAATCACTATTCTTATAGTCTGAGGTCAGCTGGCTGAACCACACTCATCTCGATTTCTAAACATCAGATACTTATATGTTCGAAAAGATTTATTCGCATATCTGTTATTTCCATTGACCTCATGAAAATTCATCGTTGGCCTAAGCTCCTTACACAACAAGGAAGCATTTATGTGCCATGGAAGGTAATTTAAGGGAAGACTGAATTGGATTATCCACTGATAATCTATTTAAAGATTCTCAGCCTGCGTAAGTATGTCTTTGTTGAAAAGGGAAACGAACTTGGCGGCATTTTGTACTCTTATAGTAACCATTTCCTTTTTTGAACAGAAACTACACACACACACAAAGTACTTTTGTTAGAGAGAGAGAGAGAGAGAGAGAGAGAGAGAGAGAATGTGGTCGACGCAAAAGCGGCTACCTAGAGAAAGTACACAAGGAAGAAAGGTAGACATCTCACCGACAAAGGACAGTACTGTTGTCGCGTACAGGAGTTGACAGACAGACGGACAGACACGTGCTGACAGATGCCATAGAGGCGTAACGGGCTAAGAGTGGCTAAGAGCCCTGACAAACACCTGTCCCTCTCCTTTTTTCCAAAAACCACCCACCCCATGAACTACTTCTCAGGTCTTCCTGTCTATGCATTCAATTTTCTTGCTCCGGAGGGTTTAAAAAAATGTATTTTACTTAGTTATTCTAATTTTTTGTTTTTACGGATTTAAAAAAAAAACATTAATCGTATAGATCCAGATTTTTATTTCTTGTGGTATTTGTATTTTATTTTATTCCTAGAATATTTTTCTCTCTCTCTCTCTCTCTCTCTCTCTCTCTCTCCTCTCTCTCTCTCTCTCTCTCTCCAACACAGCCACGACATGGGCTATCACTTTCCTATATAATGTGTGTTTGTGTGTAGGTTTCTTATACTGCATGGGTTGTTAGAGTAATTAGATATTTATATGCATAGAATATGCATACCAAAATGCAAACAATTATAAAAATCACAGAGTATTCTTTACCTTTCAAAGAATGTTACTTTCATGCTGTGTAGATTTATATTCTTGTCCTTTTTTATCTGCATTTGTCTTTAATTCCTATAGTTTAGTTTTGCTGGTTAGGGAGATTAATTCCTTTTTTTTTTTTCCTTACGGGGGAGTGCTGTCAGTGCACCTCACTCGGTGCTGTGTAGGCGTTGCTTGAGGTTCTTTTGCATTGTCCCCTCGGTCCTTAATTGCGACCATTTTAATTTCTTTTGCTGTATCTCCGTTCATGTTCTTCATCCCTCTGAATTTTCGACCTCTCCTAATAATTTCTTTCTTAGTGCAGCTGCTGGGTTTCATCCTGTTACATCTTTTAGATCTTAATTCTCTCGTTTCCCTTTTAGCGCTGAATGACCTCCTAGGTCAAAGCGCTTGGCATTTGGCCTAAATTTTTTTTTATTCTGTTACATTACACTTCCTTCATTCTCTTCTTGACTGACTCATCTTTACTGTTTGTTTTATCATCGCTTAAAATATCTTCAGCAGTAGATTTTATTAGCAATTGTAAGCGTCGTTATTGTCAAATATTTATTCCCAAGAGAGAGACGGGCCCTTGAATAAATTTTCTCGAGTTTTGGGTCTTATGTGAAGAACGGCATTTTATAAACAGGAACGTTTCTTTATAGTTATTCACGCGATCACGTAGGAATTGCGTTTTTTCCCTATTCATTCACTTGGCGCAGTCAGAAATATGAAAGTCTACACGCACGAAGAACGCTTTGTATACAGTTACGGAATATTCCCTAGGATTGTGCCGCTAGATCATTTTCAGTCCATCAGTCGGCATCGTAGGCTCTTTTGGATAGACATGGATACATATTTTTGGATAGGCATGGATACATATTTTTGGATTCACATGGATATATATTTTGGATAGATATGGATACAAATTTTTGGATTGATATGGATACATATTTTTGGATAGACATGGATACATGTTTTGGATAGACATGGATATATATTTTGGATAGACATGGATACAAATTTTTGGATTGACATGGATACATGTCACAGAAAATCTGTGACAGTAGGAGTGTCAGTATGCATTAATCTTATGTCATGAGGTGGACTGTTACTTGTTTGAACGATGGCAGCTCATCTCCGTTTCATGGTGTATGCTTCCCGTAGGGGCTTTGTTCCGTCAATGTACCTCATGCGGTACGCTGTAGGCATTACTTAGGGTTACTTTGCAGCGTGCCTTCGGTCCCTAGCTGCAACATTTGTGCATTTTACTGTACCTCCTATCACATATTATTTCTTCCATCTTACTTTCCACCCTCTCCTAACACTTGATTCATAGTGCAACTGCTTTGAGGCTTTCTCCTGTTACACCTTTCAAACCTTTTACTGTCAATTTCCATATCAGCGCTGAATGACCTCATAGGTCCCAGTGCTTTTATATTCACGTCAACTCATGGTGTATGCTGTTTAGGAATTGTTCAGGATATAGTAAAATCAGTACAGGAACAGCTAGCATTCGGAATTCAAAACATTTCAGAGCATGCGGAGTTTCTTCATGATTGCCTTTTCATCGTTACTATAGGTGCCTCCTAAATCCACGTTGCCTTCAGAAATGGTGATATCAGGAAGTCATAAAAGATAATATGTAAACTACTGTTTAAGCAAATGAATATTTTATTTAGGTCTGACACTGTTTTTTAAAATCGGAACTAACCTGCGCCACACCAGCGGTATAAATATAGGTGCTACTGCACGTAATGAATAATGTAGGTGTATATATACGTGTATATATATATATATATCTATATATATATATATATATATATATATATATATCTATATATATATAAGCGAATCCCAGAGGAAAATGATAGTAAAAAATCCAAGCGCTTTCGTCTTTACTCAGACGTTGTCAAGGAGCTAATGAAGTTCAATTGGAGAGAAAGGTCTCAGGTACAAACCAAGATCAAGAATACCAGATGGTTAATTGTCAAAATGGGTAAAAATTAAAAGAGATAATCCAGGATTATCTGATATCACACGGTCACAAACCTAAACAGATTTGACCCTAACCGAAATTACAAAGTATCTTTACTGTCCAAAACATGTAAAAATTGAATATATTAATTTTGTTGCTTATATTTATCTACAACTTTTTTTCACTATGAAAGCATCAAGTTTAAATAAACCAAGACTTCAATTTAGAACATTTCTATTATTTGACTTGATGAAACAAGATTCAATGGTATTACTTTTAACTGTCATTACATGGGATTAAGGCTCTTGCTTGACTCCAGTTAATAGGATGGTCTAAATCTCTCATATGTACGAATAATGCATTCGATATTTGCCCAGTTCTCACAGAATATTGATGGTGTTTGAGACGTTGTGAAAGAGATTTACCGGTCTGTCCGTAATAGACTTTATCACACTTTTTGCAAGGAATTTCATATATGCAGCATGGAAGATCTTTAGAATTTTTTATTACTAAACTCTTGACATTAATATTACTGAAAACAACATTTATGTTAAAAAGCTTTAAAATTCTAGGAATATCTAAAAACCTTTCATCATCATCATAGGGTAATTTTAGTATGTTATGCTTACTAAATTCAAGTTTGTCATTAGTTGAATAAAATGTTTTTCTAGCTCTTTTCCATGCCACATCTACAAAAGTCCTTGGGTATTTAAGTTTCAGTGCAATATCATATATATATATATAATATATATATATATATATATATATATATATATATATATATATATCTATATATATATATAAGCAATACCACGGGAAATGATAGACAGGAATCCAAGCGCTTTCGTCTTTATTCAGACATCGTCAAGGAGCTGAGTAGCTCCTTGACGATGTCTGAATAAAGACGAAAGCGCTTGGATTCCTGTCTATCATTTCCCGTGGTATTCGCTTATTTATGAGTCACGTGCATCTACTGTGATTTTTTAAGCATATATATATATATATATATATATATATATATATATATATATATATATATATATATATGTGTGTGTGTGTGTGTTTCCCCTTGGATATTAAAGACTCTCTCTCTCTCTCTCTCCTCGTCTCTCTCTCATCTTCTCTCTCTCTCTCTCTCTCTCTCTTCCTTCTCTCTCTCTCTCATTGTTACCTTGTTTACGGCAAAAACGATTACGAAGATTACAGTGTTGCCTTCGGAATTCACGGTGAAGTCACGCATATTCCTCCCCCCACCCTAACTCCCAAAATCCCAGCCACCTCCAGGGCCGCCCCCGAGGAGTCCCTTTGGGAGGGACTTAGCAAACGGTCACCCAGGACGACGACTGCGACGACAGGAGGAGACAGGGAGTCGTACAAAGCGACAAAAGGACCACTTGTGCATCCTTTTTAGACGTCGGGGGACCGTCGGGCGGGCTTAGAGATTATTATCCCAAGTGAAGAATAGGGGAAGAAAGGACAGGTAGTTGGACCAAATAGGATTTGGGGAGAACAAGAGTAACCTCCGGCGGAGGCCTACCCGCCTCAGGGAGATCACCCACGCTGGAAATGCAGCAGCAGCAGCCTCCTCGTCCTCCTCCGAGGGCAGCGGTCTCTTGGGTACTTCTGCCTGTATACCCAGAGTAGGTGTACATTGACCGGGGGTGTGGGAGAGGGGAGGGGGCCGGGTTAGATGGCCCGGGGTGTGGGAGGGGGCAGGAGGGTTATAGTAGATGGGTATGAGTAGGACGAATAGAAATCAAAGGGGCATGATTCAGGAATGTAGATTTTTTTCTTTCGTTTTCATTATGTGAGGACATTCTTCTGGAAGAAATTAAGAGACCATTAACTTTCGTGAACAAGATAACCGTAGAATGCCCATATGTAAGAAAAGAAGGAATACGCGGATCAAATAAAAAAAAAATGATAATGTAAAAAAGGCATGAAAATAGTTAGATGTAAGATAGTTAATAAACAGAAAAAAAGGGCAAAGTGCTAAGTTACTATAGTTACACCTTCTGATATATATATATATATATATATATATATATATATAGATATATTATATATATATGCAATTGTAATAGCCACGATGCCCTCTTAATTTCTTGAGTTCTTTGCTCGTTTTTGGATACGCTTGTCACTATAAAAAGAGCAAAGAATTTAAGAAGTTAAGAGGGCATTGTGGCTATTATAATTGCAAATGTATCTGGTAAAAAAATGACCAGTTGATTCTAAACACACACACACACACACACACACACACCACACACATATATATATATATATATATATATATATGTGTGTGTGTGTGTGTGTGTGTGTGTGTGTGTGTGTGGTAGAATCTACTGGTGGCTTTTTTACCAGATACATATGCAATTATAATAGCCACAATGCCTTCTTAACTTCTTGAATTCTTTGCTCTTTTTTATAGTGACAAGCGTATCCAAAAACGAGCAAAGAACTCAAGAAATTAAGAGGGCATCGTGGCTAATACAATTGCATATATATATCTGCACTTACCTATCACTCAATTTTCATTTTGAAATGATGAAGTCCAGAATAAGTATTGCGCTCTTATCATCATTTATATTATTTTCTTAGTTCGGCCTTTAAGAATTGAATAAACAATATCTTTCACTCGATAAAAAAAAAAAAAAAAAAAAAAGATACTTTAGGAAAAAATTAATTCTTGTACGCAAAGGGAGTACCAAGCGCCTCAGCGGCGTGATCGGTATGGTCTTGGCCTGCCACCTCGAAGGCTGCGAGTTCGATTCTTGGGCCTTCCACTGAGGGGTTGGAGATGTGTATTTCTGGTGATAGAAGTTCACTCTTGACGTGGTTCGGAAGTCACGTAAAGCCGTTGGTCCCGTTGCTGAATAACTAGTGGTTCAATGCAACGTAAAATCACCATACATAAAAACAAACAAACAAACAAAGGGAGTACCGACTCATTTCGCCCTACAGATGAGTAAGAGTCAGAGGATGAATAGACAAAAAATGAATAATAAGGAAAGAGGAAGAAGAAAATGGAGGATGAGGTGGAGGGCATAGTATTATATCAGTTCTGGTAATACTTTCGTATTTTATTCTATTCTTATGTCATAGGCATTCTAACAACCAATAAGGGCATTGATTGGAATAGAATTCAGCAGTATTATGCGTACATTTGTGTTTCAAAGATGAGTCATGAATGAGTACTTCATTTATATTCCAAGGTTGGGTTGTTACAGTTAGAATAAAAAAAGGAAAAAAAAAAAGAAAGTCGGTTAGAGATGATGCCCTTTTCTGTATGCGTTTCAGTCACATCAACGAAAACGGGATTCCCTTGAAAGTGTCTTTGCGATGTTGCTAATAATGGGAAGTATATCCTAAATTACGTGGTAGATAAAGTCGGCCACTAAAATGTTGTTATTATTATTTATAACATTAACCCTATTGATTTGGATCAAACCCACAGCGGCCATTAACTGGAAATTCAAGCTTCCAAAGAATATGGTGTCGATTTGATTGAAGGTAATAGGAAATGCACAAGAAAGAGACCAGTTATTAGAAAAGAATAAAGTAAATTAAAATAAATAGATATGAATTTAAGTAAAGTATTGAAATACAATAAGAACTGGTGTGAATGCTAATCTGCTTCATACTTTTACTGCTAGTTGTCAGATGTGATTTGTTCGTGTTATTGTTGAGTAAATCATATTCCTTAAAAAAAGAGAGAGAGAGAGAGAGAGAGAGAGAGGAAAACGATGCTAATTCTTTTTATCATCATACTTCTCTTCAATGACCCAGTCATTGTGCTCTTTCCAGATTGTCTTAGTTTTATTATTTTCTTTTTACCACACTACCAATTTTGTAAAATGAAAATTTTATTTCATAAGAACTTAGTTGTATTAGGAGGTGAAATTCAATTTTACCATAGTTTGGGAAAGCTGTTGTCTCGCAGTAGGTTATCAAATTCGTTATAGGTAACGGGAAGTCTCTCTCTCTCTCTCTCTCTCTCTCTCTCTCTCTCTCTCTCTCTCTCTCTCTCTCTCTCTCTCTGAAACTATATATATATATATATATATATATATATATATATATATATATATATATATATATATATATATATATGAATAACTTGATCACGAAGTATATAAAACGTGATGCTATGTATAAATAAAGGTTTTTTGCCACGAAGGAAAAAAAGTGAAAAAACGAGTTAGCCGAGTACTTTCGGACCTTACAGTAAAGGGTCCGAATAGGACCGAAAGTACTCGGATATATATATATATATATATATATATATATATATATATATATATATATATATATATATATATATGTGTATATTATATAAATATATGTAATATGTAAATACGCACAAAAATAGCTATGTATATATATATATATATATATATATATATATATATAATATATATATAATATATATCATATATATATATATTATATATATATAAAACAACGTTTCCCGTTACCTATGACAAACTTGGTAACCTACTGCGAGACAACAGCTTACCCAAACTAGGGTAAAATAGAATTTCACCTCCTAATACAGCTAAGTTCTTTAGAAATAAAACGTTCTTTTTACAAACTGAAAGTGTGGTAAGAAGAAAATAATAAAACTAACACAATTTGGAAGAAGTTCAATGACTGCAAGCTCTCTCTCGCTCTCTCTTCTCTCTCTTTGTAAGGAATATGATTTACTCAACAATAACACTATCAAATCACATATGTAAAGGACCTTGTACTATAGGTTAGACAAAGCATTTCATCAGCAAGAACTTTGTAGTTTGATTCCCTACCGTACATCTGTTAGCTTAAACTGTAAAGTAGGTACCTGATAGTTAGAAGGCTGTAGAGGGCTCCTGCTAGAGTGGAGGGGGATATGGAGCTAGCTGGGCGGCTGCATCCCAAAAATCTTCCCGAGAATTGGACAGGAAGCAACGTTTGGAACCTTCTCTTCCAAGAAAAAAAAAAAAGTTTCATATACCGAAATATAATAATAATTAATAATAATAATAATAATAATAATATTGATAATAATAATAGTGAAGCAAAGGAAAAAAAAACGTTTTAAAGAAAAAGTTAAACAGCTTGTAGCATATTGGATACGAGATATATAGTGAATACAGCAGTATATTGTAATTGAATTCTTAAAGTAAACAATTTTTGAAAGGCAAAGTGAGGGGTATTTCTGCATTATGCGTATATATATATATATATATATATACATATACACACACACACACACACACAACAGACACAACAACACTCACACACACACACATACCACATTATATAT
>NC_087205.1:87939824-87947324 GCF_015104395.2 Macrobrachium nipponense
ATATATATATATATATATGTATATATCTATATATACTAATATATATTATATTATATATATTATATTATATATATTATTATATTATATATTATATATATATATATGTTATGTGTATATATATATATAGATATATATACTATGTATATATGCTGTATATATATATTATATATATATCTTGTATATATGTATATATTTCTGTGTATATATATAATATATATATATAATATTATATATATATCTATATATATATATATATATATATATATATTTAATTTAAGCGAATTCCACATTTTCCTGCGGTATTCGCTTATTCAATGAAGTCACGTGCATTTACTGTGATTTTTAAATATATATATATATATATATATATATATATATATATATATATATATATATATCCTTCGCATAGTTGTAATATAATATGTATTTTAAAAGGAAAGGTTTGTTGCTTGTTGAAAATTAAGGTAGTGTAAAAAGTACGTCTATTCCTTGCCCGGTAGAACGAAAAAGCTACGGGGAAGGAGAGAGAGAGAGAGAGAGAGAGAGAGAGAGAGAGAGAGAGAGAGAGAGAGAGAGAGACTCATCCATACTTTCCTGATTCAGGAGAGGCTCTCGTGTGCAGCCCAACTCTATGGGAAGAGTAGTAGGTAGGGGTCTGGCGAGGAACGACGGATGGAGAAAATGAAAATAAACTCTACGGATCGTCATTGTCCTGTTTCACATGTGCGTGGACTTCTATCAAGGGGTAACTCTCGTATTTTCTGGCAGCCTGGGTTTGTTTTGCTCCTTTCGACTATAAAGATGGGCATCTAGTCATCTGTTTCCTTATTTGGTTTTTCTTGACGTCACTTGGTCCTTTTATATAACTTTTCTTTTTTAACAAGTGACATCTCTTCCCTCTGTATTTCACTTGACCACCTCCTCTTTCTAATGAACACCATATTCTTTTGGAGATTTGAATTCAAAGTCATTGGCCCTGTGGGCTTGTTGCTTATGAGAAGTGTTTTTTTTTATATTAGTAATAATATTAATAATAATGATGATGATGATAATAGTCTTCTCGAAGGCACTCGCCTGGTACTTGTTTCTTCCGGTTCGTCAGCTTCCAGTGAAATGACGGTTGTAATTATAGAAGTGGGGCTACGTACAGCATTCATCGCTGATTTTGACGAGATCTCTTGTATACTCATAACGTAACAGCTTCGACCACAAAGGTGCAGGTATTTTTTTTTTTTCTATTTTTTTAACCAAAATCTTTGCACTATCTGCATTTTTTTGTTGCACCTCATGCATTTTATATGCACCTCATTTTTGTTATAATAATGGTTTCGTACTTTACCTGAATGCTATGATATTTTTTATGTTATTTTTTAATCTCTGCGCTTGAACCTGTTAGGTGAGTGCCAGCATTTCATATGATACGGTATAGATCAATTATATTTTGAGAAATTAGTTAATTATTTTTAATTACTAATATACGACTTTTATGCAATTAGTAACTGTGATAAATTTAAATTTATTCTTAGTAGAATATAACGTCATATCCATTCATATCCTTGATAGTTTGATGGTTTAGTTTCTATTATTGATGGATACTTATGCATGTAGCTAAGACTTCAGTGCAATTAATAACAGTACGATAAGTTTCAAATTCTTCATATTAAAATATTTAACGTCATATCCATCATTTTCCTTGAGAATTTCAAGGCTATGTTTTCTATTAGGAATACATTTGAATATTGGTAATTACTAAATAATTTCATTTAGAAAGTTTCAAATTCTTCCCATTAAAATATATAACTTCGTATCCATTATTTTCCTAGTTTCAAGGCTATGTTTTTTATCAGTGCTACCTTTGAAAATTAGTAATTAGTGATACCTTTAATTATTTGTAATCACAAAATAATTTTATTTAGAAAGTTTCAAATTCTTCCTATTAAAATATATAACTTCGTATCCATTATTTTCCTCGAGTCTCAAGGCCTATGTTTTCTATTAGGGGATACCTTTGAATATTAGTAATTAGTAATAACTTTAAATATTGGTAATCAATAAATAATTTAGTTTTTAAAGTTTCAAATTCTTCATATTAAAATATTTAACTTCGTATCCAATATTTTCCTCGACAGTTTCAAGGCTATGTTTTCTATTAGGGATATCTTTGAATATTGGTAATTAATGGTACCGTTAAATATTGGTAATCACTAAATAATTTAGTTTAGAAAAATGCAGAAAAAAAAGCCGGAGCGAATTCGTTAAATGCAGCCATTAGTGCGGTGTCGTCGATAGGATCGCTGGTTGCGCGGGAAATAACAGTCATCCTTTAGAAAGAGTCGAGTTAAAACCGTCTATGTGATGATATCGCATAACAGGATCTCTTTCAAAAGCTACGTGATACTCATTGGCAAAATGCCAGTCTCTCTCTCTCTCTCTCTCTCTCTCTCTCTCTCTCTCTCTCTCTCTCTCTCTCTCTCTCTCTCTCTCTCTCTCTGCGTATGAGTGAGTGTTTGGCTATTGGCGTTCTGTTTGAGGATTTATTCTGGAGCTGTGACCACAATATTTTGTGGGCTTGAATATATATATATATATATATATATATATATATACTATATATATATATATATTATACTTATATACATACATACATACATACATACATAATATTAAGTATTATATATATATACTATATATATATATATATATATACTTATATACATACATACATACATACATACATAAATACATATATATATATTTTTTTTTATATATATATATATTATATATATATATATATATATATATATATATATTATACATATATAAAGCGAGAGAGCGCGAATATATACATATTTATGATTATAGTCACTTTAGCAAGTGATTCGTTTATCACATTACCACAGGTAAAAAAAAAAAAAAAAAAAAAAAAAAAAGGTGGGGGGGGGGTGTAGGGCCTAACCCGTTTCGACTTTTTTATTAATGTGTATATATATATATATATATATATATATATATATATATATATATATATATACCCTATATAATGTGTGTGTGTTTGTTATTTCGTGATTCAAACAAGTTTTGAAACCGATTCCCGTACCTCTGCATGAAATCAAACAAATTGTTTGCTCATCAGTCATGTGGTGACCCTTGCAACGGAAGTTATCATCCTTCCAGCCATTTATTCAAATACCACTGCCATCCTTCATATCCCCAACCAGAGGCGATCCTACGGCAATTCCACTGCTCTCATTCCCCCGATTCCGATCGCTATAAAGACCCGCAAATCCTATCACGGGCCCTCGGGGGGAGAGAGAGAGAGAGAGAGAAAGAGAGAGAGAGAGAGAGAGAGAGAGGAATATATGGGTGCTTAGCGGGATCATAAGGCAAATATTAAATGCTGGGCTATGGATGGATGGAGAATCTCTCCTCCCCAAATACCTACACCAATCCCCCTCCCCCCACCTTTTTTTTTTTTTTCTCTCTCTCTTCCCCGAACCCTACTGTTCCCCTTCCAGTTGCTTCCTTTCTTCCAATTCCCCTCTCCTTTTTTTTCCTCTATTCCACCTTTTCCTCTTCAAGTCTTAGTCACTATTTTGATTTTTCCTTAAGTTTTACTTTTAATTTCATATGGATATTACAACTGTATTCCGAAACTGGAACATGATCTAATAAAAAAATATATATTTCGGGAAAATATGATTATGATTGACTGTAAGCTCAAAATTTCAAATAATGACGATAGGCGACGAGGCTTTGAAAACTGATGTATTTAAGTTAGGAGGGGCCATGGTTAGATTTTTAAAAGACAATACATGGTACTGCAAAGTTTGATGGGTAAGGGTATTGGAAGTAATTTAGATGACGACCCGCTCGCCTGCAGTGAGATAAATGGATTATCTTGTGATAGTAATTAATGTTCTGTATAAGGTTATTAAATAAGACCTTCCTGTACAAAGAACAGTTCAAAACTATGCCGATGTTATTGGCAGTAATTTTCTGAAATGTGATAATGGATGAAGAATCGAAACATGAAATGGTTACGCTTTGGTCTCTCCTCCAACTGTCCTTTCTTCAGTTATACGAGAGCGTTGTGTTCCCTTCCCCGTCGGCCTACTCAGATGTAAGGATAATTAGGAAGTGATATGTAAGATTGTTATTGGGGTTTCGATTACACGTAATGGCAGCATGTCCCAGCTTTGAAGTTCCCTTGGATATATATATATATATATATATATATATATATATATATGTATATATATATATATATATATATATATATATATATATATGATATATATATATATATGTATGATATATATATATGTATTAGTTACTTTGGAGGGAATAATTCACCCCGGTTTTTATATCAGATGGATGTTTTATTTAAGGGAAAGGCAGAGGTGATTGGTATATGTGCTTAATTCCGACCATCCTTGCTCTTAGGAATTCCTATTTTCCATTCCTGTTTTATTTGAAGAAAAATGGTTCTAAATGTGAACTGTTACCTCAAAGTTTTAAACTGCCAGTCTCGATCTTACCACGTAATTGGACTCTTTGCAATTTGGTGGTGTCTGTGTGCCCCCCCCCCCCCCCCCCCCTCCATTCACTCATCTCTCTCTCTCTCTCTCTCTCTCTCTACTTTAACTTAATAGTGTGAATGTTATTGATAATCTTTTTATTCTGTTTCAAAATGCTAGTACTGATATCTTCGTCCAATGTTTTCTTACTATTTCGGATAAAGTATAATGATTGCTCGGTAAGACATTCATGAAACCATAGATGGGATTTTCTTGACGTTTGACGTGCAAGTGAACTAAGATACGCTATCTTATAGTCCTTAGAATTTGCCTCGAGTGTGTGAGATATTTTCTTGAAAAGAAATAAATCTCTTAAACTTTGTTCAAATGTAAACTGATTTTGGTCGTGGAATTGTTACTGCTTGATGAATGTGACGATATTTTAGGAACGTGTCAAGGTCTGTGATATAACTCGTTTATACTTGCAGAATTTTCGTATTATATAATCTAACCATAGAGAAACATTTTTACAAATTAACTTTTTCAGACGCTGTTCAAAAATATAATTGCCGGACTAATAACGTATGCGTGATTCTGCTTATACAATTTATCCTTATATCTTAAAATAGAAACTTTATTTTTACGTTTCATATATAATATCGTTATCATGTGCAAACTTTTACTTTCTTTTCTTGTTTAATGTTTTTTTTTTTTTAATTGCCTTAAGGACTATTTTGAAGGCAAACCAGAACTACTCCGGGTCACTAGACAGAAGCTATAGTTCCATTACTTGAGGTTCCTGTTACTTGAGCGGAGTCGGGAAGTCCACACCTGATCTCTACCCGTTTCATACCATACCCAGGGGCCAAGGGTAGCTTAATCTCAACCAACACCCAATCAACTGGGTTTCCTTGGTGTTTTATATATATATATATATATATATATATATATATATATATATATATATATATGTGTGTGTGTGTGTGTGTGTGTGTGTGTGTTTTATTTTTTTTATAGCTCAGATATTTTCATCCCATACGCAGAGAGAGAGAGAGAGAGAGAGAGATCATCAGAAAGAAACTTTCCGAAAATGAAACTTTTAAAGGCAAGAAAGAATGATCATATATATATATATATATATATATATATATTATATATATATCATTCTTCTTGCCTTTAAAAGTTTCATTTTCGGAAAGTTTCTTTCTGATGATTCTCTCTCTCTCTCTCTCTCTCTCTCTGCGTATGGTATGAAAATATATCTGAGCTATAAAAATATTGTACAATATTTTTAATCTCAGAAGTTAGGCATATCACCACATCCATACGACTCGCAGAGCTGCTTTATAATAAATGCTTGATCCACACATCTTCCCTCTGCAAATCTACGTTCGAATCACCGTCATTAAGGTAATTTTATTTATAAATAAAATGAAGCCATCAGTGTGTTGCGAAACTGTATAGCGATGAATCCTCTTCGTCAGTTTTTGAATTATCTTGTGGAAATTACATTATTTCTGATCCCAAGATACGTAACTATTTAGGAATGATGTACTGATATTTTTTATAGCATTATTATTCCACATTCTTCAGTTGTGTGTTATACCGATTGATTCACTACAGAGATATTTATGTATTGTTTTAGCGTACGCATGTTATTTTGCTGATTATTGTAGTTTACAGTATAGATGTGGTTATTAAAACAAGTTTATATAATGCAAAATGGAGAGTATACTTATGCACAGGAATGTCTAAATGTGAAGTCTATCTATCAAATCAGGTTCTGGCATTCTTTTACTTAAGTAGTCATTTTTACGCTTAAAGGTCTCAAGTATACAAGGGCATTTGAATTGAAAGACTCAGAATAAATAACTTTTTTTTTTATCATTCTTAAAAGCGTGTGATGAAGTGAAAACATGACGTGATATGGTCAATATATGGAAAGTGTTCCACTAGAAATTACTGAATAATATTTTTTATTTGAAAGTTATTTGATAGTTCAGATGACGAAAAGCAACGTCAAAATGCACGCTGCTGTTAAAATATATGAAACAGGAAGATATTAACGAACATCAGAGTTGCAATTTTTCAAAATGCAGAATATTTTAAATGTGTTGCAACGATATTTTGGCAATGATATGTAATGGACAATGACCGGGAAATAGATGGCAGATTTTTATGACAAAATGTGAATATCATTTGAAATTTACGAAGTGCATTTGTTTAATAACTTCGAATCATTAGATGCATATTTTTAAGGCGCAGGATAATTTTGGTGATAGATTTACTGTGGAAGTGGTTTTTTTCAGTCTTCAGATTATTTCCGGTTCGTAAATTATTCCGAAATACAAGATGATAATACACTAATGCATTAAGAAGTAATGCCAGGTTTAAAATTCAAGGAAAATTTGAAATATGTGAAACGAAATTCTTCTGAAACAAAATACAAAATAAGAGGAAAAGAAACTATTTTTATAATAATTATAATCAAATATATTGCGGGAGTAAAAATAAACGATCTGGAACATCGAATAAAGCGTCACCATATGGGAATATAAATATAGCTATATCGTTCTTTTAGACATTAATTATGCCCTATTTGTAGATACTAGTTATACTGTCATAATACATGCTATATGAATGACAAGAGAGGCCTTTTATTTCCCATTCTCTTCCGGTTCTGATTAAAGAGAACGACTTTCGTCAATTTCAAGTATAAGGAATTTATCATTGCAAAGCCTAGTGCTGAATGTGGTAATTGTCATCAATATGGACCAGGTGTCTGTTTGTAAATGGAGCGGTAGAGGAATTCGGAGATGAAAAATCAAGAAAAAAAAAAAAAAACCCTTTATTTAATTTATTATTTTTTTTTTTTTTATTTATTTATTTTTTTTTTTTTGCCAAGAATAATTTAAAAATTCTAATTTAAAAAAATTATATCGTATATTACGTCCTGCCAAAGTATCTTAAATAAATTTACGTG
>NC_087205.1:87949824-87957324 GCF_015104395.2 Macrobrachium nipponense
ATAATAATGAGAATAATACAGGTTTTATTGAAAATAATGGCTATTTCAGCCGCGTTTATTTTGTAAAGAAGTTTCTATATTCTTCTAATGGCTGACTTTTCTTCTGCACTCAAATTGGCTATTAAAACGCCAAAACGTGGTATAGCACGTTTTTTACATGAATCCCCCATTTGGCGTATTAATAGCCAATTTGAGCACAGAAGAAAAGTCGATAATAAGAATAGAGTAACTACTTTACAAAATAAACGCGACTGAAATAGCCATTATTTTCAATAAAACTCTATTAACGAAGGTCTTCTTCCAGCAAATAAGAATAATAATAGTAACTCGTATCTGTAGTACTGTAAGCCTTAATAATAATAATAATAATAATAATAATAATTTATATATTTAGTATTGCAGTCATGTAATTCATAATAGTTGGACATATCTAAGCTGGTAGATACTAGAACATTTCCGCGATGAACACGTACAGTTATAGATGTTGATATTAATTCACTGTATAACTGTGTTATCCCTTACAGGGTGTCTTTATGATAATAGTTTCTACTTCCTATGCACGTCATAGTCTTTTCACTTCTCTCATGTATTTAGCTTTGCCATTTTTTTTCACTGTAAGTCGTAATTTCATTACGTAATGTGTAATATAGTTTTGTGATTTCGTTTTTGTTTACCCTTTCAATTTTATTCATGGTTTAGAACTGAATTTTTTTTTATTCTGATAAATAATATAATACCCTTTTATGTTGTAGCTCCGAAATTGCCTTCAGGTTGTGACTTTATATTTTGTTTTTAATGTTGCGGCGTCTTAATCCTTCTAAGATGCTAAATCATGTTATATCCCGTAGGGGGGCTTGTGCTGACAGTGCACCGCATGTGCATTACTTAAGGTTCTTTGCAGCATCCTTTCGGCCCCCTAGCTGCAACCCCCTTTCATTCCGCTTACTGTACCTCCGTTCACTTCTCTCTCTTCCTTATGACTTACCACCTTAACTTAATAATTGTTTCTTAGTGAAAACTGCGAGGTTTTCTTCTTGTTACAACTTTGAAACCATTTTACTGTCGATGTCCGATTCAGCCCTGAATGACCTCATAGGTCCCAGCGCTTGGCCTTTGGCCTAAATTCTAAATTCTATTTTCAGTTCATGTTATTATTCATACAATTATTTAATTTTATTTTCCGGAAGCTAACGCAACTCGTACTATACTTCGTAGTGCTTGTCTATCGTTAAGTTTGCCCCACGAAGGCTGGTGGGGGTTGGAGAGGAGGGGATGTGAGGGGTAATAATCGGAAGAAGGAGAACGGTAAAGAATTGGGGGACAGGGAGATACATCAGGGCACAAGGGGTAGCCGCCAACGTTGTCTTGTGCCCACCTAGAGATCTGAAGGTACCGACGACCCTCATCTTGCCATTTCGAGCGAATCGCTTCCAATTCGATCAGTTCTGGGAAATCTGATTCCGGTTACTTTTCATACTCTCTTGAAACTGTATTACTTCGCAGAGGGTTTACATTCGGCTTTGTGTATCTGAAAATGGATATTAATAGATAGAATATGTCGTTGCTGAGCTGAATTTTCGGGACGGCCTTCGAGCCTTGGGTGGGAAAAACGAAAAGAAAAGGGACGCTAACGTTCGAGATGAAGGATGTTGTTTAACAGTCGTCGTAGCAGTATTGGTTGTACAACTACTACTACCACCACCGGTAGTAGGTGAAGGGGGGCTAACGGGGCAAAGGAGAAGGGTTAGGGGGGAGGGGAGGGGATGAGGAAGAGGAGGAGAGAGGAGGAAGTGAGGCAGAGGGAGAGTGATGGAATGATCTCTGGTCAAGCCAAAAAGAGAACCATATACAAAAGCCTCAACAAACTACCTTTTGTCCATACACTGTTGGGATTAGTTAGAAGCCGGCGGTCCTCCCCTTTGGGACCTCGCATCCTCCCGATAAAGGCGAAGAAGAAGAACGAGGAAGAGGAGAGAGGTGGAAGCCGATATGGTTTTCACGTGGATATGCCGAAGGACTCTCTCTCTTCCTTATGAAGTGGATAGTTATCTATTTTGTTCACGTGGTTCCATTGAATCTCCGCGGAAAGTGTGTGTGTTTGTGTGTGTGTGTGTGTGCGTGTGTGCGTGCATGTGTGTCTGTAGCCGGATGTCTCCTTTCAGGTGGTGATTTTCTGCCAAAATGTCATCTGTCTGTGGGCATCCCGTTGGAGGAAAAGGGTGAGGACCATATTTTCAGATTGGCTCCAGTGAAATTAGTTTTTTTTTTTTCTTCCGTTAATGCGTTAGTTTTAGTCAGTAGATTTTAGATATTACAAGTAAATATTGTAAGAGTAAGAAGTGAAACGTGATTATTATTCGAGCTACAAATGTCTTTAAATATCTAATTTGCTCTACCTCGGAATTAATATATTTTCATATATGTAAACCGATAACGTCACTGAAATCCTGATTTCTTCTCAGTCCGCTGGGCGGTGGTTCGAACCCACGAGAGGACGAAATATTATCAACTAAAAAATTCCCCTTCGGTTTAAACATATGAAAATATATTAATTCCGAGGTAGAACGAATTAGATATTAAAGGGCATTGTAGCTCGAATAATTTCATATGAATCACGGTGATGTGATAATTATTCATGATTATTATAAGTGTCACCATCATACCGTTAGTTCTCTTTATAATCTTCTATGTAGTACCAAGGCAATACTATATTGTGTATGTAACTGTAGTTTGTTGACGGCAGTTGTAAATAAGTGTTTTTAGTAGACATACCTTTGAACAGCAGGTAACTATATTTTCTTTAATAATAAGGTTTGTTATCGGTACCTAATTTCTTAGGAACGTGGAAAAACTGTGACATTGGTTTTTCTGTAAAATTAGAGTATAAAAGGAAGCGTTCTTTCTCCTCATCTGTTTATCATATCCATGAAGTTTTGCATTTTCTCTTAACTGTTTTGATATCATGTTTGCAAACACACACACACACACACACACATATATATATAATATATATATATATATATATATTCGAAAAACATTCTCTCTTATCTCTCTGTCTCTCTCTCTCTCTCGCTCTCTCTCTCTCTCTCTCTCTCTAATATATATATGTGTGTGTAATATAATATATATATATATATATATATATATATTATATATTTTATATATATATATATATATATATATATATATATATTTTAAACATGTATATGTGTGTATGTATGTATGTTTTGTATGCACATTTTGTTTGCTTATTAAACTGCCAATGTATTTTTGTTTACGTATTTGCTACGGTTTGCAACGTGTGCTAATATCAGTGATTCCCTGTACAGTTTGGTTGAACAGCGGCAGCAGCTGCGTCGAAGTAGGATCAGAACCAGACCAGAGGAATAGATTTTTCTATCTGCGTTATTCATGCTGTTTGTCGGGGGTGAGGAGGAGGAGGAGTGGGGAAGGGAGTTGGGGAGAAAAGTGGTTCGGGCGTTTGGTCGGCAGGGATGCTGAGGACATCTGTGTAAAGTTTAGTTGTGTTGTGAATTTATTGTAAGTAATTTTTCACTAACAGTATTTTCCGTTTTGCTATTAATTGAAATAATGCGGTGCGTACTGAAGTATTTATCTTCGATTCTTTTAGCATCCAGATACTATTCTGTCATTCTTGGAACCAAACGCTTATTTTTTCGCTGTGTTGCTTTTGAAAGATGCCAATTTCCATTCTAATCTCTTATTTATGCGTGAAAATAATAAATTTAAGTATTTGTCGAAAAAGTAAAGCCACATTTTTTTTTAAGAAAAGGTATTATATTTTAGTCCATAATATATATGAGCTACCGACGCACTATTTTGCCTTTATAGATAGGTCTTAATTAGTTGTTCAATTCGTATTAAGTTATATATATATATATATATATATGTATATATATATATATATATATATATATATATGCGTACATATATGTGTATAAACACGTAAATGAACGCATAAACACACTTGTATATGCATATATGTATATATTTACATATGTGTATATACATACATAGAAACACACCAGTCACGCATATATAGCTATATATATGTATAGATTGTACATACGTATGTATGTCTACCCAAGGCTTTTTTCTAGAGAGAGAGAGAGAGAGAGAGAGAGAGAGAGAGAGAGAGAGAGAGAGAGGTTAGGAATGACCATCCTCCTGGCCGCAAAGTCTGGCAAAACATGAGGTTGACAAAACATGATCTGTGTGTGTGTGTGTGTCTGCCTGTTGATGTTACTTATTAGCATAACCTCTACTGTCTCCTTATGCCCAGGATTCCTTCTGCATACGCGGTTGCCCAATGTGATAATGCACTATATTACAGAATGGGTCTTGTCATCGAACACGTTCTCTCTTCTCTTTACACCGATACTGATAAACATTCCCTAGCGAAAGCTTACATGCACACTCTCACTCACCTGTTTGGCCCTTACCCCAGGCAAAGCGATGCCACTCAAAGTATGCATGAATTCGGCTGCTTGTCTACTTATTCAGCACCCGGCGGCCCGGTTATCTTCGTGCAAGGCCTTTGAAGCCGGCTGTCTGTGTCTTGAATATAGAAAGTAATACACATCTTAATGTCTTCATGTTATCGTTTCGCTCTTCGGCCAAGGTTTTCAAATCCAAATGTACTCAGCCTTGTGGTAGTGAGGTAACTTATTGACAATTGAATACTGCATTGGTAAAACGTCAGACAGATTGCACGGGTGAAGTTAGTATATTATATATATAATATATATATATATATATATATATATTATATATATATATATATATCTATAGTAATATAATGTGTGTGTGTGTGTGTTTTTTACGCGTTCGTTTACGTGTTTATACATATATATTTTATTTATGTACATAATACATATGTATGTTTGGATCTATAAAATGTGTAATCATTTTAATGTATTGAGTTATCTGCGCGTATTTACGTGTTATTCTAAATGTGTCGTTGCTTTTAGTAATAGTTTATTCATCGTATTCTGATCTGCCACTTCGGCGTTTATGTTGTATTTGCCTTACGTCACTACGTCGGTAGTATGTTCATGGAGATCAATAAACATTCAGTAAATCAAGTTTATTTTTGTCTTTCGCCTTTGAATGGTATTCCTTCGATGTTGATCCTCAAGGTAAGGAGCATTTCTTTTCATTTATTTTCTTTTACTTAATGTTCTAGCTTTCTATCCTTCATTAGGGTCAAATACCGAACAAATATCTTGAAGGTAACCAAAGAAACTGGGCTAATATTTGTTGATTATTTTAACGTCTTCAGTACAGACACTGTGGTATAGATTCCAGGAATATTATCAGTTAGTTTGTATGGTTGTCTATAGAATATATTTCTTAGGTCGTAATTTTGTTCCTTTTCTCAATAAGTGTGATTTTGAATATTTTATAGATCGGTAAGTGAAGGTTGCCATTGAAAACTAGGTACGCATGAAAGTGTTGTTATTTTTATTGGTAACTTAAAGAAAGTACCATGACCCGCTACAAGGTCAACAAAATTTCATTAAAAAAATGCAAGCATATTGTACAGAGGCAGAGGATTAAAAGTCCGTTAGCTCTTGAAGACCAAAATATTTACCCCCTGACTTACAGTAGATTTTCTTCGAGAATATTTTGTTATTATCACTATCAGCACATCCCGCAAGGGAGCATTGCCGTCAGTACACCTCACGCGGTGCACTGTAGGCGTTACTTCAGGTTCTTTAAAGCGTCCCGTCGGGCCCGAAGCTGTAACCCATTTCATTCCTTTTACTATGCCTTCGCTCATATTATATTTCTTCGTCGTACTTTCCACCCTCTCCTGACAATTGTTTCATAGTGAAACTGCTTAGAGGTTTTCCTCATATTACACCTTTCAAAACCTTTACATTGAATTTCCCTTTCAGCGCCGAAGGACCTCATAGGTTCCAGCGTTTGGCCTCTGGCTTAAATTCTTTACTTCATTCCATTATCAGCACTACAGTTGTTGTTTTGACAAGCGCCGGTTTTATCAGCTTGACAGTAACATTTTTTTTTCTTTTTTCCAAATTAACTTTCCTGTTTTAAAGAAAGATGCCCCCGGTCGTGTAGCTTTCATGTCCTGTTCGATTTCGTTTTGCATTCCAATATATAGATACACACACACACACACACACACACACACACACACACATATATATATATATATATATATATATATATATATATATATATATATATTATATATATGTGTATATATATTCGTATTTGCAATGTACATATATACATATTTATGTATATTGTACAAATATACAAGAACTACATTAGGCGTGTGTATAGAACACACTTTGTGTGTGTGTGTGTGTGTGTGTGTATTCTGGGTTTGTTGAACCCTGAGGTAATATTTGTAATGGACTTATCTGCCCAGTGACAATGAATGCATCCGAAATACACTTAAGGAGACGATCGCATTCACAGTCCTAGTTTCAATGAATGGGCTCTCTCTCTCTCTCTCTCTCTCTCTCTCTCCCTCTCTCGTCTCTCATCTCTCTCTCTCTCCTCTCTCCATCCCCCACCCAATCCAACCTCTTCAGCATCCTTGGTTCCAGATGCAGATGCCTACCAATGTCTCTCTCTCTCTCTCTCTCTCTCTCTCTCTCTCTCTCTCTCTCTCTCTCTCTCTCTCGAATTGAAGTCAGTGATTGCCTGTCCTTCTCGTAGTTCTTTTGGGAACCTTACTCCCTTCTTCGTCACTCCATGCTCTCCTCTTCTTTCTCCTTCTCTCTCTTTCTTATTCCTCCTTCTCCTCTTCCTTCGCCTTCTTCCTCTTCCTCCACGTCCTCTTCCAACTCCTCCTCCTCCTCCTCCAACTCCTCCTCTTTTCCCTCTCTCCACCGTCTCCTCCCCCTCCACTCCTCCTCCTCCTCCTCCTTCCTTTTCCTCCTCCTCCTCCTCCTCCTCCTCCTCCCTCTTAACATTTTCTTTACATGCTGCACCAATTGACGTGTGTTGACTTTCCAGACGTCCAATCCCACTTTTCAAACCACCCATCTTCACCTTTTCAGCTCTTCCAATTCTCTTTTTCCTCTCTCTCTCTCTCTCTCGTTTTTTTATCTTTCTCTTCCTTATTTTGCTTGTTCAAATAATACCAATCTTGGAGACAAAAAAAAAGTTAGCAGTAACATTTTCTTGAATAAAACTAGTCTTTTTATTTTATTTCCTTTATTCTTTCCTAAGCTTTAATTTTTTGTTGTTGAAATTTGTATAATTTAAATTCTTCTTTAAGTTACTCAATTAACAATTAAGTATGAAATATTATATATAAGGTTAAAGTCTAATACTTTGCTGTCTAAAATGCCTTGCTTTAAATCTTAGAAGACTTATTTATGTTGCCATTTCAGATATCTTTAGAATACTGTTATTTATGCTTTGTCAGAGTATAGATTATTTTCAGAGAACCAATAGGATAAAAACGATTATTTTCTTTAATAAAGGTCACCGTTTACG
>NC_087205.1:87967324-87977324 GCF_015104395.2 Macrobrachium nipponense
GCGAACATATTCAGTTTCTAGGACTTTGTGCAAAAGGTCAGTGACCCGTCCCTCGCCTCAGCTGGTCGTAAGCGACTTTTTTTAAACTGTTCAACTTCTATCCAGCCTCCCCGTGGTGGGATAGTGCCATCAGTGCACCGGATTCAGTGCACCGTAGGCGTAATTGAGGTTCTTTGCAGCAGCCCTTTCGACCCGTATCTGCTGCCCCTTTTTATTTCTTTTAACTATACCTTCGTTCATGTTGTCTTTCTTTCATCTTGTTTTTCACCCTCTCCTAACAATGCGAGATGTTCCTCCCGATCTTCAATCCTCAACCCATCTGCTCTCTAGTTACGACTTGTTTTCTTATCCCACAACTTTGCTCATAGATCTACTTTCGCTGATTCTCTGATTCTTTGAGTTCCTTCCTATCAAACGTTTGAATTACATTTACCACCATAATTTTACCCCCTCTTCACCAATTATGTCTATCTTAACTTTTACCTATCCCAAATGGTTTTGGCTTGATTATAGATAGATAGATAGATATATAATTATATAGTATATATTATCTAGTCATCATATCCAAAGGTTTTATATAAATTTTGTCCTTAACAAATGATACCGGCGTCATTGATCTTAGTTGTTACGGTGCCGGAGACCATTAAATCAATCGAAATCTCGTTGCCTTTTTCCTGTTCATTTCTCCAAAAGTAATTGTATTAATATTCCTCTTTGGAAACCGACTATTGCCAACAAACGATACCATTCTAAACACATTTCTACAAAATACCCTGGAAGCAAATTCCTGAGATGTATAGGTAGTATTGCACCAGCTCCGTTTTTTTTATTTTTTCCTCCTAAGTTAGGTAGTCTCACAGAAGTAATTTGGGTGTGGGAAACATAATGAGATTATTTTAAAGAAAACTCTATGGTTAATTTTTGAGATATGGCGTCCCTTTATTTATTTTTTTTTTTTTAGGGAAATGCTCTGCAAGTTAGTTTTTTTAGATATGGCGTCCAGCTTTTTTCAAGGAAAGGTCTAGGTGTCCGTATACATATCTGGAAGATGCACCCCGTGTATTTATTCTCTTGGAACTCCATACCCGCCAACAGCTTCGTCTCGTTCAGTGTCATTAAGTTTTCTTCAAACCTCCTGTCTCAACAGACCTTTTTATATTATCGACAACCAGATTACGTGGATTTATAATCTCCCAAAAATATTCTTTTCCACTCTAGTTGTTCTTCATTGTCACTCCCTACCACAACTCTTTCGCCTGCCACACTTCTTGACCATACAGTCCAAGAACTGATTCTTATTTACGCATTCATCCGTCGTCTAAATTTTTATGAACATGTAAGTGGTAAATTTTTGTTTACCTTTATACCGTCCACTATCACGGACACAATCGGCCAGCTCAACCTCCCCCCCTTTATGCCCCCTCTTCCCAATAGCTGTCTTTCATACTGAGCGGAACAGTTAGGATGCTTTTATTTGCGTATTCCTTATCTCTGCAGAAACAAGTACATGATATCCAATTGGCCTTAGGAGACAAAGTTTATGTCATTTTGGGGCAGCATTTTCTTCCACCAAGTGGTCTACAATCTATTAATAGGGTTTCCAGGTTGTATTGCATAACACTACTGCTGTAGCAGTCCCCAGTTTATTTAAGTTGTATGTGGCTGTTGTTAGCCACAAGAGAGCAAGGCTTGTCCCTCATTTTGAGTTCTCATCCTTTCCCAAGGAGTTCACAACCCCACATCAAACACTTCTCTGCTTTGGGATACATTTCATGAGAATGCATTAACAGGTGTCTAGGTAGTAAAACTAACTACCACCGTGTTAGTAGTAAAGTTTGTCTCAGCAGGTTATTAAGAATGAGATTGCTAGCTCCATGATCTTTTTCTCCACTCAAGCTTCCACTGGTATCCTCTCGAGCCTGGGTCGACTTGTTGGCGGCAGCCAGCCAGGAATCGAAATACATCCTTGCAAACGCGAACCCAGTAGTTTTCCACCGAATTATAACACACACACAGACATATATACATATATATATATATATATATATATATATATATATATTATATATATATATATATATTATAATATATATATATATATATATATATATATATATATATATATATATTATATATATATATATATATATATATATATATGACTACGTAGAAACGTGTATTTTTGTATAATATGCGTATATGTGTTGGAATTAAAATCCTTTGCAGTTTTTCTTATGGGCATACCAACAAAGCACGCAGAACAAACTAGTCTTTGAGGACTGTAGTACAACGGCGCGGCGGGGCGCAGCGCTCCCTTATCAGCGTGCTTTTAGAAAAAGATTCAAATTGGAAAACGATTATGGTGTCTGCATATGGGATTTCCAAAAGGGAGCAATTGAATGGAAAGTGTTCAATAAACGGTCGGGAAATTAGTCCGAGCCCCCCTCCCCCCCTCTTTAATCACTGCATCCAGGTGGTACATTATGCTTTTAGAATCGGGGGTAGGGGAAACGGTGGGGGGGTGGGGGAAAGGCGAGGGGGCTTCGTTTTTGTGTTTATGTTCGCTCATATGTGCTGTTTTAGTTTGTGCGTGCGTATTTGTTTGCGTATGTGTTTGTGTTTGCTGATACAATGATTGGCTTCCTATAATCTGGTGTTGTTTTTCCCGGTTGAGTGATTGGCTGCTCAACATTCTATGGCAGTAGCTCGATGTAGATGGTAACCGCTTGAAAAAAAAAAATTATTTTTTTATGTTTTTTATTATTTGGATTTTAGATTTTCGGCCATTACGAAAGCGAAGACTCTCTCTCTCTCTCTCTCTCTCTCTCTCTCTCTCTCTCTCTCTCTCTCTCTCTCTCTTATATCCGTGATCCATCATTTTTGAAAATTACGGTTACGTAGATGAGAAGATAGACATACAGGAACCAGGCGTAACCTAAGTTAGAAACCTGTCCTAAGGGTTATCTGCATGTATGTAACACATGCGTTTCTGTTTCAATAATATCTTCTTTTTAAGGTTGGTAAACAGCTAGTGGTTGCATATGTGACGAAGGTGTCGTAATGTTTATAGTGTTGTTGTTGTTGTTGTCGTTGTTTTTTTGTCACTTGTTGTTGGTCTCCTTTGGTCTCTTTAGGTCTCATGTATTTAACATTTGAAGTGTAATTAGCATGCCTTAACTTTAGCATTGTACATATGAGTGCTTCATTTTTAACGATCACAAGTTTAAACTTGTATTTTAATAATAATGCATGTTTAAAATTTTTCATTGTTAAGTATTATTAATAAAGTCTATATTGGTATTTATAAGTTGTAACTATTGACGTATGTTGCCAGTCTACCCTTATTATGTATTGCATAAGATAGAATTACGGTTTTAATACGTTTTGGTTATAGCCTGCAAGCTTAAGGGTAGCAACCTCATCCCATATTGGGATGCATATAAAATTATAAACGAGATTTTATATATTTCATGAATAATAATTTGTATTTTATTAATAAAATCTTTATTAATAAAATCTTTCCTGGGGAGTCAGGAGTTGATGTGGCCTTTGTAAGGTGGATCACAGATTTTTTTTTCTTAACAACGCGTCGGTAACCTCAGCTGTTGTGACACCAGTTTACAGTGGTAATTTTGAAGTAAATAACCAAGTTTGATACTTTTTGCACCAATTTAAAGAAAGCGTTAATTTTATTCTAACCTCCCTCTTGTTATGAAAGTTCCTTCTATATCTTGTTTTAGAACTTTATTTTGGAGCAGTTAACACACTTTAGTCATGTTTCAGGTGTTAATGCGTAAACAAATGGTTTTTATGCTTACCATTTGAACATGCATTTCACAAGTTTGACTGGATTTCTATGATTTTTTTCCAGTCTACAGCCAGTTAGATATTATACTTATTTTCTTGCAAGAAAAATTAGCCAGAGAGAGAGAGAGAGAGAGAGAGAGAGGAGAGAGAGAGAGAGTTACCGATCTTAAGTTTCAGGAAAAATGAACCTTGGGAAGAAGAAAGAGAATTTTAACATCTCAGATTGACGATTTAAAAAAAAGAAAAAAAAAATTATAAAAAAGTGTGTGTGTGCGTGTGTGTTTGCGGGGAGAGAGAGAGAGAGAGATAGAGAGAGAGAGATCCCATAGGTGCACTTCGCCTTCGTAATTATCAGTGCGAAAAAGCCCAGCAGATTTAAATGTCTGGGTCGGTTTGGGAAGCCGGGGGTGGGAGGACCTGGGTGGTCGGGGTATGCGATACTTTGTGTATTTATCATCATTTTGCTCTGTGATAATGAACGTGAACGCAGGGAAAGAGCTTTAAGCTGATTTGGTCAGTATTTTGATCGACTTACAGGACAGTGGGGAGTAGGGACAGTGCGTTGTAACCTATCGCTTTTATCATTTTCCCCTCCATTTTCATGAGAGAGAGAGAGAGAGAGAGAGAGAGAGAGAGAGAGAGAGAGAGAGAGAGAGAGAGAGAGAGAACCGTCATTATGATACAGTGACTATCACTTTATTTTTCATGTGAAAGATACTAGCAAACGCAGAGGATTCCTTTTATCATTACTACTGTATAAACCGTATTATACCAGTGTCTGTCCTGTTTATGATATCATGATTTTCTTTTTATTCCAGTTCTATTTATTTCTTTAACTAAAATAAGTCGTAGAATATCTCTCTCTCTCTCTCTCTCTCTCGTTCTATTACTTCTCGTACGCGTTTCTTGCTGTTGCAACCATCCATTTCTGTTCTGCATATATATATATATATAGATACTATATATATATATATATATATATATATATATATATATATATAATATATATATATATATATATATATATATATATATATATATATATATATATATATATAGATATATATATATATATATATATATATATATATATATATATATATATATATATAGTGTGTTTGTGTACGTACGCGTGTGCATGTGCATATACGCTCAGGCAAGCCTATATATATATATATATATATATATATATATATATATATATATATATATATATATAGTATATAATACATATGTGTCAACCTCTTTGAAATCGAGCGCCGGATAGCTCAGGTGTCGAGCAAGAGAAAGTGAGAAAGAGAGTTAGGGAAGCCGTTGTGTCATCTCATTAGCATCGAGATGAAAATGCCGAGTCTCTCATTTTGTGCACGTGTGTGTGTGTGTGTGTTTTTTTTTTCTTTCTTTTATCTCTCTGCCTCTGTCTCGTTCATCGAGTGGCGATGACCGGCCTCAAAAAGAAACCGATCCGGCGTCGTCCTTTTTGCGCAAAAAGCCTCTCCCTGTCATTATGTTGATTAAATGCCTTCGGACGGACAAAAAGATCAAGAGCGATGTTACTTCGATGAAAGATATTTACCGCTTTTTTTTTTTATTGTTTTCTCCTTCTTTTGTGGCTCTTTAAAATCGAGATGTGGGTTTCAGCCATTCACGCGCTCTACATGAAAGGACCTAGAACTGTCGCAGCAGTAGTAGTCATGTGAGGAGGAGGAGGAGGAGGAGAGAGAGAGAGAGAGAGAGAGAGAGAGAGAGAGAGAGAGAGAGAGAGAGAGAGGGGGGAAAGAAAGTCGGGCACTCCAATGGTTATTTACAAGGAGAGTTGCGAAATACTAAGTCAAGAGGTAATTATTGTCTTTGTTGATAAGGAAAGGTAGAAAAGTGTGTGCGAGAGAGAGAGAGAGAGAGAGAGAGAGAGAGAGAGAGAGAGAGAGAGAGAGAGAGAGACATTCAGGTTCATATTTTGACTGAGAAGTGTAATACTGATTTGCCGTTTACGGTTTTTTTTATTTTTTATTTATTTATTTATTTTTTTTTCTTCATGTTTACGAGGTTCATTTGCATATTTCTGTCCTTCAAAGCTAGTTTACTAGAGGTGGGACTGACCAGATGTTTTGGGGGTTCACTTCTCTGTTAAATCAAGTTTGCTTTATAAATGGTGTTTCAGAAACTGTTCATGTTGATTTTTATTGTAGTCATGTGCATGTGCAACTGGTATATGTTAGTTTATGTAGACACGCATATGCTGTATGTCTTATACACAAGTACTTTTTTATGTTTATCTCTGATGCATCTATTATATATATATATATATATGTGTGTGTGTGTGTGTGTGTGTGTGTGTGTGTGTGTGTGTGCGTGCGCGCGTGTGTGTAATTTTTTTTTCTCACCGGCTGTGCTATTTTACGATTATTTGTTTACTCATCCAGACATCCAGGTTGAATACAGTTCAGTTAATAGTTTCAGACGTCCTAAGTCTTATTTGTCTATCAATTACCATGTATTCAGCGTCCTTCTCATTTATATCCCGGATCCTCAGGGACTTTCCCGTTATCAGCTGGCATCCTGTACCGATTCCCCGGCCGTTAATGCTCGCATAGGGAAAGGGATTTGATTGATGGATTATGTGACGTTTCGCCATCGCCAGGGCCAGAGAAAAGTCAGCCGCGCGTGTTTACTTCTGTCAAGATATGCATCCTATTAATGTGCTTCTCCGTCTCCTGCCCTTTCTCGTCTTCGCCGTTTCATTGCGTATTCACGCCGTGTCTTGCTTGGATTCTTGTTGACTGGCCGGGTATGCCCTGCGCCCCGATTTCTTCAATGCACTTGTTTCTCTGTCTGTCTGTCTTGCCGTTAGTTTTTTTTTTTTTTTATACGAAATCTGCCAAGTTTATGTTTTTGTTTTTTCATATTTTATATATTTTAGTATTCGTTTTATTTGATTTTATTTTATTTTGTGTGTGTGTGTGTGTGTGTGTGTGTGTGTGTGTATGTATTGTGATTTTGGATTTACTTCTGGTGGAACTCCTTTGTAATTGAGCGTTTTTTACGTTGTTGATAAAAATCGCCTTTGCCTAAAAGGAGCGTTTTCATGGCACTGTTACATATGTTACTGTCACTTTCATTTGACAAGCGATGACTCAACGTCCTGTCTTCTTTTGGGAAGAGAAATATTCCTTATAATCCTGATGATTAATTCGAAATTGTTTGTTTTAATATTGCTTTTTTCTTCATTAGGATGCTCATAAAAGTGCTTACATAACTTGGACAGCGGGAATCTTTTGTCACCTGTTGAATCGGTCATTTTACTCTACTTGTTTAAGCTGGTTTTGACTAGGGGGAACTGTGAAAAAAAATAATGACGATATTGGTATTTGTTGCTGTTTTTGCCTTTCGATTTTTTTTCCTCGTTGAGCGATGTTTTTCATAACCGTCAGTTCCCATCGTTCTTTAGCGAAGAATTCGTGTTATTCATATTCATGTTAATAGTGTTTGTTAATTCTACTATTGGTAGCCGGTGAAGACGCCAATGCTACCACAGATAAACAAGTTATAAGGGACAGCGAAAGGTGCTGTGACTAGGAGACAAGGGAAAATTCTTCTTCCAATAAGAAACACGAATTATACACCTGCCTAAAGTCCTTTCCACTCGGTGATCAGACCAGTATGCTGCAGGCATACTGATATTGAAATACGAGGGCCTGGAACAATGCCAGGTATTGCGAAAGATAATACCATAATTTGAGGGTTAATAGTGTTGCCAGTAATTTAGAGTATGGAATGGAATAAAAATCGTGGATAAGACTGCTCTTAAGAATGAGAGTATACATGTAGTACCTTGATCTTATTTCAGCTAGGGGTCTTTGCATAGATGAAACGTGATATCAAAGTTTTTTCAAAAAGGTGGATTTTGAAAGCGATTGATGAAAGTATAAAATTAATTTGAGGGCTTCAAGTTATTCTTAGTGTTTCCGTATAATGAATGCCTGTTTAAACGTATACTGGTGCCGCTCTCAGTTGATAGTGAAAAAGAAGTCTTAATACTGCTATCTCATGGAAAAACCGAACGATACTGAAAGTTGCAACAAAACAGCTGTCTAGTGCAAAAAAAAAAAAAAAAGTGTTATTAGGAAGGCCAACGCCAGCAATGAGTTTATTATTAAATTGTTCTTCTTAATCTCCATTCGCTTTTAACTTTTCGGAATTTATACATAATCCCATTGTCTGACCATAGATTTTGTTACTCCATATAATGAATAATCGGGCAGTCTTTTACTTAGATAGTGACCCATTTGAGACGATTATTGGGAAGAAAACTTGGATGGAAAGGGTGGTGGGTATTCTATAGAAACAACCTCCGGGTATTCTATAGGCACGACCTCTACCACCCCAACCGACATACCCAGAACCACCGGGAGGAGGAGGAGGAGGAGGAGGAGGCGGAGGAGTAGTAGTGGCGTCATTATCCTCATCCTCATCATCATCGTCAGCACACCCATGATGCTGTAGTGTTGGGGTCCGCCTGTGTTCTGCTATTCTCTCTCCCGCGCGCCGACAGCCAAAATAAAAATCCTGCCTGACGAGTTGGCTAAAGGGCGTATGCCGTTGTGCCGCCTCGGGATGGGTATGGTCTCTATGATGTCCGGGAGTGGAGCCCTAATCGGCGTCGCCAAGCAGGGGCGCGAAGGGGACCTTTCGGAGGCATAGAGTGCGGCAAAATAAAAATTAATATGGCACCAAACCGCTTAATCGGAGGCCCTCTCTCCGGTGGCACTCTCTCCTTGGGCGAGTTTTCGACGCTGGCGATCGACGCCCGGCCTACAGGACCGCTGCCCAGGTGTGAAAATCCCGCCGAAATCGGCCCGGAACCGGGCGAAAGCGGGGTGCATTCGATAAAGAGGGTTTTGGGTGTCCCACTTAGTATTAAGAAGTGAGACACAAGCGCCACCAACTCAAGCGTGGGGGTCGACACGCCCTTGACAAAAGGCGCCGGGCGACAAAATGACATCCCTTCCCGAAGTCAAGGACACCCCGGTTGACATCCTCTCTTGGGACATGAAAGGTGCCTTTGGATGGGGATAGGCCTAATCATGGTTTGATGACGGCATTTTTTTTTTTTTTTTTTCTATTCTGTTTTCCTTTATATGATTTTTTTATTGGGTGACTCGGTAATGGCTTCGGCCTGTTACCAATGGATTGTGTGGGGCGGACTACTTCTTTTCTTGTGTAATTGTTGTATCTGTGTTGTCTCCCCGTATTTTCTGTCCAGATATTTTCGCTTCTTCCGTTCTTTTCGAGTTTGTTTGAGTGAATAATGGTAGGGATTATTGTTGCTGGATAAATAGAATAGTAATAACTAATGTGTAGGAATGAATGAAATATATGTTCTAATTGAGTCCATATGTACATCTATCGTCTTAATATTTTAAGATAACACCTCTATGGTCGCATTTCCAAGATATTAAAGGTCCTTTCTATATATTACCTCTTCACTCCAAATAGATTTCTTATCATCAAGTTTAAAATGGAAGGCAAAGATAAAAAATATTACTGTTCTTTTAGTATTCAACGCAGACAGTTTTGTATGGTAGTCATAGGACTGCACTTTTTCAACAATGAAACTTGAAGGCAGTATATAAAGGATAGTGCGTGCTAAACTTAAAGATACAGTAGAAGCGTAGTCTTCATAATCCTCCGAATATCGGTACATGTTAATGCGTTTTCAGGTTTCAGTGAGGAATAATATCGAATTACATAACAGGAAATCTTCATAGTTAAGTTTGAGTTTTTAAGACTTTCTAGATGTCATTAAAACGTTGTTTTGTTATACGTTGGATTGTAATATTTTCTTTTATCTCATTTTTCAAGTCTTTCTTACGTGAAATCGAAGAATTTCTTGAATATTTTATATAGTAACATAGTTTGATGTGTAGTTTTTTATTTTTATTTTTAAGTAAATTAGATATATGCATTAGAGTTTCTTGATATATTCATATAGTATTGCATTGTAAACTCACCAAAGGCTTAAAACATTATTTTTCTAAGGCAGAAATGATTATTTAAAAAAAACCGCTTCATTGAAAACAGCATTATGATCGATAACATGGAAGTGTACATCAAAAGCATAATTACTATTCGGACGAAACCATGGGCCTTTTATGGCGCATAAACTCGTGAAATGTTAACCTTTTGTTACCGT
>NC_087205.1:87982324-88034824 GCF_015104395.2 Macrobrachium nipponense
AAATACCTGAACCATCATTCTTGATGAACTTGGCAACGAAGGATTATGTGGAATATTTTGATGAACTTGACCGCATGTTTTTTTTTTTTTTTTTTTATAAGGCTAAACATCATTCTTAGACTTAACACCGAAAGAATATGTGAGCATAGTCTTATCTAAATGAGGCTAAAACAATTTTTGCAAGGCTATCAACCGAAAAGTATGTGTGCGTATTTTTGTAAGGTTGAAACGGTATTATGTACTACACACACACACACACACACACACACACACACACACACACACACACATAAAGGTCTCGCCGGATATTTTCAAAATAGTCTGAAACCCATTTCTTGCTGGACATTCTTCTTGGACTTGACGACGCAAAGATGTGACTGAAGCACCAATCTGGGGAGGACTTGAAAACTATGGAGTCTGTGGGCGGAAGTTTTTCTGTAAGTGCTGGTGACTGACAACTCTGATACGGCGCCCACGGTAAGAGAAATTTAGTATAATCTTCGGGGGGTTATTATTGATTAGATTTCTGCAGTTTTTTTTTTTGTTCTTGCGTCTAAAATATCATACAACAAAAAGCAATAACCACAATCCAGAGAGTTTGAAGTTCGCTGTTTAGGCATCTTGTTATATCTGTAACTTTACTTTTTACGGTCAAATGACCTTTGTATATCGTACTGTTATGTCACATATTTTTAAATCAATTAACGTGAGTCAAATTAGATTTAATCCATTCGTCTTTTCCACTTTTATTCTTGGAAGCAACTGGTTTTTTTAAACAGTCAGCAATTGTGAAACTCTTTTGGTTTAAGGCTGTTTTCTTTATTTTCCTGGCTTTGATGTAAATGCAAAAATAATGTTTATGCCAAGTTCAAATAGTTTCGACATTGGCGCATAGAATATCAAAATCAGTTCTTATTTTATTACTTACTTCGGCACAAATTTCAGAGTTAATAAGAGGTCATAATATTTTACGCATCCGGTTGGTTTATGTAGTCGAAATCTTAAAGACGCCGCAAAATTTTAGAAATAACTTCCTTCAGTGCAGTAAGTCTGTTTCAAATCTTGGAAAAGCTATCAATCAATTCGGACACTTATGGACGGGTGTAGAGGTCACTCCATCTATAGCTGCTTATAACACACAAGAGAACTTAGCCAAGTCACCCAGAAGACTAAGTAGCAGAAGGGACATAATGGGAGGCATTGAAATAATTATTGACTGTTGACTACTGACGGTGACTAGTTGATGAAGCAGAGGCGACACCTGATAGTTTGTAATTGTCACAGTGACACCCCCCCCCCCCTTCTCTCTCTCTCTCTCTCTCTCTCTCTCTCTCTCTCTCTCTCTCTCTCTCTCTCTTTCCCAGATCGATTATATATATATATATATATAATATATATATATATATATATATATCTGTGTGTGTTTGTGTTTGGATAGATAGATAATTGGGTAGGTAGATGAATATATATGATGTATGTACGTAAAGTTAAATATATATTTTTTTGTGAATTACATTATTGTTTGGAAATAAGCCAGTAGCTGTGTGCATGTTGATATCTCAGTTTAAGACTAGGAAATAGAAAAAGCTCGTTGATTATAACGGTTGTTTGGCTCTACTTCTAAGCCATGATCCTCCGATAATGGCTTAGAAATATAGCCGAAACCGGTCACAATATAAACATATATAAAATGCACACAGTATTTTAGAGTTTTGGGAAGTCTGATTTAATGTTGGCTCTCCATTTTCGTATTTCTGATAAAAAAGAAATGGGAAATTTAGAAATAGAACCGTTTCGTTTAAATCAGCGGTCATTAAATTTTTCACTTATTGAAGACGCAGTGTATAGCTTTTCGCTGTCCTTTTCTCTTAGTAAGATATTTACAAAGCGTCCCTGTTATAGTTATATCGTCTACAATTCTCTCTCTCTCTCTCTAATAAAGATTGCGCGCACAAAGTATATGCATTAAAAAATAAAAACTATGTATCAGATTCAGACCTTGGTATCTACCTCTGATTGTCTGAATTTCACAGCAAAATATGGTAAAAATCCAATTGATTTGCGATTTACTTTATATACTTCCATAAAGATCAGATACATTCTTGCCAACACAGGCAGCATGGTATGTTACGTTTCTAGGAATCGGAATTATTTCTCCCTACGTACCGTGAAGTGGATCCTCCTCCTCCTCCTCCTCCTCCTCCTCCTCCTCCTCCTCCTCCTCCTCCTCCTCCCTTTTCCCCATACCCAATCTGTATATTGAGGTTGTCTTTAATGGTGGTCATCTTTGAAAATAAGCTGAGTAAGCGGATTTTCTGAAGAACCTAATAGCCGTGGCCCGACCTCTGACTCTGTCCTTCTAGATTTAAATTGTTGCTTCAAACTCACCCCCCCCCCCCCACCCCCCCCCCTCCGTCTCCCTCCCCCTTCCCTCTCATCACCGTTCCTCCAGTCGCTGCCATTATTGTTATTAATGTTATTTTTATTATTATTCTTCCATGATCCGTGGATGCTGGCGTACCACCGGCACGCGGTAATACACTTAAGTGTGTTGTTATTATTCAGAGTGAGCGCCTATTTGTATTGAATAAGCTAAAACATTACAGGGTAGGTACCAATTACGAGGATGCTCTTATTGTGAAGAAAGGAAAAACATTTGAAAACATATTGTAAGAGAATGTGAGATCTTCGTGTCCCACTCCTTCCTTTGTAAGTAAATTCGCGCGTGATGTTATGTATTGGGAGGTAGATATACAGACAATACATAAACAGTAAACCTTCGTTGATTTCTGATGGGGTTCAGAAGAAATGTCTGCGTGCCTATTCTCAGCAGGCTGTGCCGAGAAGCTTATAAAAACTTCAAGTGTAAACAAGGCGGTTTTAGAAAAGGCAGCGGTTGCTCAGTTAAAATATTTGTGTCAAAACATACTGTGCAGCGGTGTCACGAACTTACAGATCTTCTGACGAGCTTTGAATGTTATGAAAACGCATTTGCCAACGTCCACAGACCAGTACTATGGAAGCTCTTGTGGCGCTATGGCATTCCGGTGAGATATTCAAAACAAATTGAAATTATCCATGAACGAAGTAAATACGAAGTCAACGTTGACGGGATCTGGTCAAGTGACTTTGCCGTAAATGGCGGAATGCCACAAGGGAAGGTTTATTCACCTGTACTGTTTAGGCCTTTCTCTTATTGTAGATTGAGACTGCAGACGCAAGATAGATAATATATAACACGATCTGTCTTGTTATACAGACAGTGAAACTTTATGTATAACATTTTTGTTGGTTTGATAATCAAGCTCTTAGAGGAATATTATATGATAAGTCAGATATCAGGATAGTTAGGAATGATACCATAAGGAAAATTATGGAAGTTCCATATGTAGATGAGGTGGTGATGAAAGGGAGCTGCCTTGGACATGTCATTCGCACAACCCAAGGAGAATAGCACTTGATGGTGTCAGCTGGACACCTGTGGGCACCAGAAGAGTGGGAAGACTCAGACCAAGGTCTATACACCTTGACTGAGACTTACTTGGATAAGAACCGGGCGACGAGAGACTCGGGATGTGTAGAGATTTGAGGAAACAATGATGGAGATGGCCATTATTATTATTATTATTATTATTATTATTATTATTATTATTATTATTATTATTATATTCAGAAGATGAACCTTATTCATATGGAACAAGCCCACAGTGTCCATTTGACTTGCAATTCAAAGCTTCCCAAGAATGACGTTCATTGGAAAGAGGTAACAGAAGCTAATGAGAAATACGGAAAGAAGAAATCATTTGTTAAAAAAAAATTCATTTCGAAAATCAATAAATACATAACATGCAAGTCAATCATTACAGTATTCTAAATAGATTTCGTTACAGTTAGAATTGTGCTTTTATCTGACACTTATGTTTTTAACGATGGATTTAGCCCGAAGAGAAAGTAAAGAAGAGACTGAACACTTCAAAACAAAAACTAATGCTGCTGGAACAAGCATCAGAGTGACAGAAATAAACAAAAAAGCGATAATGTGGTGTAATACAATTAATATTATGTTAAGGGAGAAGAGAAACGAATATAATGGCAGAACTTTTTATAAAGTACATCAGACAAATAAACAAAGAGAGAGAGAAAAAAAAATATGGTCTAATTTAAATTATTATTGTCATCTTAGAATAGAAAGTAATAAAAAGTGAGAACTTGTTATAAAATACGTCAAACAAATAAGCAAATCAAATATCACAGAATGAGAGAGAGAGAGAGAGAGAGAGAGAGAGAGAGAGAGAGAGAGAGAGAGAGAGAGAGAGAGAGAGAGAGAGAATGGAATTACTACATGTTGACGGAGATGGCGGATGCTCTAATTTCTTTGGAGAATTAAATGTATTTTTCGTGTTGAGATGGCACTGAAGAATGGATGGGAACGGAAAGGAGGGCGAGGAAACTTTTTTATTTTTTATTTTTATTTTTTCAGAGATTGGAGCTTTAAGGAGAGAGGGAGAGAGAGAGAGAGAGAGAGATGAGCTCGAAAATAGGTTTTCCGGTTATGTGATGCAAAGTTCTCTTAATATATTCTTGATTTGTCGGTTATTTAGTTACAGATATCTTGGGTTGTTGTGATTCGTAATCCATATTCAATCTTTGCCTATTAATACAGGAATATGTTGTTAAGTATTCTGTGCTAAAGTAAATATACTGATATACATTTTGAACCAAACAAAAACTTCTTTCAGTTTCCTTCTGAAAGAAGAAAACTGAAGATTGAAAGTGATTTTGTGGGTTTCTTTTTCGATATACATTTTATCAGGGTAAATAGGTATTTACCAATGATGGATGTAAGATGCGTGTGTATGTATGTGTGTTTGGGCATCAACTCTCTCTCTCTCTCTCTCTCTCTCTCTCTCTCTCTCTCTCTCTCTCTCTCTCTCTCTCTCTCTCCACACCTATATATTTCGCAAAGAAAATTTACTAGTGTCAGACGCTCTCCCCCGCGAATTCCATACCACCATCGAAAGGGTCTGACCTCTTTAATCCGACTATAAAGCTGGACGGACACCCCCTATACACCGGGCAGGGATTTTATGGTTTTCATGTTTGTATCTGAGGAACACCATGTTTTAAAGGATCGTCTTTTTATGCTGTTATTTAAATCTGTGAAGTTGTTAATCTGGGTTACGGAGTGCAACGAGTGTTGGAGCTACTCATTACGAATATATGTATGTATGTATGTATGTATGTATGTATGTATATATATATAAAATATGTATGTATTTATATTTGTATTTTATATATAAGTATATATAATATATATATGTGTGTGTTTATATATATTATATGTATATTTGTGTGTACATACATAAATATATGTACTATATACATTTATATATATATATATATATATATATATATATATATATATATATATATATATATATAATGTGTGTGTGTGTGTGTGGGTGTGTGTGTGTGTATGATTCTCTTTTGTAAGATTCAAATACCGGTTATACCGTACACGTGAGTGAGAATTGCGGACAGACCAGAAATTGCGATATAAACGCCGTTGTGTAGCCTATTACGTGCCCATCGAATTCGTTTTACGAAGAGATGGGCCCTCCTATTCGCCAGTTCGGTTTCTTCCAGAAAAATTAAATGATTCGATTAATTTTAGAGTTTTCGTTTTATGTCTGTTGTGCAAATAAAGGTGGTCATTTAAGTTTTATCCACTTCAGATTATTTTTTTTTTTATTTATTGCTGCTATGAGATTTTTTTATTTTCCTTATATGGAATTATTTCTTCATTGCCTTATGCAGGTATTTCAATTAAGGTATGTCTCATTTATTTTTATTTCAATCACGGTGGCGTTGAAAGATTAAGCCTCCCTCCAAGCCACCCCCCCCCCCACCCCCACCCCCTGAGGGAGAAACACGGACCACGTTTTAAAATATTCGCCCGGGATATCCTTGTGGGGTTTTTGGTTTATTGCTGTGGTCGGAGAGGTCCATTTTAGATATATTACTCCGTCCACAAAGACACAATGTCTTGGTTGTTGACACAGAAGGACTTCCCTTTGTAGAGGGGGGCGGGGAGGTGGGGAGGGGAGAGGCGCCAGGGCTTGGGGACCACTGGAGAAGTGACGGATCGCCGATTTCGACATCCTCGAATTTTGATATTGGAGTCGGGTCCCTTTTTTTTTCCACTTTCTATTTTTGATTCTTGTTTTAAATCTCGGGGCGACTATTTCTGGGAGGAGAAAGATGGAGTGAAAAAGATTTTTTTTTTTTTTTTTTTTTTTTTTTTTTTTGCAGCGTGTGATTGGACACTGGTCATGTGTTAGTTTCCGTTCGTTTTCTGTCTTAGTGTTTTGTTACGTATTAAAAATGGGGTTATAATGATCATTGATTACAGATTTCATATTCCTTTCGCTGTTCTTTTTCCTCTTCGCGTAAATGTATTCCATTGTATTCATATACAACAAAACGAGATGTTCTCGAAATGCCAACACCACTTTTTCTTAAATGTATTTATAATCGTATTTATTCGAATGTTTTGATGAACTTTGCAATTCTCCAAATAACTATATAGCCATCTACCTCAAGACAAGCGCGTCCAACTAGACCTTGTGCGCTCGCGCGCGCGTGTGTAAAGGAAGTGGGTGAGTGTGTGCTGAAAGGTGCGTCGGGTAGCCCATCTGTCAATTTAATGTGCCACTGGAAGCGTCCATTTGGTGGCCAATCCGTCCACTTGAAGGCCAGCCTGACATCAAAGCCCCTGTGGACAGAAGGGTTTAGCACAGAGCACCGGTCAAAGGCGGCGCACAAAAAGGGGGGAAAAGAGGGTTAAAGGGGTCAAAGGCAAAGGGAAAGGGGCTAAGGGGAAGGGGAAGGGGGTTAGGTTAGGCTAAAAGAGGAGGGAGGAGGGAATCCTCCTCCTCCTCCTCGCCTGGAAAGACTCCTCCAAGAGGATTGGCCTCAGCTCCGGCGGAATTTTTTCCTGTTTCCGGTTTGCTAAGTCTGGAACGAGTGGGCAGAATGTCTTCTCGGCTAAAATGGAATTTCGGATAAAGTGAAGTCGGTTGTCACACGTGCGCACATGTGTACGTACATACATGCGCGCGTGTGCGCGCACACATTGCCACACGCATACGTACTTAGGAGGAAGTCTTCCAGTTCGGGATTATTGTTTTTATTTACAACTGATTTATTCCTTATGCTCTGTAACTTTTCCCCATTACCTTTATATTTTAGATTCGGATAGTTTCCTTGCTCATTTCTTTTTGTGTATGAGATATTTAAATTTTATATTTGTATATATTGCTAGTATTACCAATCATTAATCTTTATTTTCTGCATTTTTTATCTTGTGTTGATTACTGTTTTTGCTTTGGGCATTGTTTTATTAAACAAGGATGGAAATCAAGGAAAGCATATTGACTATTACTTAATGGGCATTTAATGCTTTAAATCCATTTATTTTTTCTCTTGTTAAATCAGTAGTTAAGTTCCGTTTCAACGACAGAGGGTGTTTTATTCCTTCTTTATGTCCTTCATCTGTAAATTGCTATGATCTCATTGTTACTGTATTTAATCCTTTAATTATATTTTTTCATTTACATCTTCCTCGCTTCGATACTGAATCGTAGCAATTTTCTTGTTTTAAATAATTATATTACAAAGGTATAAATATCTCTCTCTCTCTCTCTCTCTCTCTCTCTCTCTCTCTCTCTCCTCTCTCTCTCTCTCTCTCTCGTACCACACACACACATATATAGTGTATGTATTATGTGTGTATATACAAATATACATCTGTTTGTATGTGTGAGAGCATTTGTCATATAGAAATTGTTTCGATCGCTTAAAATGATTCAACAACTTTATATTCTAGGGAATTATGTGTATGAAAGATGCCGGTTTGATATGATATCTATATATACTATATATATGTTAGTATATGTATATGTATAGGTGTATGTGTATATTATATATATATATATATATATATCTATATATATATATAATATATATATATTGTAAGTATAATATCAGTAGCATTTACTGTTTGAAAATAGTAAACTTTAGCCTCGTTTATATGACGCCTTTTTAAAATTATTATTACCGCTGTTGTTATATGTTACAATCGGTGTCTGCTATTGATGTCAATAGTATAAATAATGCTGAGGCTGCGTGGAAGAGGTTAGCGTTCTAATTTTAGAACAAGCTGTTGTTTTTTTATACAAGATATGATATGACATGTTTATTGTTTTACAGGTTCTTATGAAATTTTTGATAGCTTTCACTTTTACCGTGTTTATTTACTACTGTATACTTATATATATAGGTTATATATATTATATATATTATATATATATATAGTATTATATATATATGTGTGTGTGTGTGTGTGTGTGTGTGTGTGTGTGTGTGTTATTATCTTTCCATCTATCTGTTTATCTTTTATCGTTATATAATATATTATATATATAAATATATATAATATATATATAATATTATATTATATATAATATAAATTGTATATATTTATTATAGTTTGTATGTGTTATATCTATATTATAATTATTAATTATATATAAATAAATAAATTATATTATTTTAATTATATATATATAATTAATTATATATATATATTATATATAGTATATATATTAATATACACGTTTATATATGCCTTTCCAATATTTAAAATTTAAATTTTTTTACCGAGACAATATTTCATTATTTAATTCTAAACAGAATAACTAGAATCATTACTCGGTTAGGTTCTGTGGGCTATTGATAAGCAATTCACTCCGAGTAAAAAAAAAAAAAGAAATCGGAAATGATATTCCCAGTTATTTAAGTCTGTGCCTTCCCAGTTATTTAAGTCTGCGCCTTTGACTTAACTAACTGCCGCGTCCTTCTGGCGACGGTGGAGTTCGAGACATTATAATTCACCTTAAGACGTACCTGACCAAAACCGGTCTGGGGTTGAAAGAGGGTCTTGTGTAGAAGACGCCCGAAATAAAGGGTTTGAAAGCAGCTTGGTAGACGAAATCGCTTCTCTCGCCCCGGAATTTCATTTCATTTGTTTCCTAATCTTGGATAATATGATGGTTTGTAATATTATTATTATTATTATTATCATTATTATTATTATTATTATCTTTGTTATATTACTTTATATTGTTATTCTCAATTGTTATTATTATTATAAATGTTGTTTGTATTTTTATTATTGTTGTTTTTGTTGTTATATTACTAATATTGTTATCGCTTTTATTTATTATTATTATTATTGTTCTCTATATTATTATTAGGTATTTTAACTTGTGTATATTACATAGAACTGAATAATAATAGTGAACGGAATGAATGGAAAAAAGTTCAAAATTTATAAGTTACATATAGAACATCACGATAATTATATATATATATGTAATATATATATATAGGGAATAGCGTTTGTCGCAAATATGAGTCTGCTTTGTAGTTATTATTTTGTTTATATGGTGGGAACTGTTGTGATTATAATGAAACATTGAATTGCCCTCAGTAGTTATCCAAAATCGGCGGATTTTGAAAAGAATTAGGCCACACTTCATATTCTTTTTCCCAATGGCTACATTGTGTATATTTAAACTATTTATAGGTAATGGAAATATCCATCGTGATATTCTAATGTACCTTATAAATTTTACACTTTTTTCCATCCATTCCATTCATTATTATTAGTTTTTTTCTATTATTATTATTATTGGCTATCGCTGTCATCCTATTCGATTGGGTGGTTTTATAGCGTCGGTTTTCGAGTTGCAACCTTCCTCCTTAGGAGTCCATCACTTTCCTTACTGTGTGCACTGTTTCCAAGAGCACACTCTTCTGCATGAGTCCTGGAGCTACTTCAGCGTCAGCGCTCATTTTAATGTGATAAGCAAAGCAAAAAATATTAACTTCATCCCCTGAACAAAATGCGCATTTGTAAAAAAAAAGAAAACAAAAATTTTTTACTTATATATATCTTTTACTTAAGGCCCAAGGTATGTTGCATGGGTTAGGGAAAGGTATGCAGTATTCGGTAGAGTGTATCACCTAGAATAGAAAATTCTGTTAAAGGCATTTCCATTAACCACATTTATCCCTCAGTCAACGTTATTTACATTTTTATAGTGGAGGTTTTAATTGATAAAGCATTTCAATATTTTAATTTTCTATCTATTGGGAAGCGTTTCAAATGTTATGTAAACGCAAGGTTCTGTGTACTGTAGTGAGCTGAAAAATAATTTGGAATGGAGTGAATAAGCTATATTGTTTTGTGTGATTTAAAAAATGCATGGAAAATTGTAATCTTTTTGGATTTATCACTGAATGAAAAGCATTGTTTTATGCAAAAGTTAATAGTAGGTTTGGAATATGCCATTGCTCTATTTGTGCTCGCAGTTATAACCATTTAGATTATTTTGTTGTTTTCTCTATGTAGGACAGCCATAAACCAACTATATATATATATATATGTATACTATATCTATGTGTGTGTTAGTGTATTTATGTAAGCCTGAAAATGAGGATAAGACTTATTGACGTAAGAAATTTATCTAAATGGATAAATTCCAATTGATTCAGAAATTGTGCTAGAGTCATTGATCAAAATAGTATTTACTATAGGTTGATTTGCTCAACGTCGTCGCCTGTCATTTAATGCATTCTATTTTCGTCTTGGTCTCGAATGGTTTGGCAGGGTCATAACGTCTACACCAGGCCTACTATATATCCCCTTTGACACCTTATGACAATTGCGGGCCTCCTCAAAGCTGGGGTTTGCGTTGCCATAAGCCAAGTTAATCCAAGCCAACTTCCAACCTATTAGCGTTTGGTATTTTGCTCTCAAATACATGCTCATTCTATTCCGTCGAGCCTTGCCTAGGGATTAAATGGTTTCTTAATATTGTTCCATGTGAATGTGTAGCATTGATTAATAGAAATAAAAGTCATGATGATAACTTGATAATAACAATAACCAATAGTTTGGCCAAAGGCCCGCGCGCCATATTTTTGTGATTGAATGGTGATTGCATTTTGAGACAAATAGGCCTCACGTTGAGGTCTTTATCGGATTAAAAACATTTATTTCGTCGCGGATGTAATTCAGTGTGGTGTTGTATATATATATATATATATATATGATTATATTATATATATATCTTGTATAGATATTATATATATATATATTATATATATATATAGTATATATCTATATAATATATATATATATATATATGTATATTTATATATATTATATATATTATATATTATATATATATATATATAATATAATATATATATATATATATAACATATATATATATATAAAATTAAATATTATCATAATATATATTCATATATATGTGTGTATATATTTGTTTGTTGCAGAATTTTTTAATCAATTGCGAATCAGTATTTTGCGTGCAAAGGGTACAGACATTTGGCATTTCTTTGTCTTTTATCTAATTTACTCTGCCATCGTTACTATATCTCTTGGCGCTTTCTCTGGCAAACTGCTTTAGGCATTTTAATCGGCGCTTGCAGTCACTGACAATATGCTGAAAGAACACTTACATCTTTTCACCGATGGACTTTATATATACTATATATATATATATATATATATATATATATATATATATATATGATATATATACTGATCATGAAAGCGGTTTAATATGGCGGTTATAATGAGTACACTATATCTATATGATGTTATTGCGTTCATTGTTCTTTTATTGATGTGCCCGAAATGATTTCCGTTTAATAAATGCTTATGTATTCACACAGGAATCTGTAATGATTGACCTTTAAAGCGTCAATCCCAAGTAATCATGGTCAGCTCCAGGCTACCCCGAGTTTTGTCATATTTTCTGTATCCACTTTCCTTGAGAGAGAGAGAGAGAGAGAGAGAGAGAGAGAGAGCCGAGGAGAGAGAGAGAGAGAGAGAGAGAGAGAGAGAAAAGGAGTGTGTGTGTGGGTGGGGAAAGAGAGATGTTTCCTTGTTTTAGGCCTAAGAAACTGCATAATTATACTTAAGTAGAATTTAAAGGCGACAAACCCACGTCCTTTCTATTGTTCGTAATAAGAAGTATTTTTTGCCTCGTGACTTAGAAAATGTATATGGTCGTCCTTTATTGTAGGTTTTTAGGATAAGAGCTATAGCACAATAAGGTGCGTATACTGTGAGTTCCTTTGTATTGTTAAAAGTGGTATTTGTTAAATTCTCGAGTTATTTTAAATGGAGGTTCAGAGTTATTTTGGTGTCCATCAGTGGCGTGTCAGAACCACTGTTGTTGCTTTAAACGTCGAAGTGACTTTTGTAAGTACTGAAGGCGTGAGCATGCGCATATTCTGTTTATTTTTAGATCACCGACGAACGATTACGTATTAAACTAAAAAGTATTTTAAGACTATGGTTGTCAAACCAAATGTCGTTAAATCTATTCACATTCATGATTTCGCCCATAGTTAAACCTATATCTTATCAAGTAATCGTGTATATTTAGTTTTTATCCCATATTTTGCGAGATTAATATTTCAGAAATTGTGAACAGATTTCGATTTAACTAAGATGTACAGTAATTTGTTTCTAAAGAGTTACCTTTCCAAATGACGCAAAGCATTGTGATATAGCAACTTATAAAGGCACGGTTCTTAGGATTGTTGTACATTTGTTGCAAATGTCAAATCCGTGACATTTAATTAAAGAGTAGGTTAAGAATTTCATGAGCAAAATGGCGATTATCTTTGTGAAAAGGAATATCCATGTAAAGTCATTTTTATGTTTAATATTAGAAGCGGACAAGACTGCATTAATCTTTCTTCGCGTCTGCCATGTAAGATGAGCTGATTTTTTAAAAGATTATTTTACTTGTCGGGAATGAGGAGTAATACATTGTATTATTATTATTATTATTATTATTATTATTATTATTATTATTATTATTATTATTATCATTCAGGGATCAAACCCATTCATATGGAACCAGCCCACAGAGGTCATTGAGTTGAAATTCGAGCTTCCAAAAAATATTTTTTTTCCTTAGGAAGAAGTAAGAGGAAATAAAGTGCAATAGAAAGAGGAGATCCCACTTATTAAAAAATAATTAATAAATAGATAAAAATGATAAGTTTAAGTGAAATCGGTTAAATAGTTTTAGCCCGAGTATTGTATTGAGGTGGTGTCCTTTCAAGTAATAAGGCAATTGAAAATTTTTTTTGCAGGGAAAAAGTTTAGGTAAGTTGGGTTGAAATGTTTTATCAGTAAGTGCCAAATTAATATAGTTTAACTTCTGTTATGATGAGTTTTAATAAAGCGGGAAATAAGTATAAGTATTATGTTACAGTGAGTTTTCAGGAATTCCGAAATTAATATAAGTTAACTTCTGTGTTATGATGAGTTAGATGAAGCGGGCAATAAGTATAGTGTGAGTATTGTTACAATGAGTTTTCAGGTGTAAAATTAGTATAAGCGAAGTAGTTACAATGAGTTTTCAGGTAGTCTGAAATTAGTATTGGTTAAGTTTTATGTTATAATGAGTTTAGATGAAGCGGGAAATAAGTATAGTGTATTATGTTACAATGAGTTTTCAGGTGTGAAATTAGTATAAGCGAAGTAGTTACAATGAGTTTTCTGGAAGCCAGAAATTAGAATTGGTTAAGTGCTATGCTATGATGAGTTTGCACGAGGTTAAAAATGAGCTATTTGATAATGAGGGTATTGATTGGTTTATGTGAGGTTACTATGCTGGCTTTGGATGGTAAATCCTGAACAATTGAATGGATGCATTTACGTAAATTTTTTTTTTATTTTTTTTTACATGATAGGAACAAGTTGTCATTTTCTTGTGAATAAATTATATGAGTTGAAACCTCGAGTTAGGTTCTCAGTGAATAAAGCAATACCTAGAACTGCTATAATTTACCAATAGTTTTTCCTAAAGACTTTTTTCGATAGATATGTCCCAGAAGTATTTAATCTGACTTGTATTTTGTAAATGTAGCCCATGAAATATTATTAATGTTTAATTTTTGGTTTGTTGTTACCTAATAACTTGTTTTATGTCCTCTCTAGTGCTTAGAATGTGATACATGGGTTCACGAACAGTTACGTGTGGGGATTGTTATTTTTACTTTTTTTTTTCTTTTGAAAGAAAAGATGTTTGTGAAGAATTTTTATCGTTTCATAGGGAAATAATATGCAATGGTTGTGACTTATGAATTAAACAACTTGATGCATCCAATTAAATATGAGTTCAGTATATAATATTGGAATAAGGAATATAGATGATTGATTAAAAAAAACTGTATTTTTTATGGATTATGATGCTAAGCTTCGATGCCTTGAGATGACAGAAAGGGTAAAAAAAATTACGTAGACGAAAAATTATAACTTTAGGTTGAATTGTTTTATATTTTGACATTTTTTCAATGTCTTTTCGTTTTTGCATACAGTCACACGGAGGTTATAACTTTTTATCGTAGATATTTATATTAAATGCCAAAAATAATATATAAAACCCCATTGGAAAGTTACCTTTGCTGTTTGTAAAAAGTGTTAGTTATTGGTCGGGTGAGCTAAATGGTACTTTTATTCTTAGAATCTTTAGTTTTAAGTTGTTAGAGTTTTTCTTTCGGTCAATTTTTGGATTTTGTGCCCTGTTTTAAAATAAGAGAAAAGAAAAGGAGAATTGAAATACTTCATATGATATATTAAGTAAAAATAGCCTGTTTTAGATTTCATCTTGTAGTTTAGCATTTGTATTATTATTATTATTATTATTATTATTATTATTATTACTTAGAAAAGAAATGTCTTTTCATAAGTTACAAGAGTATAGGGGCCATTGACTTGAAATTCAGTAACAGAAAGTAACAGAAAATAATAGGAAATAAAGAGGCATTTTTTAATTTTTTTATTTTACATATTAATAAAAAAAAAAAAACAAAAAAATTTGTTTTATTTTATCTATCACTGTTTTTCTCTTTCTCGTTGCCGTACAAACAAGTATCTAATGTTTCCCTTTTCCCCATTCCCCTTTACATTTTCTCTATTATTCTCCGTGGCCTTTCTGCCCTCTGGTTCCCCCCTCCCCCCCCTTTTTCCCCCCCCCCCCTTTTATCCTCCCAGGCTTCCATCCCTCTCTCCATCCCTTCAGCGTTCCCTCCATTTAATCTTTCACACCTGCCGGTAAAAAAAAAAAAAAGGGTATATTACTTTCGGCGGCCATGCTTGTGTCAAGTAGGGGCCGCCATTTTATTTATCCCCGTTTCTTGAGCCAGTGAAGTTTTATGCCGGCTTGTGGAGCGGGGCCAGACACCCGTTGATTATTGGTGACGCCATGTTGACGTTAGCTCTCTCTCTCTCTCTCTCTCTCTCTCTCTTCCCGGCGTTCCCCTCGTCCCTGCTAACGCTGCTTCTGCTGCTGCTGCTGCTGCGTCTGCTTCTGCTGGCTCTTGCTTGCATATCGGTCGTATCCCCCCCCCCCCTCCCCCTATGCGTCTCCTACCTCCTCTTCCTATTCCTCCTCGTCTACTCTCTCTCTCTCTCTCTCTCTCTCTCTTCTCTCGCTCTCTGTCTCCCGTATCCATCTCCCACCCCGGGTCCTTCCCCCCCCTCCCCTTCCTGGGATGCTTCCCACCACCACCCCCCGACCCCAACTCCTTCCCTTGACATAGCCAACCAGTAAGCGTTCTTTCCTGGCCAAAGCAAACGTTTCTCTCTCCATGTTTGCCAACAGCCTACTATTACCCACCTCTCCAATTTTCTTTCCTCCTCAGGAGAGAGAGAGAGAGAGAGAGAGAGAGAGAGAGGGTAGGGGGGGGGAAGGGGGGGGGGGGGGGGGGGGGGGGGGGGGGGGGGGGGCGAATTCGGATTTTTCCCCCATTTTTTACGTTTCTTTTCATCGCTACAATTTTTCATCATGGGGCCGGATGATAGTGCTATAATTTTGCTGATTTCTGTCTGGCTGATGAATACACGTGTTGCTATCGAGGTTCCTCAGTTTTTTTTTTTTTTTTCTTTTAGCTTTTCCTTTTTTTCCACCAAGCTTTTCTCTCTCTCTCCTCTCTCTCTCTCTCTCTCTCTCTCTCTCTCGTCTTGTATTGGCAGATTCTCTCTGCTGGTTGATAGAATTCTATTGGCTGTGATACCGTGTCCCTTTTGTTATCGTTCATTTTGAATTTTAGATTAGAGTATATTGATATATTGATGGAATTTTGTACACATATGTGCTTGTGTAATTTTCACATGCATTTTCATATGAGGTGAGAGAGAAAGAGATTAGCAATAAAGTTCTGTCGTTAAAAATTAAAAGTTATTAGTAATATATTTTCATTCATATTTCCCAAGTAGTTACTCAAGAATGGAACATGAAAATGATCACTTCCCGTAATGTTAATCTGAAACTTTGTCAGGTAAGTTTATGAACGTTACTATATCTTTCTTTCTGAGGGTTCGATTGTTCCAGAAATCGAGCATTTTCGTGTTTATGTTTACCCCAGAACATCTGCTATGTGTAGCATTTCACCAGTATTATAGTTCATCCTGATCTTTCAAAGTTACGGAGTAACATCAACCTTTTATTTGACGCATTTCTGCCTTTTGTAACATTTCTTTTATTTTGAGAGTTTTCTTGTACACATCGAGCATCCATTGCGGTTCTGGCATTTGCCTCTAATGATGGAATGGAATCCAGTACCTTCATAAATATAAAAGGAAAAGTTTAGCAACTGAGTCATGTATTGATGTCTGATAAGATGTTTCTCATTCACCCCCTACCTGAAGAGAGACAGTTTGGTCTCTGAAATATAGCATTTACTTAATACATTTTGGCATTTTAATGGGCTCCTTTCTTTAGATGTAAGTAAAGAGTTATTTAGATAGGCGAGGCCAATGAAACGTACAACGCAATGCCCTTATCTGAGAGAGAGAGAGAGAGAGAGAGAGAGAGAGAGAGAGAGAGAGAGAGAGAGAACCGTTGTAGAGAATAATTCCAAAGGAGTTACAAACCCTCCTTTCGAAAGATGGGATCATAGAAAATGGTAACTGGCAAAGTATTCTTCAGCCTGGTGCAGGGACAAGGCAGTCACTGAAATGAAACGTTGTGTTTCTAAAAGATAACGCAGAGGTAAAAGTATTAATAACGTTCAGAAGTTGAAATAAATAACGGCTTTCTTCTGTCGGAGTTTGGAAAGAGATTATAAGAATTTACATTTAGAGCTAATAAAAAAAACACTTACCAAAGAGTAAAAAAATTGGATCATAAGAACTGGACATGTTAGATTTCCCATAGTGTTTAGATATACGCAAAGGTGAGTTTGAAATGGTTAACGTTATATGCTGTGAAAGCGATTTCCATAGCTACTTATTAGAAATGATGTTCTTAAATGATAATCATCATGGCACTTTGAATATTGCGAGCTAAGCTTGTAAAAATGATTGCTATGTAGTTTTTAGGACTCTGAAACATGAGAGAACTTTCATTTTTATGGGTATCGTGAATTGACTGAGAAAATACAAATCATCAGAGGGTAATCACAAAAATGCTAACTGGCATCGTGGGATATTTTTTCGTGTTAAAAGGGAGACTGCGTGGTATACAAATGGCTAAAAATAAGCTCAATACTGTAAGAAAGTGTGATTAAAAGACTTCTGAGAGAGAGAGAGAGAGAGAGAGAGAGAGAGAGAGAGAGAGAGAGAGAGGTGGGGGCGGGGGGGGGCGCCGTTGTTCATTGTAGGAAATTCTAGAATCAGAGTCTAGCAATATAAGACAATTATAAGGACTAATCTAATATGTTGCTCACTGAGTTTACGATATCTTCCCAGTGTGAGATGCTAAGGGTTTGCATATAAGTGATGAAGCAGAAGTGGCAATCATGACTTTTCAACTCAGGAGACTGATGTGAAAAGAGTATACTTGCATTTAATATCTGACAGTATGTTTTTCAGACAAAAGTAACTTAAGACAAACGAATATTCACGATAATCATCCAGTTGAAAACGAAAGGGTCATAGAGGCAGGTAATGATTTCTTTAGCATAAAGGGTGGTCGAAATTATTAATGAATGATGAATGGGGATGGACGCACGACTGAAATTGACAAAATTTGTAGGAATCCAGAGGCTGAAGATTAATCTAAGACTAATCGAGTTTCCTAGGTACGAAAGGTTGGTCGAGAATTAAAACCTCGAAGGATTTTAGTCACTCTTGTGAAGTTTGAAGTTCATGGTGAACGAAGGGTAGCTTTTAACTCAAATTTAGAAGCTGTTCTTATTGTTCAAGGGTATTAACATCCAACGGACTCGTAAACTCAAGTTACAGGTAATGAACTTGAGACTTTTAAGGTTTACGAGAAGAGGAATCATCAAAGTAATTAGCATAATAAGACTCGAGGAACGCTTTAGCAGGTTATGATTTTTGGACACTTAATGACTAAAGGGGAATGATTGCTAAGAATAATTAGCAAGGTGGGCCTTTGGGGTGATTCAAGCGTACTAGGAGTTCTAGCATTGACAAGTAGAGCTGAAGAAGTGCTAGTCATTACCGTCATAGGACTTTAGAACTTGAAGAACTCATTCAGTAAAGGCGTTCCAAAGACTTTAGAACTTGAATAATTCATTCACTAAAGGCGTTTCATAGAACTTTAGAACTTGAAGAACTCATCAGTAAAGGCGTTTCGTAGGACTTTAGAACTTGAATAACTTAGAACTTTAATAAATCATACTTTAGAACTTGAATAACTTAGAACTTTAATAAATCATTCGGTAAAGGCGTTTCATAGGACTTTAGAACTTGAAGAACTCCTTCAGTAAAGGCGTTATATGAAAATATAGAAATCGACCGAGAAAGGATTATCCCTATATAGTGTAGGATGCAGAAGTATAATCAAGAAGCCCTGGGTTCCAGAGAAAATTGGAAATCAGCAGTTGTCAAAATAGTTTTTGTTTTATATATTTATATATAGGGAAGTAGCTCGAGTTTATAGAAGATGGGAAAGGGTGGCAGGGAGGTCGTTTATACTTACGAAGATTATCAGAGTGCGCTAACAGGTAATTATTATTAGGTTAAGGCTGAAACTAATGCCATATCTTTCAGTAAAATAAAGGAGTTAGTTTATTCGAAAAGCCTGACAAAACTGTGAAGGAATTGGTGAAAACGAAAACAGATGGCTGAGAAAACTCCTCCTTTGGTGAATGAACGGACAAGTAGTCGTCGAACATATTTCTGGAAATTTTCTAGACAAAGAAGCCACCAAATGGATGATAACTTGCTACCCTACAGAAGAGAAATGTTTCACCGGCGTATCAGATATGTTTGTGTTTAGAACTTGCGGAGTCCCTTCTGCCAATAGCTGCAACCCCTTTCATTCCTTTTACACTACATCCTTTCATATTCTCTTTATTCCAATTTACTTTCCACCTTCTAACAATAGTGCAGCTGCGAGGCGTTCCTCCTGTTACACCTTTCAAGCCTTTTTACTGCCAATTTCAGTTTCATAGCTGAATGACCTTATAGGTCCAGGCGTTTGGCCTGTCCTAAATTCTGCATTTTGTTCTTTTTTATACGCAAAGGAACACATTTGCACTCATGTTTTAGTGTCGCACTTAAATTATATATTTTGTTTTTCGAGGTGGCATTAAAATGAAATCTGGATCTTATGATTTGACAGTTGGTGGTAGATTTATTGTCTTCGTTTAACCGTCCTAGGCCTTCCTTCTAGTATGCCCGTTCGTCTTTGTCTGTCTCTTCGTTTATGTATCCGGCAAGAATAAAGCTTTTGGAGTTCAAAAATTGTAGCTAATAAGATAAAGAATTTCAACCTCTCATAAGTAAGTAATCTATGAAATCGAAATTTAGGAATTCAACGTTTGTGTATTGGCCCTTAGGTAAAGTTCAAGGCCTATACTTTGAAGTCATATGAAATTAACGTAGGCCTTTATTTCTGGACTTTGTAATATAGAGACGTCTTCATATTTGTCATGCATTCTCCTCTAATATATAGAGGGAGGTCAAGGTGTTATATAAATTTGAGTCAAACAGGAATTTAACCTTGGTTAAACTATACAGGATAGAGAATTTCCGTTTAATTAATGTGCCTGCCTCTTCCCTTATTCAAACCGGTTGTAGAGTGAAGTCAAGGTCAAACTATGAAATCAAAGGTTATTGTTCATTGGAAACTCCATTTTTTGTGAATGTTGCCTAATATAGTCACTACTATATAAACATGAATCACTAATTCAATCCTTCATTCAAGTTTATGTCTTGAAAACTATTTTAAGCTGTAAAATATTTTGTTCTTGAAATTCTGTATCCAAAATTTCGAATATGTTCATGTAAATTTATGTGTATAATGAAGAGAAACGTTTGGAAAAACAATTAGTAAACTCTAATTATAAACGTGCGTTTAAAACGTTACTGAAGAAAAATATGTAGAAAGTAAACGGTTTTTTTACGAAATCTAAGAAGTAAAACTAGGTGTAAAGTAAACTTTATTTAAGAAAACTAGGTAGGAAGTATAATTTAAGGAAACTAGGTAGGAACGTTCCTGGAAGTAAACGTCTGTGAGGAAAAGAAGGTAGGAAATAAATGTTGCTGAAGAAAAGGAGGTAAGAAGGAAATATTTCTGAGGAAAAGTGGGTAGGAAGTAAATGTTGCTGAGAAAAAGGAGGTAGGAAGTAAACGTTTCTGAGGAAAAGTAGATTAGAAGTAAGCGTTGCTGAGAAGAATTCTGTAATAAGTAAACATTATGAAAGAAAACTGTAGAAAACAAACAATAATGAGAAGAAGATAGTAAACGATTTGGGGGAAAACTAGGTATAGAGGATTAGATAATGAGTAAATTCAGGTAGAGAGCAAAAATACTGAGTAAATTTCAGTAGAGGAAAAAGTACTGGGTAAATTTAGGTAGAGTGGAAAAGGTATTGAGTAAATTTATGTAAGAAGTAAACCTAATCCAGCCTTTTAAAGCTGGACATTCGAAATTTAGATTGTATTTTTCGAGCTGTGTAATATGGACATGACATGAATCGCGGAAATAATGATTGGTTTACACGGATGAATGGCTGTAGGATCAGGCGACAGAATAATTCTCTCTCTCTCTCTCTCTCTCTCTCTCTCTCTCTCTCTCTCTCACTCACTTTGTATATGCGAAATTAAAATAAGTTAAACATTTTCGTGCAGTAACTAATCAATTGGTAATGGACATTTTGTTTGTAATCCAGACAAAATTTAATTTCAGTTTATTTGTTTGTTTTGGGAAAATTTGAAACATGCCACCCTATAAGGCTTCAGGATGTCTTTGAAAATGTTCTAAGTAATGCACTCATTATCATTTTCTTTAAAAATATTCTAATTAATTCACTCCTCATCATTTTTTTTAAACTATTCTAAATAATGCACTCTGTCATTTCCATCGGAAGGTCATCTCCATTTGGGTCTTATAGGAATACCCCTTTGGGTGAGGTAGAGCGTGCAGTGCACCTCGTGCAGTAGTGTAGGCATTACTTAAATTTCTTTCAGCGTCCCTTCGGCCCCTAGCTTCAACCCCCGTCCATTTCTTTTACTATTCCTCCGTTCATATTCTCATCTATCCATCTTACTTTTCAACCTCTCCTAACAATTAACTTAGTGCAGCTGCGAGGTTTCCTTCCTGTTACACTTTTCAAACCTTGTTAATGTCAATTTCCATTTCAGCATTGAATGACCTCATATGCCTCAGTGCTTGGCCTTTGGCCTAAATTCTATTTTCTCTTCTATATGGTAAAAGGGTTTCGTCTTGTTAGTTTTACAAGACTTGTATTGGCAGGATGCTGATCACCTCCTTCTGTTGGGAGGGTTTTGAGACCAGCCATCTTGTTGAAAATAAAAATATCGATGTTTTTATGGAGCTTTGAAAAGAATAGCAGTAGTCATGGCCTCAATCAGGTAGCTACGGTAGGGTTGATGCATTCTCATTTTAAGAGTTTTTTTATTTTTAGATATAGCTGTCTATTATTGGCCGTTAGCTCTCACGATTAGTTAAATTTAACAAGAGCGAAAAATGAAATAAAGAGCCGGTTATGTATATGACTGTTGAATGACAGATAGTACAATTACAGGTAATAAAATCAATTTAATATAAAATGTTCGATATGCGCATATAACAATTGATGTGCACTCATTTTTTTTATTGTGTGGAACATCAACCGAACCGCTGGTCCATATAAAAGTAGGCATATTTAAGGGGTCTTAGTCTGAGCTGTACACAGCACATAACATCCTACTATAGTAGATTCACATCAGCTGTGCATCTGATGACTAGGCCAGTCCCTTATGACGCTCCAGATTGGCTGTTGATAAGCCCAATCACAGGGCTGGAAACTCTGTCTCTCTCGAGAGTTCACATAGGCAGGATTTATATTCCACCTCTCCTGAGGGATACGTCTTTCAAAAGCATCCCTCAGGAGAGGTGGAGCATACATCCTTCCTATATGAACTCTCTCGAGAGACTGAGAGCTTCCAGCCCTGTGATTGGCTTATCAACAGCTAATCAGGAGCGTCGTAAGGGACTGGCCTAGACATCAAATGCACAGCTGATGTGAATCTACTATAGTCATGACTGGTCATCTTCCAGCCAAGGAACCCGTTTATCTCATCACTCGCTCCTTTAAAAGTGGGCAAAGTGAAGGTACGGATCTGACCTCGAGCTGCCCTCGGGTCGGTACTTGTCGCCTTGACCCATTCCCATGTGGCCTTCATTATTAGTGGAGTGCCCTTATTAAGCAAGGGCGCTCATACCCAAGGTTGTGGAAGGCTATGGTACGGAGGCTTTTGCTTATTCCAACCTTGGAAAACAGCGGTTCATGTTTTAAAAAAAGTATATCTTAGTTTAACCAGACCACTGAGCTGATTAACAGTTCTCCCAGGGCTGGCCCGAAGGATTAGAAATTTTTACGTGGCTAGGAACCAAGTGGTTACCTAGCAACGGGACCTACAGCTTATTGTGGGATCCGAACCACATTATATCGAGAAATTAATTTCTAATCACCAGAAATAAATTCCTGTGATTCCTCATTGGCAGAGAGAGGGAATCGATCTCGCGACTACAAAATCGGTAGGCTAGCACGCAACCCACTCGTCCAACGAGGAACTTCTGTTCGTGTTTAACGCACTCAGTCCCCCGTAGCTACAACCCCTTTCATTCCTTTTACTGTACCTCCATTCATATTCCTTCTGTTAACCTTTTAAACCTCTTAATCCCAAATTTTCTCTCGGCGTTGAATGACCTCATAGGTCTCCCAACGCCTTGGCCTTCCACCTAAATTGTATATTCTGTCCATACCCAACTACCCATTATGGCATCAGTACCGTGGCCTTGCCGGCAATCGTTTTGTAGAAAATACATGACTGCTTATGCCCAGCTTTTGTAATAAGTCTGCTTCGCTTTGTGTAACTGTAGCCTTAATGTTTTTCGAATAAGTCTGTACTTAGGATCCGTGTTTAATTAAATTGACAGGCTTTGTTTCACTCTTGTATGCCTGAATTCATTATAATTATTGAGATTACTTTTTTTTATTTGATTTATCAGTTTATTTTGACACTTATTGACATATTTTATGATCAGGCATTTTACCCATTTTGTGTGTCTATCGTACATTGACAACCATTACTCTGTAAATACGTATTATTTTTACGATTTTATGAGTTGTTTGTGTTGATATTATTTTCTAACGTAGCCTATATAGATTCAGAACCCATGGCTACGTACCTACATTTTTATTTAGTTACTCAATGTAGAGAAGAACAAGAAAACATTCAAGCTCTCTCTCTCTCTCTCTCTCTCTCTCTCTCTCTCTCTCTCTCTCTCTCTCTGGTCCTTCGTTCGTCTTTGTTGTGCGGGACGGAGGATATAGTAGTCATCGTCTTCTCTTTTCCTCCCCTTTTGATGTTTTCGCTCTACCTGCTATGCCTATTCTCCTCCCTCCTTTCCTTCCCCATCCCCCGCATTCCTCCTTTCCCCTTCCCCTACACTCCCTCCTTAACCATTCCCCACCGTCCTCTCCTTCCCCTTTCTGTGATTCCCATCGCTTGTGATGTGTTTTGTGCCTCTTTATCTCTCTCTCTCTCTCTCTCTCTCTCTGTATCACTTGACTGATACCTTTTTTCTCGATTCCTTTACGGGATTTTTTTGAAGTTACTCCTTTTTTTCTCCCCGTTTTTCCTTTAATCTCGAGCATTTTTGTAAAGGTAAGTGTTCTTATGTGACTTTTTTCTCTCTCTCTCTCCTAGGTACCTCCATCCTCTTGGGTTTATTTTACGTCATACGGTGACACAGTTGTGGAGGATTTTTTTTTTTCTTGCTTTCGATTTTTTTCTCATATCTTTTGACCATCTACGTTCCAGTTATCTTTGATACTAAAGTTTCCGTGATAAATATTATAGGCGTTTTGGATTTTAATGCATCAGTGAACGAGGTAGTATATTCATACATACACCATACATACATCCATACATACATACACAATATATAAAAAAAATACTATATATAATATATATAATTATATATATATATATATATATATATCTGTTTCTGCTTTTTAATTTCGGTCCATTTGCATAAGAAAATAGAACCATTCAGGTGCACGTTTGGTTCGGGAAAAAAAAAAAAAAAACAGAGCGTAGCTACACATAGACTAGTATGCACCCGGATAATGGGTTTTTGCAATATGGTTATGCACTTCACTTGCACGCATATAAACCTGCTATCTTTTTTGTTACTTTATTTTATTTATTTTTATTTTATTTATCTTTGTTTTTTGAGCTTCATTTTTAATTCATTTGCTTTAGCCCCTTGTTTTATAAAGCGACTCTTCTTTCTATGTTCTTTTTATTTTATAGTTACTTTATTTTATTTATATTTATTTTATATGCTTCCTTTTTAATTCATTTGTTGCCTTAGCCCCTTGTTTTGTAAAGCGACCTTCTCTTCTTTCTATGTTCTTTTTATTTTATAGTTACTTTTTTTATTTATTTATCTTATTTTATATGCTTCCTTTTTCATTCAATTGCTTTAGACACTTGTTTTATAAAGCGACTCTTTCTGTGTTCTTGATGTATATTTGTCATTTGTAATGCTTACGACATTGAGAAATTAAACCCCATGACTTTTCTAAGTAAACCTCAACCATCGAATTTCTTCTGAGAAATTAAACCCCATGACTTTTTTAAGTAAACCTCAACTATCGAATTTCTTCTGAGAAATTAAACCACATGACTTTTCTAAGTAAACCTCAACTATCGAATTCCTTCTGAGAAATTAAACTCCATGACTTTTCTAAGTAAACCTCAGCTATCGAATTTCTTCTGAGAAATTAAACCCCATGACTTTTCTAAGTATACCTCCACTATCGAATTTCTTCCTGCCTATTATAACCTAAAAGTCTTGGATGTCAAAAATTGTCACAAGGATAACCGGCAAAGAAGCCGACGGCAACGTTTCTGCTTCCAGTAGCAGCGGTACCTCATCCACAGGTACAAAGTGTCTACGAGGAGTCGAAGGCGCTCTGAAATTTTCAACAGCTCTCTCCCGAAACGCTCATTTACCAGCTAATGTTTGTATACCAATTTTTTTTCCTTCTTTTTCCAAGAATCCCTAATAGCCCCCCCCCCCCTCTCTCTCTCTCTCTCTCTCTCTCACCATTCCCTCACCCCCATTGGATAAAAAAAAAAAAATCGTGTGAATGGCTTCAATAATGTTTTATTTTATTCAGGAAGTTGGAGCCGTGACTTATATAATTCAGTGGGCTTTCAAAGGCCGTCAGTATTAGATCGGTTAAAGATAAATCAGGTTAGCTTTCTGTGTGCATAAAGTATGCATTCCACTTGGGGCTTCCTCCTCCTCCTCCTCCTCCTCCTCCTCCCTCCTCCTCCTCCTCCTCCTCCTCCTCCTCCAGCCAACGCGTCTTCATATGTAGTCGAAAGATGAAGCAAACATTCCCTTAATTACCCCCGATATTTATTTGTGATTCTGCTTGCAGTTGGTGAGTGGCTCTCCACGTCTTGGGAGAGAGAGAGAGAGAGAGAGAGAGAGAGAGAGAGAGAGAGAGAGAGAGAGAGCATGAAGGGGAATGATTTATTTCACGTCTTACCGAGCCATTTTCCGGGATGGGGGTGGTTGGGGGGGGGGGGGGGGGGGGGGGGGGGGGGGGGGGGGGGGGGGCGTTTCCTCTTTGTGACATTTTAGGGTCTCTCTCTCGCTCTCTCTCTCTCTCTCTCTCTCTCTCTCTCTCTCTCTATCATTTATTCTTATGTGTCGCTATGTATTTTCAAATAACAGCAGATCAGTTACGGAATAGGAGAGACTGAGGAAGAGGGAAGGTTCCTGGAACAGGAAAAGGAAGCTGTCCAGGGATGGAAAAGCGATCTTGGATAAGCAAATGTGTCTGAGAGGAAATCAGAATTAAATTTTCAGTTGCGAGCCGAAGTGCTAGAGAGAGAGAGAGAGAGCGCGCGCGCATTCACACATACTATAGTATACGCTAATGCCAGGCGTCCTTCTAAATTATAGTGAGAAACGTTTCCCTCAACTACCTCGGTTTAGTAGAGAATACTATTATAGTTTCATTTTCCCTTAATTTAGCTTTATTCATTTTTATTAATATATTCACATCGAAAGGGTGCTAGTTTTATTCATGTTTGGTGTAGTTTTGATGCTCTTAATTTGATCAAGGTTTAGGATGGAGTGTCAGACCTCCTTTTTTTTCTTCTTTTTATTTTTAAGATATTAAGAAAGCTTTGCAGTGCATCTTCTTTAAAGCAATTCATTTGAAAGCGTTTGAAACTTTACAAGAATGTCTGCCAGTTGTTGTATCATACGAGTTCGTTTTTATATTTGTGAGATTTTTTTTCTCAATTTTATACGTTGCAGACGGGATGGTTGCCACTGAGAGTGAAACAATGGTGAAACAACGTGATTTTGAAGAGGGGGGAAAAATGGGAGAGACAGAGACCGATATATCGATTATCTGGTTACTTGTCATAACAAAGATGCATTTTTTCCTAAGATCATGAATGGGTTTATAAAATGACATGTTTCCAAGCTGCTTTTTTTGGGGGTCTTTCTTTTCTGACGAAACCCGAAAACCAGACATTACTCTTTTTTTTTTTTTTTTTTTTTTTTTTTAAGTCTTCGTAATATTGTTATCGTTATTCCGCGCTAATTTTTTACCAGCGGTGTAATAGTTTTCGGTGCTTTGTGGTTTTGCTGACTTGAACGAGCGACTGAATTGATTCGGACACATCGTAAAAAAAAGGGTTATTATTCTGCGCTAAGAAGCTTTCCGTGGAAGGTGCTTTTTAGTTTTCTGTAAAGAAGAATTTTGAGGTGGCTATTTGTCTGTCCGTCCGCAATTTTTCTGTCCACCCACAGATCTTAAAAACTACGAAGGCTAGAGGGCTGAAAATTGGGATGTTGATCATCCACCCTCCAATCATCAAACATACCAAATTGCAGCCTTCTAGCCTCAGTAGGTTTTATTTTGTTTAAGGTTAAAGTTGACCATGATCGTGCGTCTGGTACAGCTATAGGTGCCAACAACACAGGCCACCACCGGGCAGTGCCTGAAAGTTTCATGGGTTGTGGCTGAAAGTTTCATGGGTTACGGCTGAAAGTTTCATGGGTTTTGGCTGAGAGTTGCACACAAAACTAGATTTGTGCTTATGTTATCAATTGCGATTAAAGGAATGAATAAGTTATCTGTGGACGAAGCCCTAAAGTTTTTAACTTAGTATCTGAAATAATTTTTAGTCCTTTGAGAGTATAAACCGGTTGTTAATTAAGTGAATATTTCTGTGGAATTTAAAATTTCACTTTTGTCTATTTTGTTTAAGGGGTTTGCGTCCAAAAATATTTTTCTCGAGTTAGGGAATATAGTTGTTAAGAGTGCTTCCATTAGTGGATCCTGGATGCTTCACACGATTACCCAGCATGTGGCCCAAGGTTTGTTCTCCACTTTCTTTCGTCAACATGTTTTCAACATGTTTGTGATATATATTCGATAAGTTACCGCCGTGTTTTCATGAAATGTTTTACTGTATATTGAACGCGCCTTTAGACGCAATTTTTTCTAAACAAACATTCAGTCTGTAGACTAAATATCGCTTGCTGCATTTTTATTGATAGTGCGCAGCACTTCAAATCTTTATACCACCAGCTTATTTTCGTTCACTGAAGAATCCGAAATGGTAAAAAAATGTCTTTTTGCTTTAGTCATTTGTAGGATAGAGACGTAAAAGAAAACGCTCGTTAAATCTGGAACAGATCTTTGGCTGAAACCTCTTTAGCGAACAAGTTTCTAGGACTGAACCTCTTTTAGCGGACAAGTTCCTTTGCCTAAAACTAACTTTGCCGTCAAAGATTCTTTACCTGAAACGTCTGAAGCAGAAAAGTTCCTTGACCTGAAGCCTCTTTAGTAGAGTTTCTTGGCCTGAAACTAATTTTGCGGACAAGTTTCTTTACCCGAAACTTTTATACTTTGGAAGTTTCTTGACTTGAAACATCTTAACCCCTTAAGCAGAAAAGTTTCTTAGCCTGAAACTTCTTTAGCAGACAAGTTCCTTGACCTGAAACTTTCTTTAGCAGGCAAGTGCCTTGACCTGAAACTGCTTTAGTGGTCAAGTTCCTTATCTTGAAGCTAATTTAGCGGTCAAGTTCCTTGACCTGAAACTTCTTTAGCGACAAGTTTCTTGGCCTAAAACTTCTTAAATGGACAAGGACGAGTTCCTTGGCCTGAAACTTCTTGAACGGAAAAGTTCCTTGGCCTGAAACTTCTCAAACGGACGAGTTCCTTAGGCCGAAACTTCTCAAAGGACGCGTTCTTGGCCTGAAACTTTTGAAAAGTTGTTCCTTGGCCTGAAACTTCTTGAACGGAAAAGTTCCTTGGCCCGAAACTTCTTGAACGGAAAAGTTCCTTGGCCTGAAACTTCTTGAACGGAAAAGTTCCTTGGCCCGAAACTTCTTGAACGGAAAAGTTCCTTGGCCTGAAACTTCTTGAACGGAAAAGTTCTTTGGCCTGAAACTTCTTGAACGGAAAAGTTCCTTGGCCCGGAACTTCTTGAACGGAAAAGTTCCTCGGCCTGAAACTTCTTGAACGGAAAAGTTCTTTGGCCTGAGACTTCTCAAACGGACGAGTTCCTTGGCCTGAAACTTCATTAGCGTGCAAGTTTCTTGACATGAAACCTCTTTAGCGGACAAGTTTCGTTGGCCAAAACATCCATTGCGTAATAGTGTTTTATTCGTGTCTCTTTACCACTACTTTGGGTCACACTGTAATACCATTTTGTAGTTTCAGCTTTCCATATCCGTTTATAATTCGCTTAAGAAATTTGTCGATATGGAGTGTCACAGCACAGTTCGTTTTTAGTTAAACATGATCCCAGGTGAGAAGAATTTCGAAGTTTGTTGGTAATATTCAGTTTTATTTCACTTATACTGAAATCTTTTTTTATGCTTAACAGTATGTTATCTATGATCTCCCTGTTTTATTTATATTATGGGTATCCTTATGTTTATTACGCATTTCATGCTTATGTTCAATTACGCTGAGCCATTCATGTCATATTTCCATACGGTCATAATATCGGTAAGAAGGGAAAACATACTTCCATGCGGTCATAATATCGTTAAGAAGGGAAAACATACTTCCATGCGGTCATAATATCGTTGAGAAGGGAAAACATACTTCCATGCGGTCATAATATCGTTGAGAAGGGAAAACGTACTTCCATGGGGTCATAACATCGTTGAGAAGGGAAAACATACTTCCATGCGGTCATAATCTCGGTTTTTAAGAAGGGAAAAAAAAACATACTTAACCTTCCCATGCGGTCATAATAAAACGTTTTTTGGGAGAACAAGGGTGGAAAAAACATAGACTTTGTCCCCAGATGGCGGGTCAATAATAATATCGGTTTAAGTGAATGGGGAAAAACAATACTTTCCATGCGGTCATAATAAACGGTTTTGAGAAAGGGAAAAAAAAACATAACTTCCCCATGCGGTTTTTCCATAAATAATCGTTTTCTAAGAAAAGGGGGAAAATCATAACCTTCCATGGCCGGATCCCATAAATAAAATCGTTGAAGAAGGGAAAATGTTTTGACTATTTTTGGTATCAACTGACTACTCTTTGGCTAGCAAAGGCTACTTAAATAGCAGGATGTTAGGCTAATGCCAACATAATTAGGAATTACGGGCAAGGGTCAGCCTTTTACTCGATACGTTTTCCCTTTTAGGATCTACCGTGCTTGACCCTCTCCTGAGATACAGATGCATGATCAGCATTAGAGGATTTAAAACTTTTCAATATAATCTCCTCTCTCTCTCTCTCTCTCTCTCTCTCTCTCTCTCTCTCTCTCTCCTCTCTCTCTCTCCCTCCTTCAAACAAATTTATTTTTTTTTTGTAATTTATTATAATTGATTAATATTTTTTAAGGCAAATCTCTCTCTCTCTCTCTCTCTCTCTCTCTCTCTCCACAAACATGTATTTATTATAATTGATTAATATATTTTTAAGGCAACCTCTCTCTCTCTCTCTCTCTCTCTCTCTCTCTCTCTCTCTCTCTCTCTCTCTCTCTCTCTCCACAAATATGTATTTATTATAATTGATGAATATTTTTTTAGGGCAATCATGTAGCACTAAATAGATTGAAAGGTGGCTGATTGTTCAAGTCCGTATATTTCCAGTTTCCATGGTCCAGGTTGACAGGAACGAAAATGAGTCAGGTCCAGTTTACTTCTTTATTATGGTCTTTTAGTATTCGTCAGAATTTATCTTTGAACGCTTGGAAGTAATTAACCGCCGTTTTTTAACAAATATTTTCCCATGAAAGATTTTATTTTTTACATTTAATTTTTGCTGATTTTTATCTTTTATCATCGCCGTGAAGAAGCAGTTGCCAACAGACGTCTATAGAAAATTTTAATACAGTTGGGAAGCAAATCAGTGTTTTAAGTGCATGCATAAGTTTTCCTGTATATATTACCGGCCTTCTTGCTTTGGGCGCCAAGTAGACCCCCAACACAGACATTCTAAATCCTCTCGGTAATCTCCCTCAATCTTCAACAGTAGTTTTCCAAAACCTGTCAGCAGCGGTTCTCGCATAATCTCTTTAGGCGAATCTTTATTCTATCTCTCATTGGATTTCCACGAGAGTTGTCCGTAATCGCTAAAACGGTCTTACGAGGACTCCGGTTTGTACCCACGTACGCCATTCAATGGCGGATAATCTTATTGGGGGTCTAGCCCAATTTTGAAAAACGTCTGGAACCATTTTTCGCAATGCACAACCGAATTTATCAGAACTGTGTTACTTTTACACTTATCGTCTGTATCATTAACGTTTCCCTAATATTTTAAAGTGCCAGATTAGACTACAGGATCAGTATCTTCAGATTTTCACTATTGTTAAAGCTTGTACTGATTCAAGTTCTAATCCAAGAGTTCTGTGCATTGCAGGCATTACTTAAGGTTCTCTGAAGCGTCCCTTCGGCCCCAAGCTGCAACCTCTTTCATTCCTTTTACTGTACCTCCGTTTGTATTCTCTTTCTTCCATCTTACTTTCCACCCTCTCCTAACTATTGTCCTTCTGTTACGCATTTCAGTCCTTTCTACTGTCAATAACAGTTTCAGCGCTAAATGACCTCGTGGGTCGCAGTGCTTGATCTTTGACATAGACTCTCTATTCTATCTATCTGTCTAATCGACTGTCGAATTTTGAGGATGTTTTTAGAATACTTATGAATAACAAATTATTCTTTAGAATAGAATTCAGACAATTCTGATACATGTCTCTTAAGTTTCTCAGCACAGTATAGAATTACTAAATACGAATATCGTTATATTTTCGTATATTTTTCCTTGTTTTTTTTTAAAGAACGGTCGTATCCGAAAACTTATGCAAATTTTAACGAATTTCCTGGAGTAAGTTTCCCCGGCTACCTGGCGCAGCGTCAGTAAATTTCGTTACTAATTTCTCCTGCTTTATAATATAGTCTTGATAATAACCTTCATTTCTCTGTGACAATTAAAAGAATCTTAACAGATTTCAGGCATAATTACATCGCAGTCTCCAATAATACTTTCATTAGGTATCTGGATTCATTTCAGATGAAATTCTGAAGTACCTGTATTACTAAATATCAGAAATTCTTTCCAGAATTATTGTCTTGATTCATTACCTGTACTAAATTTAAACTATATTACTGATCGTTCAAGTCTTACCTATATGTAGATATAGCTGTCAAGATTCTATCATCATGTTAATTATATATATATATATATATATTATATATATATATTATATATATATATATATATATATATATATATATAGTTTTTTTGGCGGGTCCTCTGTGATCTGATCAGATTTGGAAAATTGTTTTTAGAATACTCTTTTTAAATACTCACCTCCACTTTATAGCGGGTCAGGTGTATTTTGCATGGTTTTAGTATTCGTCTATAATTATTTTCAAAAGAATATTTACAGAACAAAAAAATTTTCCATGCTTTCCTGCGTCTTTATCTAAGTTAGAAGGAACTGTTCTTCTGGTACAATTTCTCTTGATGTTTGGAAAAAGTTAATAGATATGAATGATTGTATTGCTTTTCCACTGGAATGATAAAAAATGCCTAAATAGCTGTGGTCTTCACTACATTCTGGTATATGAAGATGATTTTCCATTTGAAGATAATTTCAAACTCGGTAATATATTTTATCGTAAATTGCAAGATATTCGCAGGAAAATGTTCGGGATTTAGTCGATTTTTTTGGGAGGTATGTTATCGATGTCCAACATTGAGATTGTTCGGTCATTTCTCTCTACTGTGTATATAAGCTTGATAAATATTTCCCAAAGGATCACTTAAATTGATAGCTCAAAGTAAAGGTACATTAATTCTTGAGAATTAATTTTTCCCTGGTATTCTAAAACCTGAATCTCTAATATTAGAATTACTACCATACTGTATGTGAAACATCATCGGCTAATAATCGAGTAATAACCATTATTAATAAAATAAACAATTTTGACTTTTGACATTTGACTGAACGCCGTTTTTTTTTTTTTTTTTTTTTTTTTTTTTTTTTTTTTTTTTTTGACGGGGGGTTATTCTTTACGTTGCTTTTGTACGAACTATAAGTTACTGAAGATAACGACCATCTCTCAAAAGCAGTTTTTATTGGTGTACTTTTTTTGATGTGAGGTAGAATGATGTCATAGACCCTTGGTCTATAGTCTTTGTTTATTAATCATTCTTTGGCATTCTTCATCAAGAAAAAAAACAGTTGTGAGAATGGCATAATGGTGACAGATATTTCTTCTTCTACAGTTATCACGGCGATGTCAGCTTCCCGATTAACATTGATCTTTACTTGTGCATTCACATAACAATCTCCAAGGCGCATTTTGTCAGCACCTTCATTCTCCCTCGGCCGAAAATGAACGCCGACGAAAATAGCCGCCATTTTTACGTGCAGAGAGAGAGAGAGAGAGAGAGAGCCGCGCTTGATTTTACGCATCCTGGAGAAAAGGAAATAAAAGAGAGAGAGAGAAAAAAAAGAAGGCGAGGGTAAAATGAGAAGAACGCTTGACATCGAGAAATGTTCTAATGTTGTGCGCTTAGAGTGCGTGCGAGAGAATCCTTTGTTTGTCAGAAATAAAAACCTTCGGGTTTTTTTGGGGGGGACATTTCTAATGACATGCTCATTTGGTGATAAATCTAACAATAGAGCTTTGTCTTGGAAGCTCCTGGTAATTCTTCCACGTCTTGGGCCGGGGAATGTTTCTGTTTCGCTCCATCTTTCTCTCATCACTTAGTATTAACTTTTTTTTTTTCTTTTAACGTCTTCGAGTTTATATTGTGTTTCAACGGAGTAATTAATAGTAGAATCTAGCGATTGAAAAGGATTCATGCCTCAGTGACCTCGAGTTATGTAGTCTGAATATACACTCGTATAAGTACGTATTCATAGAATTCGTAGTCTGTACACGCACGTTTATTATAGATACATGCGTACATGTAATCCCCCTCCACCCCAACCCCCTACCCCACTCAGAGATAGTGTGTGTTACTCAGCGTGCAGAGCATCCATCACCTCTGCATTCAGCACAGGCGTCATATTGTCACACTGACCAGTACCAGAAGTCTTTTAATCCTTTTGAGCCTTAAATTTTGGTCTCTGTTGGTCGGACAGTCCAGATGTACACGCCAGGGCTTCCTATTCCCTTTGACAACTCGACACTTTTAGGGGCCACCTTTGAGCAAAGGTCTGTGTCGGCAATAAATCCGGCTTAATCTCAAACCCACCAACCAACCAAATTTAAAACTTAAAGCGCTGTGCACCTCTGTGTTATGTTCTTTTTTTTCCATCGTCGATTTTTATACGCCATTATTTGTTTGTCGACTTATTTTTTTTGTTATTCGTTCTGCTCCCCTCTCTTTTCTGTGGCGAGTAACCATTGATTTTTTTATGCCATAACAAAATATTTCAATCAGATTCTTCATTTTTCTCATTTTTCATATATATATATATATATATATATATATATATATTATTTATTTAAATGAACCTTTTTATTCTCTGGAAGGTTGCTTCGCAAGTAGACAGACTATTAAATATATTCCGTATGCAAGGTAGCTCTTCCTTGATAATGGTAATATAAACATAGCCACAAAGTTTATTCTTAATTTAGTCAACAGTTATTTAAAGTAAAGCCGATGTTTTCAAATCAAATATTAAGTGTCTTTCAGATATTTCCAATCAGTAAATATCTGGAAGATATTTACTACAAGGCTGTGTATATATAAACTCCTTGAGTGCCATGTCGCTCGGAGAGACAGACAGTGACATTCAATACAGAAATACGTACATACACTTGAACTTTAGTGACATTAATTACTGGAGACCCCTTCGCGGAGAGCCATCGGACCGCGTTTTATTTAGACAGCACAATTTTTAAAAGGAATTTAATCAGTGTAATGAGTTAAATGAATTTAGATAAAAGGAGAAAAAAAAAACGAGTTCGAAAGGAAAGGTCGAATTAATACAGAGGCTGTCCAGCGCGCCTGGTTTTTCCAGTCTTAATTTTCGGGATCCAATAAAGGCGAGCCATTGCGTAGACAGACTCTTCTCTCTCCATCGGAGAGAAGTGTTGACGTGCACGTTTGTGCACATCTGTGCACACACCTGTGTACGTTCGCACGTACACGGGCGAGCAGCGTGAGGAGGATTGCGCCGCGTGGCCGTGCAACACTGCCCCTGTGGGAATGCATATGCCGAGCTTGTTAGGCCACCAATTGGGGTAATATTTCGCCCCATTTTTTATCAGTTTTCATACCTTTTTTGCCGTTCGAATGGCTCTCACGTATCGGGTAATTGGAAGAGAGGTCAGCCAGTGGTCAGTTTTATTCGGGTGGACATAATGCCGCCAGCCACTTATTCGCTGAGCTTCACTTTTCTCTCTTTTATTAGTCGTAAACCACTAATTGCTTTGGCTATTGTGTCGCTCCGCGCCCGATTCTTTTTCTGTCCCCCGCTTTTTCCTCCTCTTGGTAACTAGGGTATGTATAGACACAGGCGCGCTCGTATACGCACGTGCGCCCACGCTGACACACACACACACATATATATATATAATATATATATATATATATATATATATATATATATATATAATATAAATATATATATATATATATATGGCGATACAATCCACAATGATGATGTAAAATCCTTGTGCAGTTTTATAAAATATATATTTCTTGTACAGACTAGTGAAGGATTTTTACATCATTGTGGATTGTATCCCCATTTACTTAGAGGTACGACATAGTACCTACCTTCTGCATATATATATATATATATATATATATATATATATATATATATATATATATACATATATATATATACATATATATCATTGTATCAATATTTGTCAACTATTCTTCTTAACACAATGCTTTACCTTATTTTTCTTTGGTTTCAGGTGAGGTCCTCATCCAGTTCTTCGTGTGGAGTTTTCTTTAATGTGAGTACTGTTGTAATGTACGAGTATTTATTAAGACACATAGTATAATTGCGTAGTAGTCCGCATTTCACTCGAACTCGAACTGATTTAAAACAACAGTTATTGGAAAATGACGTCAGTCCACAGTTCTTAAGTTATTTTCATATTTGGGTTCATTTTCGATTTATTCAGCTGTCGGTTATTGGATTATAATACTTGTATTGCTATTGATGTCCCCCTGGGAATTTGTTTATCCATCAGGGGAATAAACATTGCCCTCTACCTCTGGGGAACTTAGAAATTTAGGAAAATGATAGGAAAGGTTAATTTGGTTGGGTATGGTACCTTTGATGTATAGAGTATGTCAAGCTAAGAACTCTTTTAAGGTCGCTAGGGTTGGCCGAATTAGGAATTTTGTGTTGACCAAATCTCACTTGTTATGATAAAGGTATGTATGTACTTAGCATACTCAAGTTAAAAGTGTCCAATAGCATTGATTGCAAACGACATTAAAAGCACATTTGACATTAGATGCTTTCTGTGGAAACGTAATCGTTTTCTTTTATATATATATATTAAAAGCAAAAAGATGTTGCAATTTTTTTTTTTTTACTTGCGATGGCAAACCTCAGTTTCCGTGACACGTACTGGGCATCGGGTATTTATGTCAGTGGTCACTTTACGGCCTTCATCTTAAAACCAAGGTTGATGTAAGTTATGGACCTTTCTTAAATCAAATATCTCCCTAAAGGACTGTCGCGCTCAAGCTTCCATTGTGATACAACAGCATACAAAGTCAGAGCGAAAACTACGGTAAATGACGGGGGATGAACGTTAAGGTAAAACTTCAGTAAATGACAGGGGATTAACATTAAGGAAAACTTCAGTAAATGACAGGGGATTAACGTTAAGGGAAAACTTCAGTAAATGACAGGGGATTAACATTAAGGAAAACTTCAGTAAATGACAGGGAATTAACGTTAAGGGAAAACTTCAGTAAATGACAGGGGATTAACGTTAAGGGAAAACTACAGTAAATGACAGGGGTTGAACGTTAAAGGAAAGCTTCAGTAAATGACAGATTTAACGTTAAAGGAAAGCTTCAGTAAATGACAGGGGATTAACGTTAAGGGAAAACTTTATTAAATGACAGGGGATAAACGTTAAGCGAAAACTACAGTAAATGACAGGGGATTAACGTTAAGGGAAAACTACGGTAAATAACAAGGGATTAACGTTAAGGGAAAACTACAGCAAATGACAGGGGATTAACGTTAAGGGAAAACAAAACTACGGTAAATATCAATATGGGATTTACGTTAAAGGGAAATACTTCAGTTAAATCGACAGGGGGTCAATTAACGTTTAAGGCGAAAAACTACAGTAAATTGACAGGGGCTTGGCGTTGAACGTTTAAAGGAAAACTACAAGGTAAATTGACAGGGGGATTTGAAATGAACGTTTAAAGAAGGAAATATTAAAGCTTCCAGATAAGCTGTCAAGGGCTGGTTAATTAAAGTTAAGCGAAAACATTAGCAGTTGTAAATGACAGGGGTGGGGAAATAACTAGTGTTAACGGTAAGATTTAGATGGCTAAATAGATGTGCCAATGCTGATTTTAATTTTCTATAAAAGAAAACTATTGTGCCTGCTTTGTCCGTCCGTCCGCACTTTTTTCTGTCCTCCCTCAAATCTGAAATGCTTCAGAGGCTAGAGGGCAGCAAATTGGTATGTTGATCATCTCCCTCCAGTCATCAAACATACCAAATTGCAGCCCTCTAGCCTTAGTAGTTTTTATTTCATTTAAGGTTAAAGTTAGCCATGGTCGTGCATCTGGCAGTGCTTTCTGGAAGCGTGAAACGCACCCTCACTCTACCGCATCTGGGAAACAACTGAAGCACTATCGGTTGTAGCTGATGGTTTTATACAGCATTATACGTTGTACAGAAAATTCGATTGTGCAGAAGAAACTTCGGCGTATTTTTTACTTGTTTTTTTTACCTGGCCACACCCCTTAGGAGATCGTCGGTGTGTTTGTTGGGTATGGTTGACTTTACATCGGGAATCAGCAGTGAGATTTAATATAATTAACAGCGTTGACATGTTTCCCATCTTGCCGAAGGAGGTATTTAATCCTAATCCAAAAAAGTGTACTTTCAGGATTAGCCTCGGGATTAAGTTTGATCCTGAGAATGGACATATTCCAGCGAACTGTCTATATAGCTATTTGTTTTCTACCTACAAATGATTTTGTTTTTTGGTAATGTATCCATGCATATGTATTAATGTATGTATATCATTTTTATATATTATATAATAATATATATATATTATATTTAAAAATGTATATATAAATGTATACGTACATTAATGACATATGCCATGGAATACATTTACCAAAAAAACTAAAATCCACATTCTACTTGGACCCTAGCTGTACACTTCATATTGTTCAATACAAAATTTTTAATTAGTGTATGTGTGTACCTATATGTATATATATGTTTATATAATATATATATACTATATATATATATATATATATATATATATATATATATATATACATATACATATACACATACACTAATTAAATTTTGTATTGAACAATATGAAGTGTACAGCTAGGGTCCAAGTAGAAAGTTTTGATAATTGTGTTTTGGCTTTTTGTTGTCGAACCAGGCGGTCACTTTACTAAATCATCTACTCACAAGGAAATGGCGCACCCCCCCCCCCCCCCCCCACAAGTGCTAAATCTACTAAAGTGTCTCCTCTATTCCTTTAAAAGTTTGAATGGCATTAAGAAAATATGGCAGAAATGCTAATCCCTTCGAGTCTCAAGCTTTTGTAGCCAGACGTTCAGTCGGCTTTCGAGGAACATGTTTTAGCCAAAGGTTTATGGTATATGATCCTTACGGAGTGGTCTAGGAGCAAGAGTCCGTGCCGGCATTTTGTTGGCTTCATCTTCAACAACAAGTTATAAGAGAAGAGTATATTTCACGGTACGAAAAGACGCCTTTGTCTCTTCGTCGAATGATTATTTTTGGGGAGTGGGTGTGATCGAAATTGGTTGGGTGATCTGGGAATCGGGAATGGATAGGGCCTCCTCTCTTCTCCATGATATATTTTTGGGGATTGCCTCACCCCCTCCTTACCCCGTCCCCCCGTCTTCCTTTGTGGATCCCTCTCGCCACTCTCTCCAGTTTTACAGGATGATTATTACAGTGCCTCGTTATGTTATTAAAACTTTCCTCCTCTGGTGTAAATATCCTCCATTTTTAGTAAGAATTTCCCCTTAATGAGATTTTTTGCATTTTTTCATAGCCTCCGAAGTTTTCGTATTAATTATGCCCTCCTGTGCTCACTCTCTCTCTCTCTCAGCCCTTCTGCCCCCCCCCCCACCCCCACCCCAAACCCATCCCACTCCTCCCTTCCTATCCCCCCTCCATCCTTCCCCTGCCCCCCCCCCCCCCCTACCCCCCCCTCCCCTTACCATCCCCTATTTCCTTACCCTTCCACCACCGAAGTTCTGTCTTCTTTTCCTACCCTTCCTATACCCTTCCCCCTCCCCGCTCCCTCTCCCTATCTCAAGTGTTCCTAAACTTCTTCACTTAAAGTGGCAGCAAAAATGATGCACCTTTTATAAACTGTCTTGGGATTGTTGTTATTCCCCTGTTTATACTTTTTCTCTCCCCGGGAGAGGAGGAAAAATGCTCTTATAATGAGATTATGCTTGGCTGGGAAGAATGAAGTAAACGCCGTCCTGTCCATTGATGTGGAGATGGGCGTGTTTTTTTTTTCTATTTTTTTATATACTGCGAGTATATTTACTCTTGGTGGCTTATAGATATGCGTGTGTTATTCCGTTTTGTGTGGGCGTTATTTTGGAAAATTTATGTTCTCGATTTTTTAGTGACGTCATGTTAAATTTAAGAGTAGTGAGGGCTGAAATATTCTTTAGCCCAACTTATTGACTCATACTGTGTAATCCTTTTTCTCAAACAGGCCGTCTTTAATATATCAACCCAGCTGTCATTGCCTCATTCATAATTTTTAACTTTTGAATCGTGCATGAATCCCATGTGCAATAAATTTCCACAATATAGATAAACAGAGGACCCAACACAAACTCCCTTATAAAGAAGGCCTTTCCTTTCCAATATCTCTATCATCCCTTGTAATAATCTTTCCTCTAACGTTTCAAATTATACCGTCTTTTTACCAAACTTTCGTCATCTATCCTCTCCATATGACCATATCACTCACGCTAACCTTTATGTTACCTGTGCGTATCTCCATATTTCTCACTCAAGTTCTTATGCAACAATTATCAAGCAGACAGAACAGTTCACATACACAAATTTATGCTCACACACCCACAAGCACACGCATCATACGTATACATGTATATATCTATCTGTCAATGTATATATGTATATATATATATATATACATATATATATATATATATATATATATATATATATATATATATATATATATATGATGAAATTGCCACTGTGCATGTGACATACCAATTCCTTCAGACGGCACCTCTCCAATGCTATACCTTCCATCTTCAAGGGTTAAACTTCTATGGAAAAGATGAAAAATATTGCTGGGTTGTATTTATTCATTAGAGGAAGGTGATGACATTCTCAGGAAATGACTTAATAGAGGCTGAGCCACACAGGTGAAGCTCTGTGATGCAAAAATCAAATTGCTTAGTGGGCCACTTTTGGAGGCGAACTGGCACTGTGAGGTGGAACATTGGAACTGCAAGAGGTAAGAGGTACTGAATAAATGGAACAGCATAGTCAGTCAGTCATTTGCATATTTTCCTTCAAAATTGTGCTCTTGAAAACAAGAGGAGATTTTTAGGAATCTGGAAAAGCATTTTCTCAAAGAAATTGATGCCGTAAACGAGTATGTTATATAAACTCAAAATTTTCACACACACACACACATACACACACACACACACACATATATATATATATATATATATATATATATATATATATATATATATATATATATACATATACATATACACTCGTATTATAATTTTCATCAATTTTATTATGGAAGGTATGAGGTGTTAAACGAATTTGCATAGACGTCCTGCGAAAACTGGATTTTGTTTGATATTCTGAAAGATATTAAATTTAACAGAGGTTGACAGTAATTAGAAGCTTATGTTGTGAAAGATTTTCTAATACCTGATGCAGAGGTGAAGGGATCAATATAGCAGAGACTCTTGTCTTTTTAATTATTCCGAAGCACAACTGTTAAGACTTTTGACTTCTTATTCATACAGACTTGCTTATGAAATTGGTAAAATGGCTATTTAAAGGAAATTTAAAAAATGGCCATTTAAATGAAATTGGAAAAAGGGCAATTTAAATCGAAAAAATAGCCATTTAAATGAAATTGTAAAATGGCCATTTAAATCGCCATAAACGCCATTTTATTTTTCCCCTTTTAAAACCTTGAAAACGGAAGCAAATCGTAAGATGAAGTTACTTCTTGATGGTCAGCTGGTGCCGGTTAGGGATGTTTGATCATTATTAGATATATATTAATAATCATTTGTTCATTGTCGTCCCAGCTGGGCAAGGGTCTTAGTTACCAAACGTCACTAATAATTATGGAAGAGACCTGTCTGTCGATATCTTTGTGGGTACGGGCAGTCTTTCTATTGAAGCATTCGTTATTTTGTTTTCCCCGATTATTTGTCGATGTGAGCGTAACGACGTTTCGTCACAAATCGTCCCCCTTTTCGAAATGCCCCCCCCCCCCCCCCCCACACTCTGCCACTCTATCACATACCCTCCCACCCCACCCCCACTCCGGCCCCCTCGTCTTGTAGATTTCAAGATTTCAGAATCGAGCATAAATGAGTCGTAATTCGAAAATAATGAGCAGTTTTAACAGGTGATTTTCGTCATCTCAGCAAATTGAAGTTTTTCTTTTGTATCGCAACGGCAAACGGACAGAAAAAAAAACGACGTAAAAAACGGGGATTTTATTTGTAAGGGGGAACTCATAAAGTGGTATTTCTTGGTTTCAGTTTTAATAAACCTGTTCAAGTACCCGTGGCATTGGCACAGCGATTTTACGAGGAATGCTTTTCTTCTTTTTTTTTTCTCTCTCCTTTTTTTTTACCGTTTTCCTCTTCCTACCTTTTTTACCATTGTTCCGTCGTGAATTTTTTAATTACTGGCTGGGCAACGAAGTTCTAGGAAAAGGAGCTTAAGTGTTTTAATGATTTTTTTCCTCTCTCTCTCTCTCTCTCTCTCTCTCTCTCTCTCTCTCTCTCTCTTAGAGGTTTTTTGTACTCGACTTTGTAATTGCTATATCGGAGCGGCGGCGGTAGTCGCAAGGCGCAGCCAATGGAATTATAACTTTTATTTACCTTGGGTAACAAAAGAATGACTATTCTTTCATTGGACCTCGTAATTAAAAGCCACACACTAACATGATTCCATTAAGACGCAGATGTAATACGCTGCTCTAATGCTTTTCCGATGTGGCGTGTTTGTGCGTGGCTCAGTATGTCTGCAGTATGATAGATGTAGTTTGTATGGATGTATGACTGGACTTGATGATTGGGTATGTTTCTTTACTCATTAGAACTGTTGTGTTGTGAACATGCAAGTTTGTGTATTTATAATTATATATACATTATATATATATATATATAATATATATATATATATATATATATATATATATATATATTATATATATATATATATATATATAATATATATATATATATATATATATATATATATATCTTTCTTTCTTTCTTTTCTCTTTTTTCCGGCGAAGAAACAAAGTTCGATATTGTGTCCACTGTCTATCTGCTACATCAAGATGTTGATTATTACTTGATGGCTAGTTGATTGTGGTGGGTCGCAAACCTTAAGATTGACTATGGAACTATCAACGTTTGCCACCCCAAGATGTTGATCATGTACTTGATGGCTAGTTGATCGTGGTGGGTCGCAAACCTGAAGAATGGTTATGGAACCAGCAACGTCAGGTCAGTAGTCTTACTAGGAACCTAATTGAGCGTGTGAATATATAATATATATATATATATATATATATATATATATATATATATATATTATCTATATAATATATATATATATATATATAATATATATATATATATATATATATATATATATATATATATATATATATATTAAAATTATGATATATGTTTGCCTACTATGTGTGTTTGTTTAAGGGAGAGAGAAAACACAATTTTGCTTATTAAATAACTTTTATTTTCAGTAAGCTACACTCCTTACGCATTTATTAATAATAATAACAAAAAAGAATCGGCACGAATGTTTGCATGGTTCATTTTTCTTCCTTTTTTCGCAATGTTTTGGAATTCCTTCGGCGCTTGTCTTCATAATATCATGTATCCTTCATAATCTTATCTACCCTTTTTATGTATTTCTATCCTTTAGAATCTTTTCTAACCTTCATAATCTTATCTGTGCTTTATAGTCTTTTCTGTCCGCAGGAATCTTATCTACCCTTTCATAATATTTTCTATTCTTCATAATCTTATCTGCCCTTATTATCTTCCTTCACAATCATTTTGCTCCTTCATAATATTTTCAATCCTTCATAATATTTTCTAGTTCTCATGTTTTCTGTCCTTCATAATCTTACCTGTCCTTAATATTTTCTATCGTTCATAAACTTCTGTATCCTTCATAATCGTATCCATTCTTAGTGAAGTTTTCTATTCTTTTTTTTCATCATCTTCTATATTCTTCGTCATCTTTTCAAGCCTTCATATTATTATTGATCGTTCATATCTTTTCCCATCCTTCTTAATCTCTAAATATCCTTCATAATCTTACCTATTCTTTAAAAATATTTTCTATCCTTCTTAATCTCTTCTGTCCTTCATAACGTTTTTCATCCTTCATAATGTTTTGTAACCTTCATGATCTTCTTGTCTCTCTCTTACTCTAAAGAGTCGAACACTGCTCATGTTACCCCGTTAATTTTTCAGCCGAAATTTTAATCTGTTCCAAACAGGCCAAATGGAGAGAGAGAGAGAATGTCATAAATTGTTCTTCGCATTTCACACAGCATAGAAAACAATGCTAAAATTTCAAGCCATTCTGAACAGATCAAATAGAGAGAGAGAGAGAGAGAGAGAGAGAGAGAGAGAGAGAGAGACTTATTCCGGATTGTCATGAATTGTTCTTCAAATTGCATACACCGAAGAGAACATTCTGTTTTCAAGCCATTCTAAACAGGTCAAATGAGAGAGAGAGAGAGAGAGAGAGGAGAGAGAGAGAGAGAGAGAGAGAGAGAGAGAGAAGAATCATATTTTTAGGCCATACTAAACAATTCCTCTCCAAATGATCAACCGGTTTTCTATGATCCCAATATTTTTCGTCACTTTTTTTAAAAGCTCCCGGCTCCTACCGGTTTGGACCCATTTATCTCTCTCCTCGTAGGGTTTTTCCCCTCGACATTTTTATTTTGGGCTTCTTTTCACACCACTTTTTCTACCTCCTCTTTTTCTCTTTTTTTATATTTGATCTTTTCACGTAATACTTTTTTCTCTCCCATTTTTTTTATGTGCAGGGGGAGGAGCGTTACTTCGGTTTTCAAACCGAGTAGTTTGATCTGTTGTTGACGCTTTGTATGTAGTTTGATGTCGTAGATTACCGTTAGTAAGCGTCCATCCGGGTTTGAGTAGTTTATTATCAAGGGTTCTGATGAGTAGTTTCCTCTGTTGTGAGTTCTGGTGAGTAGTTACCTTTATCAAGAGTTCAGATGAGTACTTTCCTTTATCAATAGTTCAGATGAGTAGTTTCCTTCATCAAGAGTTCATACGAGTAGTTTCCTTTATCAAGAGTTCATACGAGTAGTTTCCTTTATCAAGAGTTCATACGAATAGTTTCTTTTATCAAGAGTTCAGATGAGTAGTTTCCCTTATCAATATTCATACGAGTAGATGCCTTCATCAAGAGTTCAGATGAGTAATTTCCTATATTGAGAGTTCTGATGAGCTGTTACGTTTACCAAGAGTTCATACGAGTAGTTTCCTTTATCAATAGTTCATACGAGTAATACATTTATCAATAGTTCAGATGAGTAATTTCCTATATTTAGAGTTCAGATAATAGTTTCCCTTATCAATAGTTCATACGAGTAGATGTCTTTATTAAGAGTTCAGATGTATAATTTCCTATATTGAGAGTTCTGATGAGTAGTTACCTTTATTAAGAGTTCAAATGAGTAGTTTACCTTATCAATAATTCATATGAGTGGTTACCTTTATCAAGAGTTCATATGAGTAATTTCCTATATTGAGAGTTCAAATGAGTCGTTTCCTTAATCGAGAGTTCCCTTTATCGAGAGTTTAGATGAGTAGTTACCTTTATCAAGAATTCAGATGAGTAGTTTCCTTTATCAAGAGTTCAGATGAGTAGTTTCCTTTATCAAGAGTTCTGACGAGTAGTTTCCTTTAACAAGAGTTCAGATGAGTAAGTTACTTTAAACAAGAGTTTAGATGAGTAGTAGTTACTTTTATCGAGAGTTCTGATGAGTAGCTACCTATCTTTGAATGCCATGTACATTTCATTATTCATTAGGCTACGGCTATTTATCAAGTAATTTGTGCCTAGGGTCAACTTTTAACTTGTACAAAATTATCATCAGCACGTTGACGCACCCAACAGGAACTTCCCCATTCGTTTTATCTTGCACTGAATTCCGCGCTTCCCTGCAATGATTATTCTCCAGGTGTCGATTTCACAGACCTTCATTCTGTCTCTTATTCTATAACCGCAAATTAACCACCTGAAAGACGGCCTTCATTCTGTTTCTGTATGCTGACCGTTTTGCCAAATCGTCTTAAGCTCTCTATTTCATTATGAGTATATATACTATAGTGATATTATATATATATATATATATATATTATATATATATATATATAATATATATATATATATTATATATATATTTTATGCCTTGACTGAGTGGTACAGATATGAAAAGCCATGTTTGCAAGGTCCGTGGATTTGTCTAGGCCTGGATGCCGCATGCACATAGCTTCTAGTACCTATTGGGGAAAAGGCTCACTTCTGGTGCCCACGCTGGCCTCCTGCAAGAGAAATTGTAGATATATATATATATATATATATATATATATATATATATATATATATATAATATATATATATATGTAGACTCTACTGGTCTCTTTTTACCAGATACATTTGTAATTGTCATACCCATAATGCCCTCAACTTCTTGAATTCTTATTTGGATATGCTTATAGCTACAAAGCGTTGAAATCCAAATGCAAGAAATATGAAGAAATTATGATATCTAGTAGCGGGAAACGAACCTGGATTACCATAATCACGACGAGGTCACGTGACCTCGTCGTAGTTATGGTAACCCTGGTCCCTTTCCAGCTACCGGACATCATAATTTCTTCATATTTCTTGCACTTGGATATCAAGGCTTTGTAATGACAAGCATGTCCAGAAAAGCGTGTAGAAATCGAGAAGTTAATAGTGCTTGTATATTGTGTGTATTTATATATGTATGTATGTATATACGCATAGGTATGTGTGTGTATCGTGTAAGGAGTGCCTAATTTCTGGCTTAGACTGTCATGTCATAGCTTTTGGTACCAGCAATATGCTTATGGTCGTCATTAATTATATCTATAGTGTTGGCACACCAGCTTTTCCATTCAGCTTTACTTTCAGCTTAAGTATTTCCTCTACTGGTTGAAGCGACACTTTTTACTCATTGGCATCCGAATTTTGATCCTCATCAGCTCGCCATTTTCTCCGTTGGCCCATCTGTCATACAAGGGTGGCGCAGATTACTATTTTGAGCCTGTTGTTGTTGTTGTTGTCGTCGTCGTTATTGTTATTCTTGTTTTTGGTGTTAGATTAAACTGTCCTTGTGCACAGCTCTTACTGCTACGAGCAGCCCGGAAGGTTGTTAAGGCAAGTAAATAAAACAGGTTTGTCCGTTGATGTTTTTATATTTTATTTTTTATTTGTTTATTTTTTTACAGCATTGTCACTTGTAATTCATTATTAATGCGCATACTTCACTTCGCCAAAATGGACACAGCTATGAAATAGGTTGGACCCGACGAGTCTCGGCATCATGTACCGTTCCAAAGTTCTTACCAAGAAACTTTCTTTTCCATACTTATCTAGGTCTCTGTAGCAAGAGGCTTGCTGGGGCTGGACGACGGATAATTGAAATGTGGAACTTATTACCCCATAGACTTTCGTTGTTACTCGCACAAAAATGAGAAGGACAAGTCTTAATGTATCGAGGCCATTCATACAGTTTGAAAGAATTATTATGTCGGAAATTAACTGTATTGCTTTGATATGGAATTGTTGTAATAACAAAATCGTAAGGACTTCAATTACTAACATTGGAAATTATTTTCTTTACTGATGTTTCATATTGCTGATGTGATTAGGTTTGTAGAATTTGGTTTTAAAAATGACTATTTTATTGCTATATTTGTGAGGTGACTTAGTGATTTTTATTTTTATTAGTTGTTACAACTACTAATCATCCGTCCTACATTATTGCTGAGCTTCAGCTTACGTAAGTCGCTAGTAATAGTTACAATTTTTCACAAATGTAATTTTCATCGATTTGATTTTAATACGTCGCATAGAGTTATTTGTCTTTTTAAAAACCGGTTTTGTAACTTATTGTATTAAGTCAAGTTTTTATGACCGTAAATATATTGGTCTTTATTATTTATCTATTTATCTCAATATACTTTTGATTTTACGCCTGCAGGATTTTGTTATGACTGTCCTTTTTTATCGGTTGTTTCCGTGGGTCAAGTTATAATATTCTTCCCCCTTTCTATTTCTGTATTTATTTTGTGTTTTCAATTCCTATTTCACATTACGGCCTTCGTTTTGGATATAATTATATATATATATATATTATATATATATAATATATATATATATATATATATATATATATATATATATATATAATTATATATATAATACCGCAGCAGGTAATTAGCTATATTTTCCCATTTAAGGATGTATATACATCGCCATGAGAAATTGTACTGTCATGGCACCAAGAAATGGAATTGAATTGTCATATCCGCTTCGGTTATCGGAGTCATTTCAATTCGCCGAGTTCCGTGATCTACAGATTAGTGTATTTGCGTATAACAGATATTGAGTCCTGAAAACGCTCTGTACAGCCTTTGCGAGACGAAGACATCAGTTTCAGTGTTTTATCCGTATGAAGACAATGATTGTAGAAGGGAGATCTTACAACTTTCGTCTGATAAAATACCATAATCAATATATATATATATATATATATATATATATATATATATATATATATATATATAAATACACATATATATACATACATATATATATATATATATATATATATATATATATATATATATGTGTTGTGTGTGTGTGTGTGTGTGTGTGTTTTGAGTTTTATCACATCACCGTGATTCATTTACAAGCATTAAGCTACAAATGTCCTTTTATGTCCTCGCTTAACATATATGAAAATATATTTCCGAGAGAATTTGATATCAAAGATATATATAAATATATACGTACTCCGGTATATATATATATGTGTGTATTTACTCCTTTTCATTTTAGATAGCTTGACAAAAGGTATAATTTAGTTCTCAAAGTTTTTAGGTTCGGGTCATTCCCAAGAACATACCCTGGTTACGATCCATTGCAGTCGGCTAACTAGTAGTATCCATTCAAAGTATCTCTATCTCTTTAACGATAGATAGAGGGTAGATATATTCATCGATTTAACCAAGTGGGTGGAACTGATATTTGTTCCTACACAAATGCAAACCTCCTTTCTTTACTCTTTTTCAAGGTTATCGGTAGTATGACAAGGCCGGAATGCCGTGGACACCGGTTTATCAGAGAATTGCTCTCTTCGTTATGTCCCAAAGGTAATTTTCAATTACCCGTCAACTTGACTGTAGCAATGTTGTTTGCCGCTCGGAGGTTGTAGGTCAGTTTTTTGGTTTTCTGTAAAAGAAAACTACTATGTCTAGAGGGTTGCAAATTGGTGTGTTGATCATCCACTCCCCAATTGTCAAACATACTAAATTGCAGCCCTCTAGCCTGAGTGATTTTTATTTTATTCAAGGATAAATTTTGTCATAATCGTGCGTCTGCACCGGGCCGTGGCTGAGTGTTTCAATGGCTGTGGCTTAGAGTTTCATACATTATTATACGCTGTACAGAAAACTCGATTCTGCCGAAGACACTTCGGCGACTTCGGCGCGTTTTTTACTTGTCAGACACTCCTTATAAATATGTTTTCCCTTCTTTTCCTGCAGCATTTTCTTCGGGCTTTGTGGCGTTGTGTATTTCGAATAGAATGTCTTTCTCTTCTTCTTCTTCTTTGTTCTTCTTATTCTTGTTCTTGTTCTTGTTCTTCTTAACAGCAACAGCTCTTGACTTGTTTTAGAGATGTAGTGCGCTATAATGATATACCTTAAAGTTCTTAAAATTAGAAGAATTGTTTATTTCGCTCCTTAATAGCAGATGTAATGTTATTATGAAAGGATACTGTTACGTCCGCTAACATCACTTCCTTTGTTTGCTTGTTTTCGTTTGTCGTTTGCTTTTGTATAAATTTCGTAAGTTATATTTGGAGAGGCCTATGGCAACAGGATACAGAGCAGATATTATATGGCAGCCGCATCGTCATACGAAAGCAAACAAAATACAGCTTAATTACCTGTCACCAATAACACCTGAGCGCCTCAGCGGCGTGATCGGTATAGTCTTGGCCTGTCACCTCGGTGGTCGCGAGTCCGATTCTCGAGCGTTCCACTGAGGGGTTAGAGATGTGTATTTCTGGTGATAGAAGTTCACTCTCGACGTGTTTCGGAAGTCACGTAAAGCAGCTGGTCCCGTTGCTGAATAACCACTGGTTCCATGCAACGTAAAAACACCATACAAACAAACGAAAAACAAAGCCTACCGAAGCAGTGAAAATTCCCTCCACATACCATCTTGTGTCTCAGTTCGCTGTTTCGTTTCCTTAATTAGCAGCGGATACTCAGCTCGCTCTATTAAACCGCCATCATCAAGCACCAGCAAACCTCTTGTTTGTCTGTCTGTCTGTCTGGTTCCCTGCCCCTCGGCCATATATCCAAATCCTGCATAATCTTGGATAAAGGGAATTTTAGCCTGCTTTATTTCCTCCCGTACTCTGAAGGGGGCGCGTCTTGGCAAATTAATCTCGCCGGGATAAAGGATTCTTATGTGCATGTGCGTGTGTGTGTGTAAGTATGTATGTACGGTTGTGTGCGTGTCTGTCTGTGTGTGTGCGCGCGTGTGGCGAGGATATAGAGATATCGTGGCCGCGAACTCTTACAAAAGTGGTGGATAATATCTTCTCTCGCGCCTCATCTTAGTTCAAGGATTGGGGAGGTCTTACCAGTGGAGGGGGTAGGGGTCGGATAGCCACCACAACAAAGCCAAACGAGAGAGAGAGAGAGAGAGAGAAAGAGAGAGAGAGAGACTTATTAGCAGTGGTGATAGCTGCAGAGGGACTTGTTACTCTCATTAGGGCAGAGGCGTCCGTTTCATAGTGCTATTAATGTTGTTTATTGATTTCGTATTCTCATTAGATGGGGTTTTGACAAATGATGTCGACGAAGATGGCCGTGATGTTAACCGTTAGTGTTGTCGATGGACATCCCGTGCCACGGACGAGAGAGAGAGAGAGAGAGAGAGAGCGAGAGAGAGAGAGAGAGAGAGAGCGGCATGCATGAAAAGGTAAATAAACCCTTGATTGGGTAGCCTCGTGTGTGGTGGATTAGATGAGAGAGAGAGAGAGAGAGAGAGAGAGAGAGAGAGAGAGAGAGTATATGGCAGACGATCGGAACTTTTTCAAGAAAGGCAAAGAAGAGATATAACAATAGCTCAGAGCGTGGATTAACAGAATAACCCATTTAACCTTAGTTGATGCTATTTAAGGCTCCCTTTAATTAGCCATTCGGGTAATTTATTAATAAAAAACAAATGTGACACGATCTGTTTCGTTTAATGCAATGTTTAGAGAAGTAATGAAATACGCATATAAAAGAACCCCCACCCCCTCAGAGATGAGCATTTGTGATATTTTATGAAGAGCAGTGATGCTTCCTTCACAATTTGATGCTTTCTTCCTTCTTAGATCTTTATAGTTAAGCACTAACTATTTTCACGTACGTTTATATATTTATATATTTATATATATGATTTATATAAAATTTATATATTAGAGCAATGAGAAGTTTCACGTACGTTTATATATTTAAGCACCGAGTATTTTACGTACGTTTATATATTTAAGCACCGTCTATTTTCACGTGCCCTTAGTATTTAACACAGTGTTTTCACGTACGTTTATGTATTTAAGCACTGAGTATTTTCACGTACGTTTATATATTTAAGCACTGAGTATTTTCACGTATGTTTCTATATTTAACCACACAGTATTTTCACGTATGTTTATAAATGTAAGCGCCGAGTATTTCACGCATGTTTGAATTTATATCTAATTTCGTCAGACACACTGAAGTATTGTGGGGTTCGAATATAACTAAGACTGCTAATATATTCCAAGATCTTAAAAACATAATATACTCCAAGATCTTAAAGACTGATAACATACTCCAAGATCTTAGAGACTTATAATATATATTCCAAGATCTTAAAGAATTATAATATATATTCCAAGATCTTAAAGATTGATAATTATATATTCCAAGACCTTAAAGACTGTTAATATATATTCCAAGATCTGCATGATATATAATATATTCCAAGATCTTAAAGACTGATAATATATTCCAAGATCTTAAAGACTGATAATATATTCCAAGATCATAAAGACTGATAATATTTTCCAAGATCTTAAAGTCTGAGAACGTACTCCAAGAACTGATAATATATATATATTCAAAGATCTTAAAGACTGACAATATATTCCAAGATCTTAAAGACTGATATTATATTCCAAGATCTTAAAGATTGATAATGTATTCATGGAATTTAAAGGCTGATAATATATGTATTCAAAGGTCTTAAAGCCTGATTATATATATATTATAATATATATATATATATATATATATTAATATATATCCAAGATCTTAAAGACTGATAACATATTCCAAGATCTTAAAGACTAATAAGATACTCCAAGATCTTAGAGACTAATAATATATATTCCCAGATCTTAAAGAATGATAATATATTCCAAGTTCTTAAAGACTGTTAATATTTTTCAAGATCTTAAAGACTGATAATATATTCGAAGATGTTAAAGACTGATG
>NC_087205.1:88039824-88054824 GCF_015104395.2 Macrobrachium nipponense
TTGCCTGTCATTATCTCTTCGTTCTCCCGCTGTTTTCTCTCTCTCCCTTTTTATTTTTATATATTTTTTTTTACTATTCTGGGACTTTTTTTTTTTTTTTTTTTTTTTTTTTTTCTCTCCCCCCCCCCCCCCCCCAATGTTCTGGGACGTCCTACCTCCTCTCTTATAATAACAGGCTTGTCAGGTGCGCCCAGCTCCCCGCCTTCTGGTACGCTTCCAGAAAATGCAACCTACTTAGCGTGATATCCTTGTTCATTATATCCTCGTCACTGTCCATCAAAACACCGTGAATTTTTTTCGCTTTCTTTTATTTTCGCTGAGATGCATATGCTCTCGTCGTCAAATTAGTCTTGTTATTATCATTTAGTTTTTTTATATATTTTTTTTTTTTTCAGCCTATCATGCTTTTTTGGTACCCCCCTACTCCCACTTCGAGTTATGTACCCACTTACACGGTCGAAGGTAATTCTCGCCGCGTCTAGATGTAAAGAGGATCTTATTATTATTATTATTATTATTATTATTATTATTATTATTATTATTATTATTATTATATTTTTTTGCCGTGTTTTGTGGAAATTTATTTGTGCCAGTTCATGGAGAGCTTAAGGATTCTTTTTCCTTGTTCTTTGCTCACTAAATTTATTGGACCACAATTTAATGATTTTCAATTTCATACCGTGATCTGCCCCTTCCATCTATGATGTCTAATTCTATAGATTATTTTAATAGCTTAGTAGATCGTCTCTCTCTCTCTCTCTCTCTCTCTCTCTCTCTCTCTCTCTGTCTCTGCCATGCACACAACTCCATTATCTTGGTTACTGCTAGACGCAGTTCCATTAGGGAAACAAGTGCCATAATCCATTCACCCAAGTGACTATGAACATTACTGGCATCATCCGTCCATCTACCCATCCATTCTTCCAACCATCCATCCATCGATAGTTCAGTTTCCCCTTCTCTCTTCCTCCTCCTCCTCCTCCTTCTCTATCAATTTCCCCCTCTTGTTATCTCCCCTTCCGTTTCTGCTTCCCCCCTCCCTCCCTCCCCACACATTCTTCCCTGCCCCCCCCCCCCCCCCCACCCCTCTCCTGCGCCTATATATGATTCTCTCCCTCATCTTCATCATCTCCAATTCCAGAGTATCTGGTGAGTTATAACGGGGCTCCGAAATTAATAGAAGTTTCATCACCCGGTCTGCTCACAGATTATGGAAGAGGATGGCGGGCGATAGGGCCAGGGGGGGAGGGGTTAGGTAGGTAGGAAGGATGGAAGGAAGGGGAGGGGGTGGGGGCGGAGCGAGGACGAGGGGAATGGAAACCGAGTTGGCGGGGGGGGGGGGCGGTTTAGGGGAGTTAAGTTGGGGCGAGGGCAGTAGAGGGGAGTCGTTGCTTCTGGCTCTGGTTCGCGGGGTTTGGGGTTTGGGGGGGGGGGGGGGGGAAGGACACCCGGCGTAGGGGAACTAAGTGACAAGATTGGGGTGGATATGGTGAGCATCGGGGGAAAAAGGGAGCAGGAGAGGGAAGAGAGAGTCCCCTGTAAAAATGCGTAACAGAGTAAGAGAGAGAGAGGAGAGAGAGAGAGAGAGAGAGTTTGCATCTATGAACTCGCGTTTCGTGCATGCAATAAGGTGTACAATGCTTTCAAGTAATGACCAGGAGTAATGCACAGGCATTGGCATTTGGAGACACTTGTACAAGTACATGAACAGCAGATACAGACAGAATGATTTTACTGCGAAATCATGTTTTCTTACTTTTCTTGACGTGCAAATATTGTTCATACACGCAATGCACGAAAACATCGTCATCCAAACACGTACTGTACATATCTATTATAGGTGTCATCCAAACACGTACTGTACATATCTATTATAGGTGTCATCCAAACACGTACTGTACATATCTGTTATGGGTTTCATCCAAAAAAAAAAAAAAAAAAAAACCCCCCCCCCCACGTACTTTACTATCCTAATTAGGGTGCATGAAACACGTACTGTACATAATCAGTTGGGGTTGTATCCAAACGTATGACATATCTGTTATGGGTGTCATCCAAACACGTACTGTACATATCTGTTATGGGTTTCATCCAAGCACGTACTTTACTTATCTTATTATGGGTGTCATGTAAACACGTACTGTACATAATCGTGTCATCCAAACACGTACTGTACATATCTGTTATGGGTGTCATCCAAACACGTACTGTACATATCTGTTATGGGTGTCATCCAAACACGTATTGTTCATGTTTATTATGGGGGCCAGGCAGTGTTCAAGTAAATGAGCAAATGTTCAAAAACATTTTCATTCAAAAACGTTTTATATTCACTTGTTAAGTTGGGCACAATGTTCTTTTGATGCAGATTTTATGTTGGATCATCCCAAAGGAGAGAAATCAGTATAAATGATGCTGGGGCGATGAAATAGTCACTCCTTCAAGCACATATAGTTTCGTATCTTTTCGACGATCAGTGAATACATGGATGTGTTCTTCAACTTTTTTGTCTTTTGGAAATTTTGTGGAACTAAGGAAGCTGTAGTAAAATGTTGCTCGAAATGACGAACAATATTTTAACCCTAGTTTTTAGAAAAATGATGAAATTACACTCACGTATTTTAGTTTTACTTTGATGCACTGATATATATGTATATATATATATATATATATCTATATATATAGATATATATATATATATATATATATATATCCGTGTGTGTGTGCGTATTTGTGTGCGTGTGTGTATTACAAAAATATGATTTAATATCTTTCACTCTGCGTATATATTAAGCATTTCGTTAAGTAGTACTTTTTGATATTTATATATGAAAAGAATTTGGCTTGATATATTTAGGAAAATAAAAAGTAATTAGGTTTCATTGCTACGTAATATTTTGTAATTTGGACGAAACAGGATTGGCATTTCAGGCCCCGTCTCGATGCTTGGAGGAGGTGCATTTCCCCGTCAAAAGTCAGTGCAGTGTCACAAATGTCATTATTGTGACTGTGAGATCCCATAATGAATTGTCAATCACCGGCTTCCGGAGACGTGTGGCCCATGGGGCTAGAAGGATGCTCCCTCTCTTTTTCGTCCTCGTCATTTCTCCTCCTCCTCCTCCTCCTCCTCGTTCTTCCCCATCCTTTATTTGCCGCCTGTACTCTCCCCTCCTCCCCTACCTCTTAATCCTCTTCTCTTCGCCTCCTCCTCTCTCCTCCCCCCCCCTCTCTCCCTCTCTCTCTCTCTCCTCTCTCTCTCTCCTCTCTCCTCTCATCAGATCACCATCAGGCAGCAGTTCTCACGAGGCCGGCCCAAATGCGAAAAAAATACCGCCCCCTCACGACCAATACCTTTCGCCCGAATGTAAATTTCGCGTTCGAGACTAGAGGGAAAGAAAATAAATAGAAAGAAAATAAATAGAAAAGAGTGTGTGGGGAGGGGAGGGGGTAGGGGCGGGCATCTTCCGTGTCTCCTCCACCTCACGATACCCTCGCGGCTTGACCCCCTCTGTTGCTGTTTATGGGAGAGAGACATCGCCATATCATCTTCGTCACCATCGTCATCATCAACTTCCATCTTCTTTGGCGAAGAAATCGGTCGCTACAATTCTCTCTCTTCTCTCTCTCTCTCTCTCTCTCTCTCTCTCTCTCTCTCCATGTCTCTTTTCACTCGGACGTATTGCAATGCATTAGCGTGGACCAGTTGTGTGGAAGGGAATGGCGATGGCGGACGGTTGGTCCTCTTGAAATTGAGGGAATTGTGCCGAAGTATTGTGAAATGGAGAGAGAGAGAGAGAGAGAGAGAGAGAGAGAGAGAGAGAGAGAGAGAGAGAGCAGAGCGGCTACACATCATGATTAAGCATCTGATATGAAGCGGGGAGGAAAAGATAAAAATACGCTAATAGCAGTAGGGGTGGTAGGACCGAGAGAGAGAAATGGTGTGTGCGAGGTGCAGGGGAGGCAGAATAAGGGGAAGGGAAAAGGAAGGGGGGCGGGAGGGGGCAGAGGGAGGAATATAAAACGCTGGCTTACGGAGGAAGGGAGCGAGAGAGAGAGAAAGAGAGAGAGAGCGAGAGAGTAACTGCCATAAGGCCTTTTAGAACCCTCAGAGACGAAGTTAATACTGCGTTTTTCAAATAGAAGTGGCAAATATATCCTTCCAGCCACGGTTTAATTTCCCCCAAGGGCGCTTGCTTAGGAAGAATAAAGGAGAGTTTTATGACTGGTTGATTGCGCCGGTTGATGATACGTTTTGAGACGCCAAGCGATAGATTCATATATTATGTGTCAGGCTGCCTGTCTGTCTTTTTTTTTTTTGTCTGTTTCGTGTACATATGTGTGTGTGTGTGTGTCTATATATATATATATATATATATATATATATATATATACTATATATATATATATTTATATATATATAGCACACACACAAACACTATATATGTGTATATATATATATATATATATATATATATATAGTTATATATATTATATTATATTATATTATGAAGTTTGATAACTGTACTATATGGAGATGTCGTAATTGGTAACATTCCAAGCAAGGAATATCTGCGTGCTTCCATACCGCGAAAGGAAAGTGTCCATTCAAAGCTTAGCATTGATGTCTGAAGGGTCTGCTTTCTCTCTCTCTCTCTCTCTCTCTCTCTCTCTCTCTCTCTCTCTCTCTCTCTCTCTCTCTCTCTCTTTCACAGCCATTTTGACCACATGGTCATTCATAAAAGTTCTATGGACTTGCTTTCCCGCCTCTGTTTTAATTACTTTTGTATTCACGGTCATTCAATGTAATTTTCATTACTCATGTAATCACGGTCATTTGAGTATTTGTAAATTTTCATTATCATTCTAGAGTAGCTGAAGTATTCACATTAGTTTTCAGGATGAAATATCACAAGAATTTTACATGTCCATGAATTTAGCAATAGTTGGACGGTATTTGCTTATAGATTATGTTATTCGGTTCATATTCTCTCTTATTTGGACGGTTATTTGCTTATAGATTATATTATTCAGTTCATATTCACTCGCATTTTATACGCATCAGTACATCGATGGAAACAGTATCATTAAAAAATTGTCTCAGTTGACTTCCTAAGTATTAAAGCGACTCAGGTCAAACTCCTAACTACTGAGGTACTTGAGATAGGTTTGGGGGTTTTGAAACCGAAGAGATATCCTTTAGTAGTCGAGGGAGAAGTCCTTCTATATAGTGGCCATGTATGACAATTATCTCTTTCAGGGATATAAGGATGGCTGCTTGACCCGTTCTGCAGGTAATATAAGTACGTCAAAGAAACACCTCTTCTCTCTCTCTCTCTCTCTCTCTCTCTCTCTCTCTCTCTCTCTCTCTCTCTCTCTCACTGATAAATCATAAAAGACATGAGTCGGTAACCTAAACGTTAGCTGTGCATGTGATATATATATATATATATATATATATATATATATATATATATATATATATATATATTATATATATATATATATATCACACGCGCACACATATATAGATATAAATATATATATATATATATATATTATATATATATATATATTATATATATATATATATAATATATATAATCTTCATTCCTTTATAAACGCAAGAAAGTAATCGATTGTTGTACTACTCTATGAATTTGAAAATTCCATAAGGAAAAACACGAAATTACGAAGTAAGACATGGCTTGGGTTAATTTTTTAATTTTTTTTTTACAACAAGCATTGGCTTGGTTTTCCAGGTCGCTACGGTCAGTTCGGCATTAACACAGCTATTAGAATGAAGAGTTATAATTTAGCACTATTTATGATGCTGGCTATTTTTGTTTGTTATACGCTTTTATTTAGTGCCTTGTTTTCTATCTTTCTCCTATGGCCTTTGCAATATAAGGGTGTAGCGTTCGTCCAGTTGGTTCTCAGATTATGAAGATGGCAGCTGCGGAAAGGATATGGGCTTCATGGAATACGTGGGTAGGGAGAGAATTCTAAAGCAGTCGTAGGATGAAAGACATTCACTCACTGTTTAGTTGAATGCCGATGTACGTAAATTTTAGTTGTTATTCATGTGATGTTATGGGATTTTTTTTTCAATAAATAATGTTGAAAATATGTTTGAGATTGTTGTTTCAGTGTTAATATTATATTATCATAATAAAACACCCTTCGACAGTGCAGCGTTTTGGTGAAATTAATGATAGTTATTGATTCTCTCTCTCTCTCTCTCTCACATTAAATGTCTGGCATCTCTGTTGTGTAAAAATGTAATTTTTATCATCATAGGGTGATATATGTCATCATAATAGGATGTAAATATCTCTCTCTCTCTCTCTCTCTCTCTCTCTCTCTCTCTCTGGCTAATTTTTCTTGCAAGAAAATCAGTATAATATCTAAGTGGCTGTAGACTGGAAAAAAATGAGAAGAGAAAAGCATGAAGAAATTAATCGATGAGAAATACTCAAGTGTGAAAGGAAGTGTTGATAAAACAAAGTTAGTAAAAGCTTCGTGCATTTTTAAGAGATTTTTGTCCATTGCTGTCAGTTGGAATTAAACAATTTTTGTGCCACTTATTGAGGTTGAAATTAAAATCGTATTTTTGTGATGAAGTTACTTTTTTACCATTAGTTAACTGGAAATTTATTTATCTTAGGTTAAGAGAGGAAATATTGCCTTTTTTATTTAAAAAAAAATTATTCCTCCCTTTTCTGTAATTTCAAGAATTTTTTGCAATTTATTCAGATGCTGAAATTCCGCCATTTGTGATATTACGCAGTAGCTAAATGCTAAATAACAAAAGGATTAGCTGTTTAAATACGTTAAAATCATCATCTTTGTCGTCCTGATTTTTTTTTACAAACTTGCCTTTTCTCATATGAAGTGAAAGCCAAGTAAACTAATAAAAGGCATGATTTACTTAATTGCTTCCATATTTACGTCAGTCCTTTCTTTTGCAACTTATATACTGCAATCAAATCTTTATTGTAGGGACATTTAATAAGCAGATATCCATATATTTGACAGGCCTTTTTGCAACTTCATATATATATATATTATAATAAATATATATAGATATAGATATATATATATATATATATATATATGTGTGTGTGTGTGTGTGTGTATATATATATATATAATATATATATATATAATATATATATATATCTATTATATATATATATATATATATATATATATATATATTATATATATAGTGTGCGCGGACAGGGCAAACAGCCTAAGCTTGCAAGAGTGTCCAGGTGAATAGAAAAGTGATTTACCTCTTATGACCCACTTTCTTTTTCCTAATCTAGAACAGTAGTAATTAGGACTAAATATACTATGAAGGGAAATCTATCAAGGACGTCATTTGTTTAATTTCATCTTCGGGATCTCGCCCCAAAATAAAAAGTAAATTTATGTATATATATCAAAAGATGAGTCATCGTCCTATATGCAAAATAATTTTATAGTTAATGCTAATAAGACATTGAAAATAATTCGGATGTAACGCTCATTGTAACCGTAGCTGCGAACCTATGATTGATTTATTATTATTATTATTTTTTTTTTTTTTGCTTCGTAACTGGTTATAGAAGCAGAATAATTTTTTGCGTCTTTTCGCTCTAGCAAAGATCTGCTGCTGTTAGTGTTACGTCATTTAGTAGGAAGCAAAATTCTCGACGATTATAGAGAGGGAGCAAGCTACTCACTGTTTTCCAGTAATCAGTGGGAACTCTTCATACACTATGGTCAGTGTACATTGCGCAGATGATATTTGTCAATTTTTACTTGCGTGCGAATCCCTGATTTATTTTGATATGCACAGACGACCCTTTAGAATTAATGCAATTTCCTACCTTTCAACTTGCTGTAGAGGAAATAGTTTATACTCTGCTCCCCCATTTGATGCATGCCAAACCGTAGATGAATTGCAGAAGGTATCAGTCTCAAAGAAAATTTGGGGGGACTTTTGAGTGGGGTGGGGGAAAGAGGAGGCTGGCGTTTGGGTGGTCACCCAGATGGTGGTGGTGATGATGTGTGTGTGTGTGTGTGTGTTTTGGGTGGTGGGTTACTCCCGGGGCTACAATATAAGAGGAAGAGGCTGAGACTGCGTTCATACGGTTACCAAAATCCAGACGTTTTCTTCACACAATACGACGAAATTCAAAACCTGGTTTCTTTTAAAAATGGGACGGACCTTTCTTCAGTAACTCTCTCTCTCTCTCTCTCTCTTCTCATCTCTCTCTCTCTCTCTCTCACACACAGTATTTAAAGTCACTTTAATTATGTTAATATGGCTGAATAATTTATTTATTTATATATACCTACCATCCAAATCTCAGCTTGTACTTGATTTACATCTGTTTGTCCTCCTGTTGCCATATTTACGTAATTTATACGTCAAATATATACTTATATGTTATATATATATCTATATATATATATATATTATATATATGTGTGTGTGTGTGTGTGTGTTGTCTGTGTCTGTGTTGTGTATGTGTATCGATGTATATTTGTGGGTATTTTTGAAGTTGACTATAACTCATCCGGTGATTTCGTTCCTTTTTAATCATCAACATGGACACCCACTCCTTGCAATAAAGATAGACCTCCGGAGACCGACAATAATCCATCAGCCTCCCAGAGACACGCACACATGCACGCACAAAGGTATACGTAAATATACACACACACACACACACTTGCTGAGATGAATCCTTAGAGGAATGGAACGGGGGTTGGAAGGTGGGGAGGGGGTGTTACGTGAGTTGGGGGCTATGCTGGGGGTGGGTGGGTGGGGGGTGGGGGGGGGGTTATGGTTGCGGGGATGGCCTTTGGAGGTGATCATGAGTCGATTCAGGTACTCAAGAGATCATGGATTTGGCCACATTGTGCAGCACAGGTTCTGTCGGTCCATCTCCGAAATGAGACTTTTTTTTTTTTTTTTTTTTTTTTTTTTTTTTTTTTTTTTTTTTTTTTAGGGATGAGGACGCCAAAGCTTGATTTCCATTTCTTCGATTTTTGTCTTGTTTGTGTTTATTTTTATATTTTTTATGATGTTTGCTCTCTCTCTCTCTCTCTCTCTCTCTCTCTCTCTCTCTCTCTCTCTCTCTCTCTCTCAATCTAAGGTTCAGGGCGATTCGTTTTCTGTTACTCTAATATCTTTCCAGCTTTTTTATTTCCGCCCTCTCCCCATTTTTTTCTAACGTCTTTGAAGAACGAATTCATTGATGACGTCATTCATTTTTTAATCATACCTCCTTTTATTGTTATACACGGTCTTACGACTGTTTGATCATGCTTCAGCATTAATTTCCACAAATGAGAGAAAATGCTGTGAGCGCGGTAGTATATTAAAGAAAAAAAAGTGTTTTTTATGCTCCGTAAGAATGGTAATTTGTTCGCATTGTCCCCTTTTCAGCTTATTATTTAGTCATTGTCATGTGCACGAAATTAATATGCAGTGGCGGAGACGCCCACGAACTGCCAGGGCTCCAATTGGGGCGCATTTAATTGAAGGATCGCCATATGAGCAAACATCAAGGGGGGGGGAGGGAAAAATGAAAAGTAATATCAAACCTTTGTGGTAATGCGCCTTATAGTGCAGAAAAAAATGGCAGACTGCGCTTCAAAAGAAGGAAAAGGCTGGGGAAAGGAAAAAAAAATATCTATACAAATAACAGTTTGTTGGACGTTTAGATAAAGGACTCGGGGAGGCTAGAGGAGTAGGGGCCAGGAGAGAGAGAGAGAGAGAGAGAGAGAGAGAGAGAGAGAGAGAGAGAGAGAGAGAGAGAGAGATTTGGAATAACCAATATCCCGCCGCCATTGAAGCAATCCATCAACATATCAAGTGCAATAACAATGGCCTCGATGCCGGGGTGATTGGCCACTCGTCACGACTAATTTGTGTTTGGGGGGTTAGGGGGAAGGAGGGGGGTTTTTTCGGGGATGGGGGAGGGGGAATGAGAGACAGACAGACAGACAGAAAGAGCGAGAGAGGAAAGCTGTATATAAAAAAAAAAAACTAAGGGGGCGTTAAGGGGGGTTTTTCCGAATGCCCTCATTACTAGTTCGTACTGACGAGGATTCCGGCTGGATTATTAACCCCCCCCCCCCCCCCCCCCCCCCCCCCCCCCCCTTTTTTTTTTTTTTTTTTTTTTATCAGGGTATTGGCGTCGGGGAAGTGGTCTTGAATGAGAGAGCGCCTGGAAATTGAATCGAAAATCTCAAGAATTTGCTATGTTGATAAAAAAAAAGGAGAAATTTATCTCTATTATTATCTAGTGACCTTCACAAATAAAAACTTAAAGCTGATTTTTCTTTTTATTATGTGTCATTTCTTTCAGCATTGGAACTATTTCAGATCATTTGTTTACTCACGGTCTCAAAATGGAAAGAAATAAAACTGGCAAATAATGCTGAGAGATGTCTGATGCGACAAGGATTGTAATTATCACCGTCCTGCCAATTGTTTTCCTTTAGTTGAGAACATTTATATAGTTTCACTGGTAACAGATCCCTTTAGGTGGAATGGGCGGTTGGCCTATACGAGCAAAAACGGCTGCTTTGTTAACGGGAAGGCCGTAGGTTTAGTTCTTTGGGAATGACCAGTAGTTTATATTGTCGTAGGAATCTTCCCAAATTAAATTCCATAATTTTCAAAAACGGTGCTTCAAATTTCACATCTTTATGTTGTTCTGACCTTTTGTGATCTTAAGTGACCCTAGGGTATGGCGTCCATCAAATTGATTGATTTTACGATTACTGTTATAAAATTAGAATATAATTACATAATTGCAATTTCCCTTTCTTTACTTAGCATTAGTTTTCGGTAGCTCGGATTAGAGAACCTAATATCTTTTTAGGCTAGGCCTACTTTTAGGCCTTTAAGCATTGCTTTCTGGTGTAAGTATATTACATGTGGACCCTTTCAATTGATTTTTTTGAAGTCTTTTGATGCCTGCAGGCTTTTTTTCAGGACTGTTACTAATAGTTCGGTCATTATGGTTACCTTTATACGAAGCTTTGAGATAGGTTGCTACCCTAAAAAATTTTTTATTATTTCATTTCCGAGGAACTGGGACGATTTTTAAGTTTTTGATAAGTGAAAGTTACCTCTGGTGTAAAGCATATATTTTTAAAACAGGGTCCTGGTTTTTATTTGCAATTAAGAGTTATCGCCCGAAAATGGTTATTCGAACTGCTTGCTTTAAGGCATATGTAAAAAATGAATGTTGTATAGATAGGTTCAGGTAACATCTTGCAATTTTATGCAAATACGGCCGCATTGCTGCTTGAAAATGGCTTTAATTCAAATCGAATACTCCTTATTTGGATGGAATGTTCTTTAGAACATTTTTAGCGTCTGCTTCGTATCTGTGGGACTGTGTGCAGATGAATTATTTTTATAATTTGGAGTGGCTTCATATTTAAAACACACACACACACAAACACACACACACACACACACACAACGGTCAATGCCGCAGTCACATTTTAACTGATGAATTGTGGATGGAGTCCCTCGTGTGGATAAAACATTCATCTTCATCCTGAATTTTGAAGATGATGATGATGATGAATATTACTATTGATATTAATGTTTTCTCCACACGGGGACTTCATCCACGATTCATCAGCTGAAATATGATATGCGGTGACCGCTGTGTTGTATTTTTATCTTACGTCATTCCCTATTCAAATAATTCATTCACGTCCACACATTCGCATAAATACGAATCATATAAGAAGATTAGTCGAAGTAAAACTTTCCGACGAAGTAGCGAGTGTCAGAGTTGATTTGAGGCCATTTGCAAGCACCAACGCTGCAGCCATAGCATATAATCACTAGAAAATATCTTCCAAACTGAATGATCTTTTCGTTGAACCATGAACTGCCATGGATGGGCCCTTCAATAAGAGTTTTATTTACACTTCCTACGTTTGGCCTCGCCTCTGATTCGCAGAGTGAGTTCCCAAGCCGATGGTGCAAACTGTCATATACGAATATCCGTTGTAGTAGACAAACAAAGGGAAAATATGAAGTATGATTGTTTGTTTCGTATGAGTTCAGACCATCAGCATAATCCCGTTATGTTTCGGTCTCCTTCTGGAGAGGCTGGAGGAGACCAGACAAGAGATTTCTGATGATTAGTATTGTTATCCCACTTACCTGGAGTGTGTAGGTATACTCGATGCTTCGTCTGGGCATCTCTCCTATTAGCCCAGGTCCTTGGGATACACAGGATCCTGCGGCAGAGCGGAAAGCACACGAAGCATGCGAGGATGCTTTTTGAAAACACGCTGGTATGTACAGGTCTGTTTCATATTTTATTTTGATTTTTTAAAGACATTTTAACATGGCATCCAGATAGTAAAATAAATACTTTATACCAGGAAGATTCTCTCTCTCTCTCTCTCTCTCTCTCTCTCTCTCTCTCTCTCTCGACTCCTTCTCTCTCTCGTCTAAGTCTCCTCCTCTCGTCTCTCTCCTGCCTCTACTCTCTCATCATCTCTCTCATCGTCTCTCTCCGCGTGTTGGAATATTGCTTATTAATCTGACCCTTTTCAAATACATCACCGTTCTCTTTTTACACTTTATTTTGTATTTTTACTTTGTGGAGGATTGTTTTAACAATGGGGGGGGGGGGCAATCCGTATGGTTAAATTCATTATTGTATGCCAGGAATATCTCCTCTCTCTCTCTCTCTCTCTCTCTCTCTCTCTCTCTCTCTCTCTCTCTCTCTCTTGCATGTAAGAGGAGGAGTGCATATTATCTTGACCCTTTCCAAATATATCACTCTCCATATATATATATATATATATATATATATATATATATATATATATATATATATATATATATATATATTAGGATATTCTAACATAGGAGCCAAGATTCTCTCTCTCTCTCTCTCTCTCCTCTCTCTCTCTCTCTGCTCTCTCTCCGTTTTACAAGGAATGCACACGTTAACTTTGCCTTTTTCAAATATATTACTGTTCATTTCTTGTAGTGATCTTCCCAATGAAGTTAAGTTTTTGTAAGATCAAAAATAACTAGGCAGTTTTATCTACTGGATTCCCGGTTTATTTTTTTGTAACCTGCATAACTATGTAATGGCTTTGCAATGATTGCTTTCTTTAGATTTGCAGTTTGACAGATGAAGATAGGGTTAAATCAATTAACGGGAATAATGATATCGATTGTAAATATGCGTGTAAGAAAGTGAGTAAGAATGTTAAGCGGGGGGGAGGGGGTTATGGGGGGGAAGGTCATGTAGCCTTTGGTCGGATGGTATTTTAGATACTGTATTAAATTTAATTTTAAGGCATTCACTCATATATTCATTGATAGACTATATATATATATATATATATATATATATATATATATATATATATATATAGATATATTATATATAGTCATGAATGAATACATACATATATATATATTTATTTATTTATTTATTTATTTATTTATTTATTTATTTATTTATTTATTTATTTATATGTAATGTGTGTATGTATGTATGGGGAGTTAATGTATGCATATATTAATGTATATGACGAATTATTCCTCCTCCATAGTTATAGCAACAAGACCAGTTCAAGATGTTACTTTTATTATGAGTAAAATTTTGTTGTTGTTGCTGTTGTTGTTAACAGCGGTTGTTAGATTTCACTGATCTGTGCACCAGAGATAATTGTGTTAATTTAAATGAAGCAGCGAACGAAGGAAGGTATTGCGTGAAATACAACCAGCAGAGACTAGAACTGATAATGCGACTCCCAGCGTCGAAGGTCCACTGGCCTTTTGAGCAAGACGAGGGATTCATTACGGAAAAAGGGGGGAGGGGGAGGGGAGAGAGTGTCGGATTAGTTTCTTTCTTCCTTTTTTCTTTTCTATTTTCGTATTTGAAGAATCGACCATTTTGTGAGTTTCTGGCTGTTGATGTTCGGAAAATGGAGGATATAGCAGTCTGAAAAGGCGGGTAATGCATATTAATCATGCTCTGTTTAATAAAACCCTCCCACGCCCCCCTTTTCATTTCATTAAAGTCGTTAGCGAGGGATTTAAGGGGGATTTCTCATTCCTCGTATTTATAAAATGACTCATATCATTGGATACACGTCCCAACCCCCACCCCCCCCCCTCCTCCCTCGTTACCCTGGCGAATGCGGCAAAAGGTTCACTGAAACGGGGTTGAAAATTTCGGCAAAGCGTGTGAGAGGAACACACGTGGCGGCTTTATATCAGTCTCCCGGGAGGAGGGGTAGGGGGAAGGGGGTTGGGGTGGAACGGACGGAGGAGAGAAGGAACGGAGACGAAATCAAAGCTGCCACATGTCACCATAGGGGAATAATCGCGCTGGTTTTTTTTTTTTTTTTTTTTTTTTTTTTTTTTTTTTTTTTGTTTTTTTTTTTTTTTTTTTTTTCGATCGGGTTTGCGAAGTAAATGATTTCCTTTGATACTGTTTTTGATTTCGGTAAGAGTTTCTTCGGCAATGACGGAGTTAAAAACAAAGACGAGAGATGTACTCTGCATAATCTTTACTTGTTTTCCTTTTTTTTTTTCTATTTTAGTCCTTTTGATACAGACTTCAGAAGCCTCTACTTTTATGGTATCACAAAGAAAACCTTGGACCCCCTGGAAAAAAAAAAAAAAAAAAAATCCGTGTCCCTTCGCACTGATATCGGGCCGTATTGCTGGGCTGCCGAAGGACGGAATTTGATGGCCCCGGGCTTTTTATTTTATTTAATTTTTTTTCTTTTATATCATTTTGCCCGGTATCACTTGGCTCGAAACGCCACATTAGATTTCCCCTCTTCGGTTAGAAACCTCGTTAGAGTGTCTCTGATTGAATTACGATTAAATTATGTGTCATATTAATAGTCGAGTGGACCAGTTGGTCATTTCACATGGGAATAACAATGAGGCAATAAGATAGAAGCGAAAAAAAGGGAGCGATAAGTACAGTC
>NC_087205.1:88057324-88072324 GCF_015104395.2 Macrobrachium nipponense
TTGAATGGGAATTAGGTTATATATGCGTTTGGTGGATAAAAGAAAAGTTAGGTGTTAATGAAGGTTTTGGTAGTGTCGAGAATATTGCATATTGTTTCGTCTTTAATATATGGTGTTATATATCTATCTATAAACCCTTGTAAGGGTTATGGTCCGAATAATCGTCGGGATGTATATATATATATATATATATATATATATATATATATATATATATATATATGTGTGTGTGTGTGTGTGTGTATATATAGCCTACATGTGCGGGAATATGCGCATATGTGTGTACATATTGATGATTTATTATTAGTTTATTTTACATAATTTTTCATATCAAGAATCATCACAGACTGTATTTGGTTTAGTATATCGTGATTAATTGAGTAACTTGATTCATGGCATTTCTAGAAAGATCTGGCCATGGAGCCACTTATTGTGCAGAAGCTTAAAATAAATAGTTTTATTTGGCTCTTTATGAATCATAGTATTATATTTGTGAGGCTTTGAAGTAGCTTTGCGTAAGTCTACATATATATATATATATATATATATATATATATATATATATATATATATATATATATATGTGTTGTGTGTGTGTGTGTGTGTGTGTGTGTGTGTATGTATATATATATGTTTGTGTGTGTGTGCGTGCATGTATATGTATGTATATATTTTTATAGGGTCAATAGATTTTCCCATATCTTTATATATGTTGTCATAAGACTTGTTTAATTTTAAGCTTATGATATCACCTGATTTCCCTGAAATAAAGCTTTAGCTTGTGGCGGCGTCGTCAGTTTTTCGTATCGTATATCAATGTAAGTCCACTGTCGAAACTGGGTATTGCTGGTTTTGGTAAGCTTTTTAAAAAAAATGTTTGCTTGATGTCATAGTTTTCTTAAGTTGATGGTGCCATGTTTTCAAAGCCTTTCCTGCCGATGGTGTCGTTAGATTTACAAGGTTTAAAGCTTTATTTTTTATTTTAATGACTGTGCTATTATGTTTTCAGAGGCTTTCATTTTGTCGGTGGTTTCTCTAGAGCCTTCAGGTTCTTGCCAATGGTGTTTACAGTTTTTAAAAACGCCTACATGAGTTTGCTCTTAAGTTTGTTTGGACCGTATCGTTATGGGAAATTTTACTGTTCAAGTTTTTATAATTAATTCAAAGATTTTATTGACAAGTTTTTATAATTAATTCAAAGGTTTTATTGACAAGTTTTTGTAATTAATTCAAAGGTTTTATTGACAAATTATAATAATCGCTTTTATTTTACCTTTAAATAATCTTCGATTGATATGGGTGTTTTGAAGTTGTGTTAGAATGTTGTTTCAGACTTGAATTATTTCTGCTTTTTAGTAAGGTTATTGACTAATGCCAATTTGGAATTAGCCAGTTTTTCTGATTTTGTTCCGGGACCTCTATTTGTATTTTCATTCTGTTTGATTTGAATGCTCTGTGGCACTTAACATTTATTTTGGCGGATGAGAATAGATTCAATTATGTTCAAGTGTTCTTTGTAAGTGAAGCCGCAATATTCGTTTTTAAAACTAGACTTTGGGCTGTTACTTTCTTCAGTTTAATGTGCATCGCAGTTCGTAGTTTTTTTTTTAGGAATCACTATCTTCTAGGATAAATGAGCTTAATGTTATTTTAATTTATACACGTTCATATATATATATATATATATATATATATATATATATATATATATATATTTAGATATAAAGATAAATATATATATATATATATATATATATATATATATATACTACATACATATATATATGTATAATCACATATCACACACTCACAATACACACGAATACACAAGTATGAATACAGTTTGCAGAGACCCTCTTAACTGTAGCCTTGGGACTTCTGTATCTGAATATTTTATTTATACGTTATAGTTTTAATGAAAGCACTTCTCTGTAATTAAGGACAGCAGTAACTATGAAATCGGCCACAGACAGATGCATTGTAGCCGAAGAGCTCACCAGCGTTGCATCACGTGGAATAGGAAAATACGTTTTGTATTTATATGATGCCCATATTACGTATAATGATCCTCGTAGGTTATAATGATAGAGCGCCTCTGTCTCCGGTGTAAGATAATTCTGTCATATACGCGTTGTTACAGCTCGAGATAAGTTTGCAACATCATTATTGTATTAATTGACGGCGGGTTCATTCTCATTCATGTGGAGTAGTGGCGTCTGCTGGTTTGTGTGTTTGTTGTGTTTGTCTATGTTGCCTTAGTCAGTTTTGTGTGCCGTTTTCATTTAGATATTTAATGAATGATAATTGTATCGAGTGATGATTTGAGGAGTAAACTTACGTTACTTAGTTTATTAGTGGATTAATTAGGATTTTGAATAAGGAAATTGTCTGATGTAGGTAAATTAGGATTTTGAAAAAACAATTGTCTGGTGTAGATGAATTAAGATTTTGAATAAAAAAAAATTTCTAATGTAGATTGATTAGGTTTTTGAAACAAAAACCCTCTCTGTTGTAAATTGCGTAGGATTTTGAAAAAAAATTGTCTAATGTAGATTGATTAGTATTTTGAAGAAAAAAAATTGTCTGGTGTAAATTAATTAGGATTTTGAAACAAAACCACTGTCTGTTGTAGATTAATTAGGATTTTGAAAAGAAAAATTGTCTAATGTAGATTGATTAGGATTTGGAAAAAGAATTGTCTGGTGTAAACTAATTAGGATTTTGAAACAAAAACATTGTCTGATGTAGATTAATTAGGATTTTGAAAAGAAAAATTGTCTAATGTAGATTGATTAGGATTTGGAAAAAGAATTGTCTGGTGTAAACTAATTAGGATTTTGAAACAAAAACATTGTCTGATTTAGATTAATTAGGATTTTGAAACAAAAAATTGATTTAGATTAATTAGGATTTTGAAACAAAAACATTGTCTGATTTAGATTAATTAGGATTTTGAAACAAAAACATTGTCTGATTTAGATTAATTAGCATTTTGAAACAAAAACATTGTCTGATTTAGATTAATTAGGATTTTGAAACAAAAACATTGTCTGATTTAGATTAATTAGCATTTTGAAACAAAAACATTGTATGATATACTAGATTAATTCGGGTTTTGAAATAAATCTCATCTGATATCGAGTAGCGTATGTTCTGTTAACAACCAACATTTGTATGTGTGATTTTTAAATAACTGTAATTTTTACCCGATAACAAAAATAACAGTATTAATGTTATTAACTTAATTCAATTACCCTTTATGTGAATGCCTTTCAACTGTGATCATTCTAAGTTATTCGATAAGTTATCGGCTGCAACGTTGTTTCTTCTATGTGAAAATAGTAACCAGTTCTGAGCGAGTTATCGAACATTCTTATTATTTTACCGGTTTTTAGTTAGTTATCAACACTTGTTATTGTCATTGTTTTAATTTTAACTGCTTCTTCATTATTATTAGTTCTAGTTTTCCCAATTTCGAGTGAGTTATCAACGCTTGATATTGCCAGTGTGTTTTTCATTTTACCAGTCTTGAGTGAGTTATCAACACTTGTTATTGTCAGTTTGTTTTTTTATTTTAACAGCTTTGAGTGAGTTATCAACACTTGTTATTGTCAGTGTATTTTTCATTTTAACAGCTTTGAGTGAGTTATCATCACTTGTTATTGTCAGTGTGTTTTTCATTTTAACAGCTTTGAGTGAGTTAACAACACTTATAATTGTCAGTGTATTTTTCATTTTACCAGTTTTGAGTGAGTTATCAACACTTGTAATTGTCAGTGTGTTTTTCATTTTAACAGCTTTGAGTGAGTTATCAACACTTGTTATTTTACCAGTTTTGAGCGAGTTAGCAACACTTGTTTTTGTCAGTGTTTTAAGAATATGGTTTTTAATTGTAACCAATACTTATTTGTATTACATTTACTGAAGCTACTGATACACAATTATTAATGGGATTTGAGTTTACGTGTGTTTGTGTTTTACATACTTATGAACGTGTTGTAACTTCTGCTTTGTTGTTGTGAATATGTATTCGCATTTTTCCGCAAGGTGCGCTTGTATAACATGTAAAATATTGAATCAAGAATTATAATGTTTAACGATAAAACTACGTTAGTATATATAAGTGAGAATAGTGGGTAAACTTTGAAAAAGAGGAAGGGTATTTTGCAATTTGTCTATATATATATATATATATATATATATATATATATATATATATATATATATATATATATATATATATATATATATGATGATGTATGTACGGTATGCACAGTGATTGATACTTACATTCTGTAAGTATGAGTTCTTTTGTTCGGGCTACGTATGTTCGTGCACATACATAAATGTCATAAGCCCTCAAGAACTACAGCTATAAATTGTTAATTTAGAGATTTAATAATAAACTGGCATGACTTGCGTGGTTGTAGCACATCTATATTGCGATTCCACAAATCGGTATTATCCATGATGAAATGAAAACGAAGTATGTGGATGCAGGTTTTTTAATATTATTCACTAATCCTCTATCTATAAGTTTTATTTTATTCGTTATATATAGGTTAGTGCTGAATTTATGTTATGTTTGCATTTGATTATTTTGAATCTCTGGTTGTTAAGTCTACATTTGTTTGAACTTGCCGAAACTCTGTAGTCGTATTATGTTCATATCTGAGAAGAATTGTACATCGCCGTGTTTTTAAATTTGGCGCCGAAGTCGTCAGTTTAGTATTTCTTGAATATGCAGTTTCTGCGTGAAAGACCGACATCAACACACGAATGTTATTTGCTGGCAATAGTTTGAACTTCATTGATGTACTGTCTCGGCTTTCAGTATTACTAAAAAATTGATACATTGCCGCATTTCAGTATAAGGTGGAGTTGCTGCGAAAAACTGATACTATACAAGTTTCAACTCCTAGCAAAAGGGGGAGGGGTAAATTTATTTGCCTTGGTTATGCTGGTTCATTCTGAGTATTTGCTTTATATTTATATGTATTTTTATTTAGGCCTTGCCTTCTCTGTCAGTCTATAAATGCGCGCGCGCTCTCACTCTCTCACTATATACGTGTATATATATATATATATATATATATATATATATATATATATATATATATATATATAATATGTGTTTATGAGCACGTTTTTCAAGAAAAAACAAAGACAGTAGTCACTGCCACGTTCAAACTTATACTGCAGAATCGTTGATGGATCACTCTGTCGAAAACCTCCACAACACTGTAGTAGTTGTTCCACAAACCCAGACAGAAGGCGCACAGTAACTGTCTTGAGTCGAACAAGAGAAACTTAACCTGTCAGGGGTAGATGTCACAACTCTCGTTTTCTTTTTTTAGTCCTTTTCAAGGTAAACTGTCCTTTGTAACTTATAAGTAATAATTACGAAAAGACTTGCAGGATACACGCAGGCTCTTCTGCCTTGAACGTGTGTTGGCTGTGGTCCCTCTTTGCTCCTGTGCAGGACATTTTCGGTTGGTGAGGAACCCCTGGTCGGTCAGATGTTCCCAGGCAGACAACAATAAGTCCCGTGTGGGGGTCATCCCCGGGGTTTCGCCGTTCGTGATTCTAATCTCTTACATATTTTAAAGATTTCTTTAATAAATATCTTGAAGACATGCAATATTTGCATAATTTGAAACGTCATGTTTATTCAACTTGGTGTAGATGTCTCTTTCCAGTAGATTCTGTTTGTTCATAATTTTCAGGTGCTGGAGGATTCTAGTCATGTGCCCCTGGTTGTAGCCAATCGAGACCAGGCTCACGGTGACGTCACACTGCGTCCATCGGTAGTAACAAAGCTGTCGTAAACGCTCTCCATTCATAAGAGCGGCACTCGGCGACACATGGCAATCCTTGCAGGGGGTCAGATGGCAATGATTCCACATTGTACGCCGGTTATTAATCTTTTCGCTGACGAAACATATCTGATTGGTTCGGTCCCTCATAAGGCAGAGGCGATTGGAGGCCTAAGTTGATTAGGCTCGGTTAAAGACCGGAAAGTTTCTGGTATTTAGCCTGATCGTGGGGTAGGATGTCCTTTCAACATTCAGGAATGGGCAATTGGATTTTGTCGTCAATATTAACAGGGAACTGCGTTAATCTCCACAGAATTTGATTACATATTAAGTTCCATTTAATAATCACTCATATTTTACTGCTAGTAATTTTATTCTTAGTTTTTTGGCATTGACGTTAACTAAGAACTGCGTTGATTTCCATTGAATTTGATGACATATTAAGTTCCATGTATTAATAATGCAGATTTTCGTTTTATTAATTTTATTCTAGGTATTTTGGCCTTTTCCATAATTTTGCCTTGAGCGTTTAAAATTACAATTCGTTATACTTTTGATATTAATATGATTCGAGCAGAAATAATTTACCTTCACCACTCTACTTTAGTGTGATTTCTATTTTGTTTATGTTGTCTCGTATTCAATGCATAGAGAAATGGAGGCTATCATCTTTCCATTATGGTTATCTTTATTATTTCAATAATTTTCTTGTCGTTAGCCCTGTACATTTTGTATTTATCTCTCTGAAAGCAATCTAGTATATTAAAAACGCACTCGCACACGCTATGTATAATATAATCTAATATATATATATATATATATATATATATATATATATATGTGTGTGTGTGTGTGTGTGTGTGTGTGTGTGTGCGTACGCGCGCGAGCGCTCATATTCAGAGAAACAGACTCTTTTACCGTTAAGTTGGAAACGTTGGTCATGTAGTCGAAAAGTAAAGATGTCAGGATAAGACGCGCTTTGTTTCATATAAATGGTAAAGTCTTGAAAATTATTGTTCTATTGGCGCAAAATATCCATTGAGAAAATCCAAGGGGATAATGAAAGGCTTCCCCACTGTTCAGAAGTTATCGCACTAGATGAGGTTCAAGATTACTTAATAGTTTTAAGTCTGAAAAAATAAAAGAACTGGAGTAACCGTTAACTTGAAATTAAATTAATGTATTCGAAAAGCTCATTTAACACAATTGAGAGTATATTGTAATCTAAAAGAGCTATACGTATATTAAAAGTGATTATGAATGATATAATTCTTGTCCATTAATGTTTAATAGTTTTAGTTTTGAGTCTGTTAGCGGTTGGTGAGTTGTTTCTCTCTGGCTTTATTCTATCGTTATCGTTTTATATTTCTGTATTTCACGGTTTCGTTTTTTTTTTCTTTCTTTTTTCAAATCAAGAGCAGTAGATCAGAATGCTCATAAATACTAATAATGAATCAAATGATTATGCATCACATTCATTTAATATTAGACACTTATCTTTTGCATATTCTTATATTAGATACCTATTTTAATGTAGATCAGTATTTTCATCAACAGTTTAGCGATTTTATCCAGCGGCAAAAGAATTCTCGAATCTCCCGCTTTTCTAGCTTTTTGATAACTTTCTTTAAGCAAGGTGTACTTCACTTTCTTCTAGGTTATGCCCAAAATGCGTTTCCTCTTCAAATTTCTTATCCGTCCAGTCTTTATACGGCTATAAGCATTCTGTAAGTTATGCTTTTAGCCTTTGGGATAAAAAAAATTTGGCCACGACTTTCGGTCATCTTACGAGAAATCGATTGATTGATTGATGGTTACTAAAACTGGCGTTACAACTTCTTGGTTTTTGACGCTGCTGTTTACGAGAAATACATGTATGTTTACCTCTGCTTATTTTCTAATTCCGTGTCATACAACTTACTCATAAATGTGACAGGTGAGTGACATTAAGCAACGATTATAATACTTTTACATATTCCAAGAATTATTCCTCTTATGTTACCCTCTCCCACTTACCATGAGAAGATGCAGTTATTTTTCGCTGATTTACTAATCTTGTTATAATTCCGTCTTACATGATGAGTGGATAATTATGGAATTGATTTTAGGATATTTCAGTAACTTCCAGATCGGTGTGGTTTTTTTTTTTTTTTTTTTTTTTTTTTTTTTTTTAATAGAAAATGATCATCGTTTCTTGCATATCGTTTGTTTTTTCTGTCCGCCCCCAGATCTTAAAATCTAATGAGGCTAGAGGGCTGCATATTGGTATGTTTGTCATCCACCCTCCAATCATCAAACATACCAAGTTACAGCCCTATAGCCTCAGTAGTATTTATTGTATTTAAGGTTGAAGTTACCCATAATCGTGCTTCTCGCAACGATATAGGCCAGGACACCAACAGGCTGCGGTTAAAGTTTCATGTACCGCGGCTCATACAGCATTTTACAGAGACCACAGAAAGATTCATCTATTTTCGGTTGTATAGAAAACTGGATTGCGCCCAAGAAACTTCGCCTCATTTTTTACTGATTTTAATTAGTCATCGGCGGAAGATTCATTATTTTTGTCATTATTATTTAAATATAAACCAGTTTTCTTTAATCAAGACAGTGGCCAACATTGTACCTCCTCAAAATATTTTGAATATATTTTTCTTTTTTTAGTTTCTCTTGATATTCTTGGGAATAAACCTACTGAAAGTCATGGCCTGCTTTAGGTTACCAGTCCGGCAGCATGAATTAGAGATCTGTATATTTTATTGTTCACATATAGGAGTATCACGTATAAGGAAACAGTTGTGTCAGTTGAGAGGGCGTCGAGGGGAGACAGCCTTGAGTGTGTCAATGACACGTTGTGATAAAGTCAATACTGGACTACTCGACTTATAGTGAGATAGGCCTACTGGATATTCTTCCTCAAGGATGCCACTGGTCTGAATGTGAAACGTCTGTCCAGGGAATCTATAACCTACGGAGAACTCTTTCTTGTGTTCATGTAGTAGTATACGAATACAGAAGAATGCGTGTAATTATGTAGTAGTTTATGAATACAGAAGAATGCATGTATTTATGTAGTGATATATGAATACAGAAGAGTGTGTATTAATTTAGTATTATATGAATACAGAAGAATTTGTGTATTATGTAGTAATATATGAATACAAGGGATTCATGTATTCATGTATTATTATATGAATACAGGGAGAATGCGCGTTTTCCTGTAGTAATAAGTCAGTACAGAAGAAGGCCTGTATTCATGTAGTAATGTATGAGTACAGAAGAATTTGCGTATTCATGTAGTAATTTATGAATTCATGGAATTCGTGTATGCATGTATTATTATATTAATACAGGGAGAATGCGCTTATTCATGTAGTAATAAATCAGTACATAAGAATGTGTGTATTCGTGTAGTAATGTATGAATACAGAAGAATTTTTGTATCATGTAGCAATATAGGAATACATGAGAATTCGTGTATTCATGTATTATTAAACGAATACAGGAGAATGCGCTTATTCATGTATTAATATATATGTACAGAAAAATGCATGTATTCGTATATTAATGTATGATTACTGGAGATTCGTGTATTCATTGTGTAATACATAAATACAGGAGAATTCGCGTATTCATGTACTTTTAAATGAATACAGGAAATGCGCTTATTCCTGTAGTAATATTAAATACAGGAAAATTCGTTTATTCATGTAGTTTTATATGAATAAAGAAGAATGCGTGTATTCGTGTATTAATATATGATTACATGGGAATGTATTGAATATTCTTATTGCCACCTCCGACAGGAGATTGTTTTATTGATATTGCCGCCTGTGTTTATGTGTTTTGTTGGTACTGAGTAGAATTCGGTAACAAATATTGTCCGGAATATTTCGGAAAATTTACCAAAGGGGGACCCCTTGACTGACTACAATTAACAAGGTTTTTGGGTGAGATAGAAATGCTATATTTTGAGGAGACTGGACCTTTTGGGGGTGGTGGTGGGTAGGGGGTGGATTGGATTGCTTGGTCTTAGCGAAGTTTGAGGTGTCCGGAATCTCTTAATGTCTGAGTTTTGAAGTAAAGAAAACTTAATGTAGGTAGTTTCATCTCTTAGTCCGAACACTGATAAAGAAAACGTGTAAACCCAAAACGTGGTTCATTTAAATGATTAATTATTATCTCTGGACAGGACTATTCTCTCTCTCTCTCTCTCTCTCTCTCTCTCTCTCTCTCTCTCTCTCTCTCTCTCTCTCTCTCTCTCTCCATAGTATTTTGATTTTAGGGGTCGAAATTATTTTTTCACTTGTGTGATACCTTTTCATTTTCTGAGTGAATGATTGCCTTTATTTTAATGCGTACACTTTCAAATACATTTAGATAATTATGCGTGTACGCATGTGTGCAGATACGTATGTGTGTGTGTGCGTGCGCGTGTACACAATACCCGAATAGACAACAGGAAAATCATGGACGGATTTGCGTTGCACGTTAATTAGGGCCCTTTTCTTTCATTCACAGACGTTATCCCATTCTTCGCTTTGCCCCGCTCCCTTTTATGCCGCGAACGTTAAGCCATTCTCTATATATCATTTTTTAATTCTATTTTTTTAGCCTTTATTAAATGCACCCCCGCTCACACCAGCTGATGGAGGAATTCTGGTGGTGCCGAGCAGCCGATCCCCAACCCACCCGCCCCCTCCCCCGAAACCATCATGATGTTTGCCCCCTCTGGCCGGCCGGTCTCGCTCCGTCGCCATGTTTGTAAGTGTGTCATGGTCGGGGAAGTCGTGAGACGCGGCCCTTCACTCTCTCTCTCTCTCTCTCTCTCTCTCTCTCTCTCTCTCTCTCTCTGCACTGTTGGTAAACAGCTGGAAATAGACCTATCGCCGTCGCCCGAATAATGTTTCTCCATTAGTCCCATCTCCTATCGCTCCGCTGTTCGCAGTATCGGGGCTGCGAAAAGGAAAGAGGAAAAGAGAGAGAGAGAGAGAGAGAGAGAGAGAGAGAGAGAGAGACCTCAAAGGAATAGAAGAATGCAGTCCTTTATGTTTGTTCAAAGAATGTGTTTTTTTCGACAGGGAGAGTGTTCAGTTCTGGAGCGGCAAAATGTTTTGGGGGATAAAGCACCACTGATTTTTTTTTCCAACTCTCTCTCTCTCTCTCTTGCGCTTCCCATCCCCGATCCCCCCACCCCCTTCGCTTCTCCTTACCACCTCTCTGCTACTGCTGCTGCTACTACTAGTACTACTGCTACCCCTTTTTTCCCATGGACGAAGGACAGGCCACTTAAAACGTTTTGGGTTTATACCTTCCATGCGTCCGTGCGTTTGTCTGTCGGTATTTGTGAGTTGGTCTTGCTAGTGGTGAGTTTGGGCATGATGCCCTTGAAGGCCCCTTCTCCTTCGTTGTACTCATTTTCCATCGGCAGCTTATGTTGTAAGTAATTTATTTATTAGTTTTTTTTGTATTTTTTTTTTTTGGGGGGGGGGGGGGGGGGCCGGCTGTTACTATGTTCATAAGTCAGACAGAAGATGAAAGTGGCATTGAAAATGGGCGAAGGAATGCATTGGCCAGTTTTTGACAACTATTGCTCTTTTAAATTCCTTATTTACTTTTATATGAATTTTTAAATTTTATATTTCTACGTTTCACACACTGAGAATCATTTCACTTTTGTGTAATTTTTGAGAGCTCAGTAATTCTGTATGGGCGATATTTGTAATCATTCCTCGTGCCCTTGCTTTCGCAGAATTGGAAGGCGACCCAGTTTATTATTATTATTTTTTGCCAGCAAAGGTAACTTGTGGTTAAAGACGTAGCAGATTAGAAAACAAAGGTGTACAAGAGCGCATGCGCCCTTTTGCTATTATGCCGTACAAGTTACGACACGAGTGGTTATAAGTAGAACTGAAATTATTGTAGCTCTTGTTTATCTGTTTGTTTGTCGATCTTAAATATATTTCGAATTGATCGTTTAAGTCATTTACGCTCACGGATATATAGATACACATATTTTATGTCATCAAGACAATCACGTGTGGCTCAGAAATAAATTTACGACTCGCGATGTGAGTCAGAAATAGATATATGATCACATTAAATTTTTATCCCTATATTGACATTACTATATTTTACTCTGCGTAATTGTATTCATATCTGTATTTATTTTAAAAAATGTCTGTAGGATGGTTAGCTTTTCCTGCAGCCACTCACCCTTGGGAAGCGGCTGTTTAGTTGAATTCAACCCACATGTATACACACACAGGCATATGTATATAATATATATATATATATATATATATATATATATATATATATATATATACAGTGTGTAGATAAATTCTTCTTTTAAAACAGGACACGTCTCAAGTATAAAAAGGCCATTGAAACACTGGTTTAAAGCTAGGACTATATTTCGGTGGACTAACTTCCACCCTTATCAAGCTTGATAAGGATCTAAGTTAGTCCACCGAAATATAATACTTGGCTTTTTAAACCAGAGTGTTTTTAATGGTCCTTTTATACTTGATACATACATATATATATATATAATATATATATATATATATATATATATATATATATATGTATGTGTGTGTGTGTATGTATATATGTATGTGCGTGCACATACGTGTAAAGTAATAAAGAGCAAGTTTCTATTCTTAAAAGTATTTTCACGTTTGCATCATTTCCAATTTTCGACCCAGAAAGAAATGCCAAAGTGAAAGCGACAACGAGGTTAGGCAAAAAAAGGCGACAAGTGCTTTTTCTCGTAATGAAGAATTCTTTTCAAAGAGAATTATGTTGGCGCCTCTATTTATGCGCTTAAATAGAGGCACCTGACTAAAATGCACTTTTGCTCTTCTCGCCTACACCCCACACACACACACGCACACAAACACACACACTTACACCTACACCTACATAGTCTCTCGCCGAGTGAAAGAAAAGACAAAAATAGTGTACTTTTTTCTTTTAAGATTCCTGCAGATTTTTGCCATTATACTTTAGAAGCAGTACTTTTGATTTTCTGTTTTTACCGCTCGAGTGGACTGAATCTCTCTCTCTCTCTCTCTCTCTCTCTCTCTCTCTCTCTCTCTCTCTCTCTCTGTATACCTTCGTAGATGTTCTTTACTCTTTGTCCATTTATGTATTTTTCTCTCCTTTATTTTGATGTGCACTCTTACGTTCTCGTCTCGGATCTTTTGTTTCGTTGTTTTATAAATGTTTTGTTTTGCCGATAGGATTCAATTCCCTGTTTTAAGCTTTTGTTTCATCTTCTGAAAGACCTCCACATTTCCTCGCTTTAGCGCGGGGCATTTTCATGATTTTCCTAAGCATTTTCCTGGCGTTACTTTTGCTAATTTTTTTCTCTCTCAGTTACTGGAACCGGGAAATTTTTTTTTTTGAATTGCCAAATATGTTTCTCTCTCTCTCTCTCGTCTCTCTTCTCTCCTTCTTTTTTTTTTCCTCCTCGTCTCTCTCTCTCTCTCTCTCTCTCTCTCTGCTATTTTCATGATTTTCCTAAGCATTTTCCTCGCATTGCTTTTGCTAATTTTTTTTTCTGTCAGTTACTGGAACCGGGAATTTTTTTTTTTTTTTTCAAATTGCCAAATATGTTTCCTCTCTCTCTCTCTCTCTCTCTCTCTCTCTCTCTCTCTCTCGCTATTTTCATGATTTTACTCGCGTTGCTTTTGCTAATTTTTTTTTTCAGTCAGTTACTGGAACCTGGAAATTTTTTTTTTAAATTGCCAAATATGTTCTCTCTCTCTCTCTCTCTCTCTCTCTCTCTCTCTCTCTCTTCGTTTTGCAAGTTTTGTCAATTATTTTTTCACCGGATGTTCTATTTGATGTAAGGTTAAGATTGTATTGTTAAAGAATTACACCGTCTGTATTAAAGTTAGATTCTTTATAGCGAGTTCATTTTTATGCTATAGTTCCCAATCAGATCGTATTGTTGCCATTACTAAGTCTCCGCTTTGAGTAACTTGTATGCCGATAACATTTTTGTTTATAGAAAGCTGAATAATATTTGTAGATTATACAGTTTTCTGCCTTTGTCGCTTATTGTTTCACAAAGGGGTTGTGGGGGGGAGGGGTGCCTGTTATGTTTACGAATCTGCTGTCTCTTAGTTTGCGTACATCACTTTGAATGCGGTTATTTTGTATACGGCTGTGATATGGCCATGACTTAAAATATATATGTATATTAGGATTTAATTACTGATTCATTCATATCCTATCATTAAGTCTGGAAGATAGTCATTATGATGATGATAATGTTAGAACTAAATGTAATACCTGTTTTATAAGCAATACCGCATGGACATTTAAATCCTCAAAAGAGGAAAAAGTGACGTCAATTTTAGAACAAAAAATTTCTGGTTTCGGGAAAAAAATCTGACATCACGACCTTTCTAATGTTGTGACAGTGTTGAGTGTGGTATGTTATCCCTGTTGATATGAAATGACAACTGATGTTATGGCTTCAGTGGTATTATGATATTATTCCCGATTATATTCAGTACCGCGAGGTGATATAACATCACTGAAGTGACTTACGCCGGATTATGTCTGCTGTTTTGAACAGAAATTTGAAAATAACGGTGAAGCTTTTAATTTGAAGTTTTGGTTGTTATCCCAGTTTTGGGATTTATTTATTTTTTTTTTTTTTTTTTTTTTTGCCGGGAATTAATTTTATAGTAGGAGAGAGGAAAGATGTCGCCATATTATGTATTGAATGAATGGCGTAAGGACGAAGTGAATGTTTACTGGTAAATCAAAATAGGTTTGTTTACTAATAATATACTGGATTTGTTTGCTAATCATTTGCTGGATTTTTTTACTAATAAATTTCCGGATTTGTTTACTAATTGTATATTGAATTTGTTTACTAGTAATGTATATACTGGATTTGTTTTCTAATGATGTACCTGATTTGTGTACTAAAAATATGCTGGATTTGTTTGCTAATAATGTGCTTGATTTGTTTACTAATAGCATACTGTTTACTAAAATGTACTGGATTTGTTTACTAAAAATGTACTGGATTTGTTTTCAAATAATCTATTGGATCTGTTTGCTAATAATTTGCTGGATTTGTTTACTAGTAGCATACTGGATTTGTCTACAGATAATGTAGGCTACTGGATTTGTTTGCTAAAATTGTACTGGATTTGTT
>NC_087205.1:88077324-88089824 GCF_015104395.2 Macrobrachium nipponense
TTTCTCGGGATGGTGCCTATACCATATTTGTAACAGATACAATTTATCAAATCCTTCTGTCTTTTGCTCTGTCATGCTTTATTTCGGGTGACATCTCATGGCCTGATGGCATTTGATCAGCGCTGGAAAACTTTCGGAAAGGATATTTTTCCCAGGGAAAGCCTGAGGGAGGGAGGAAGGGAGGGTGGCTGCCTGCCTGGCGTCGGCCAGCCGAACCTACTACTAAGACGCCGCATTGTTCCTCAGATCCTATTTTCGTCAGAATGGCTACATGGGAAGCCAAGTATATCAGTTCAGGTAGAGACAAAAGACGTCTCTTGACAGAGTAATGCTTTTCCCCCTCCCCTCCCCTGTACCTTCGTGGCATCTTTGGTAACAAAGGTAGGCTCTCGTTTTGGTATAATAGGATAATGGATTATCCTTAGATGCCATCTCTCTCTCTCTCTCTCTCTCTCTCTCTCTCTCTCTCTCTCTCTACGAACGCCGCCGCCGCCGCCGCCAGCAGTAGCATCAGAGCTAGCATCTCCGAGTGGAAGAAAATATCATAAGTATGCCATTAAGATCAGGAAGTCTCACAAACAGCAGATAAATAGTGGAAGAGAGTTGAGGAATTCTCTCTCTCTCTCTCTCTCTCTCTCTCTCTCTCTCTCTCTCTCTCTCTGTCACACACACAGACACACACACACACACATTCACATCAATGAATTAGTTCTCAAGTAATCCGGCATAAAATTTTGAAGGTGAGTATTGTATGTCGGCTAGATTTTATTACTGGTCTTTTAACACTCTCTCTCTCTCTCTCTCTCTCTCTCTCTCTCTCTCTCTCTCGTTTTTTCTAAAGACAATGAAATTGTTCTGAAGATTGGTAACAGTCCACTGAAGTTGTACACTGAATATAAATGGAGAAAGTTTATACCCTCTTATTCCTGCGGATGATGACGTAATATTTCGTGGCACATTTTAATTAGCGACATGACTCCGAATTGCATGAAAATTAAGGTCCTCTTTTATCCTATTCTAAGCATCTTGTGCTTCTTTCATCTTCATGTGTAGTGGAATGTATCTTACGTGCTGCTAGCTTATATAATTGCTTTGAGGTAGTGGTGCTGATATGTAATTCTCTCTCTCTCTCTCTCTCTCTCTCTCTCTCTCTCTCTCTCTCTCTCTCTCTCTCTCACCACAGTTGCATAAAGAAATATTTTCTTATATTTTGCTTTGTGAACCATTGTTACCGACATTAAGCTTTTGATTTCATTTCTTTTCCATGAGTAGTGAAAAATGTTCACATTCTTCTAGATTATACAAACGCATCATGCTTCTCTCTCTCTCTCTACATTTTAATAAAGAAATAATTGCATAGGTATTTTGTTTGTTGAACCATTGTTACTGACACTATTTTTTTGGTTTTATATCTTTTCCAAAATTAGTGAAAATTGTTCATGTTCTGGTAGTTTTTTCCTCTTTATTACATCGTCGTTCAAATGGTGTTGTGTAACTCTCTCTCTCTCTCTTCTCTCTCTCTCTTCTCTCTTCTCTCTCTCTCTCTCTCTCTCTCTCTCTCACAGCGTTGTGTATAATCTCTCATATAATTCTGTTTTGTCAGTTACTGCTAGCAAGACAAAATACCATTAAGTATGTTGTTTAATGATTGTATTATTTGAAATGGTTCTTGAATTAATATCCATTTAAAGTAATACAATCTTTAAACATATATTCCAAATATTTCAAAACCTTAAATTTAGATTTTGGAATATTTGTAATCAGTTACTTGAAGGAACTAAGTTTAGGAAAGACACTTGTGGGATGTTGTTGTTTTGTACTTATAATTATTTTCGTTATTGCGTTGTTGTTGTTTGTGCTTGATAGTTGTTGTCTTCGTTATTGCCGTTATTGATATGTAAGAAAGACTTACTGCTTGTATTGCTGTTACTGTTGTTGTTGAGGTTTTATTATAATATAGCGAACTGTTTATGATGTTATATTAACGGTTGTAATATTATTTGTTACTATGACTGATGACGGTTGGCATAAAATTAGTAGAGTATTCGAAATCGTATTGGAAATTCGCAGTAAATTACTAGGTAACTTGAACCTTGATCAATTTCCTTATATGTGTGTGTGTGTGTGTGTATTTATATATATATATATATATATATATATATATATATATATATATATATATATATATATATTTATATAATGTAATTATTATATATATATATATATATATATATATATATATTTATATAATGTAATTATATATATATATATATAAATATATATATATATATATATATATATAATGTATATATTTGTGTGTGTATATATGCTTGTATGCACGTCCATGTATATATGCGTAGGCCGAAGATTTGTATTCTTTATTATTTATTCGTGCATTTGCACATAATTTTTATATTTTGACTTACCGGACATTTGCAGTTTTATAGGCAGCGAACATTTTTGCCAACCGCCGACGCCAACATTATCCCAGTTTCCGGCGTTGTCAACATTTCCATATTAACCGCAGTCATTGGATTTTTTAAGCGCATTCCCTGGTTCCTATAATAAATATAGAGGTAGAGAAATTATATCATCAATCGAACATCTCAATGGAGTTTTTAATGTTCGGTCATTTCTTATTACTTATATTAAAATTATGTATATTTTTTTATTTGTTGACTGACTTTTTCCTCTTCGTGTTTATTACTTGATTAGTAATATTGCAATTATATATATTTGTTTTATTTGTTGACTGACTTTTTCCTCATCTTGTTTAAAAATTACATAGTTCCATCGTCGTAATTATTGTAATTAGCATCAGAGGAATTTTGAACTATTTCATATGGTATGGATGTGCAGTTCATAATTCTCATCATTACCATTATTTTTGTATTATACCTAAATTGTAATAACTGTCTACATAGATCCTAATCTTTTTTTAATAGATAATCTTCCGTAAATAAGCCGCGGAAAAAGAAAAAGAGAAGAAGTAGAAGAATGGGAACCATCACGACAATAATCTTCCGACTAACCCCCTGCTCAAGATGATTTTGTTTTGAACGAAAACCAGTTTCCAAGTCACTCGAGGTGGGTCAGGGAACTCTCTCAGAGTGATTTAATCCTAGCACAGGGGACGGAGGCCCGAGCGAGACCCTCATTGTCGGTGTCATAAGATGAGATGTATCTCCTGCATGAGGCCTAAAAGTGATAGAGAGAGGGAGGAAAAAAAAAAGGTGTGCTGTATTGTCGGTATCATAAGACAGGCCTCCGAAGAAAAGGGTGTTCTTACATTGTCCCGAGCGTAAGACGGTGTGCCCTCTTAGACAAGGCCTATTCACACACGAAAAAAAAAAAAAAAAAAAAATCTTTGTGTACATCGCAGGGCATATACTATGTTTTCGAGTTCAGTGGATTTACAGATCGTTGTAGTATGGAAGGAGATTTTTTCAAGCTAAACTTAAAAAACGGTGGGGGGGGGGGGGGGTTGGTCACACTTTATGGCAACTGAAGCAGTTTCATATGCAAGGTGGATTGAAAATTTGCTTGTGGTCAGTATCACTTTATTTTTCAACTTCCGCATTAACCCGAAAATGCCGTAAGCTGACCTGGGAGCAGTTTTTGAAATGAAATATTGAAAACTTTATCTATTTTTTTTTTCGTACATTTATTATATGTGTGTGGGTATACTCCTAATTCATTCATGATACCCTAGTTTCTCGAGTTTGTCATATGCAAATGACTGGAGACAGAATCTTGTGAGCTCGTATTTTGTTTTATTACATATTCAGTATATTTTTTTATTATATATATTTAGTGTGTGCAGTGCTCATTTCTTTTTTTATTAGTTTATGAACAGCGTATTTAGTTTTTGTGTATTAGTGCATGCAGTGCGTATGTTTTGTATATTTAGTGTATGCATTTCGTATTTTTTGTATATTTAGTGTATGCAGTGCGTATTATGTTTTTTGTATATTTAGTATATGCAGTGCGTATTTTGTTTTATCGTATTTTTATTGTATGCAGTGCGTATTTTGTTTTATTGTATATTTAATGTTTGCAGTGCGTATTTTATTTTGTTGTGTATTAAGTGTGCGCAATGCGTATTTTGTTTTGTATATTTAGTGTATGCAGTGCGTATTTTGTTGTATTGCATATATAGTTTTTGCAGTTCGTATTTTGTTTTAGTGTATATTAAGTGTATAAACCATGCTTAAAATGGTGTCAGATTTCAACGACTTACATTAGCGTTCTTGAGAAAAACGCTTTTGACTTTTTCGCTGTCATTTTCATTATTCACCAAATATAGAAAGACGTCCTTTTATGTTTATATATTTTAGATCTGTAACCAGTCGTCGCTGGTAAGACTCATTTTAAGGTCAAATATTTTTCCTGCGTAATGTCATTTGCATAAGAAGGCATTGTTTTGGAATTGGTGGCTTGTATTTCTACCATTAAGTTTATTTTATAACTATCATTAAGTTTATGATATTTCTGCCATATGTGTACTATTAGCTTTATTTCATTTCTATACCATTAAGTTTGTTATTTCTACTATTAAGTTTATTTTATTTCTACCATTAAGTTTGTTATTTCTACCATTAAGTTTATGTTATTTCTACCATTAGTTTTATTTTATTCCTCCCATTAAGTTTGTTATTTCCCTCATTAAGTTTGTTATTTCTCCCATTAAGCTTATTTTATTTCTACCATTAAGTTTATTTTATTTCTACTATGAAGTTTATTTTATTTCTACCATTAAGTTTAGATTATTTCTTCCATCAAGTTTGTTATTTCTACCATTAAGTTTGTTATTTCTACTATTAAGTTTATCTTATTTCTATCATTAAGTTTATGTTATTTCTACCTTGAAGTTTAATGTTACCAAGCTTCATAAACTTATATGTTTGTTTGTGATATACGCGTGAGTTTAGTTAGATTTTTTTTATATATATATTTCTACGTGCATATGTAATATATCTTTAATTATAAAATCCTACTGGTAATTATTTTGCGTTTTTCTGCGGTTTTACACGTTTACCGCCTGACCATTTTATCCGCCGGAAGCATGTTAGTCAAGTTATTAGCGTTTTGGCTTTACTTATACATAAGAATGTGCGAGTATTACAGTTATTAATAAAGGCTTCGCTTACGTAATTTTATTTTTAAGATCGCCTTTGTCGGCATTACTGTGCGATGCTTGGATCTGGTACTGATTACATTTATTCCTATTTTTTTTTTTTTTTTTTCAGTAGTTGTGTGATACATCCTGAAATAAAAAGACGAACCTTTTCATTACTTTGTTGAATTGTTTCAAAGGCATTAACTACATGAAAGTTCGCGCCTCTAAATTTGTAGTGGCATGTTTACCAGACCTATGCGTATGCGTGTGTGTGATATCTTATATATATCATATATAATATATATATATATAGATATATATATTATATATGTATATATGTACATATATACATATATATTATGATATACTAACATATAAATACATACATGCTTTAACCATGAGCACTTCAGTAAATCTGTATGTGTAATTACGTATGTGTGTGTGCACGTGTATACACAGACATATTGATAATTTAACTGTGTGCACTTTAGTAAACCTATACGTGTACGCATACCTTTTTGACCAAAAATTATATATATTTCGTTGAAATGTCTGACTGAAAATTTATGAGTGGTTTTATGAAACTTTTTCTTTGTGACGATTATGCAAACTTCGGTTACTAGAGATAACCATAATGGCACTATAATAGTAAAAGCGAAATCATTGTTGTTATTGTTTTTGAATATATAATATTATATAAATACTAATATTACCAGTCATACCGTCCTTCTTGTTTCGCTTCGTCCGGAATAACTCTGGAATTCCTAATGTCAGTTTTGCTGTCAGAAACTTTACCTCGTCTATAGGCGATTGATGGATCTCGCCATTAACAGGTAGTGCGTTGTTGAAAGGTGATTATTGACGGTGCGCAATGTCTTCCTCGTATGAATATATTGGCTAACTTTGTGGGAATCAATGCCTCGGGATCCATCGCAAGAAAAGATTGTTGGTGATGCATTTATTATTATTTTTATTATTATTATTATTATTATTATTATTATTATTATTATTATTATTATTATTATTATTATTATTATTATTATTATTATTATTATTATTATTATTATTATTATTATTCAGACTTGGAGATGTGTTATTATTATTGTTATTATTAATTCTTGTTGTTCAGGGTTCAGCATGAAGAGATATTTCTCTATCTGTCACTGATTGTATCATACCCTTACTTTGAGCTTATTTTATGCCATAAAAAATTGCTGGATTGTATCCAGAAATGAATGGTAATTTTCTTTTTCAAGAAGCTGTATTCGTGTCGTAAGTGCAAGTCTGCTTACGTAAATTTATATGCATGGTTGTTATTTTTTAAGTGCTCTGTATTCTTACTTAAACAGAAAGTTTGAATTCAAGTATTTTATAAGTAGAAGTGTTGTATCGTCCTTGTTTTTCAGTTGTTGCAAATTCTTTTCCTGTATCTTTCTTAACAGAAAGTTTTTGAATTTTTTTCCCAAAAGTTTTATTTATTTTTAAGTTAAAGTTTTTTTTTTGGGTTTTTTTTGTTATTTCTTTTCGTCCTTGTTTTTCAGTTGTTACTGACTTTTCTTGTATCGATATCTGAATAACTGACGTTTTGCTAATAATGTATAGGTATTAATTACATTAGCTCTCGGGTAATAAAGTCAATGATTTTATGGATATGAAGAAGCTGTCTTTTTTTTATATATCGTTATATCTGGAAAACTGTTTTATTGTTGATAATACGAAGAAATTACTTAATCTTTGTGTCACTAGTCATGTGTTTTTTTTTTTTTTTTATTGAAATAATTTCTCTCTTTTATAGTTGTCCCTAGAGAATCTATTTTTAGGTCATGATGTGTGGAGGTGAATTCCATAGATTTATAAGAAAGATTAAATTAAATCAACTATAAAGTACTCATTTGTTTTTATTAAAGTAATTGTTGAGTGCTTATTATTTGTTTATTAAAGTAATTGTTAAGTGAAAATTTTTTAAGGTAATTGCTTAGTATTCGTTTATTAAACTAATTCTTAAGTACCACTTTTTTTAAAGGTAATTGCCTAGTACTTGTAATTGTTAAGTACCACTTGTTTTTTAAGGTAATTGCTTAGTATTTGTTTATTAAAGTAATTGATAAGTACCGCTATTTTTAAGGTAATTGCTGAGTACTTCTTTATTAAAGTAATTCATAAGTACCACTTTTTTTTAAGGTAATTGCCTAGTACTTTTTTTTTTATTAAAGTAATTTTTTATTAAGGCAATTGCTTAGTACTTGATCATTAAAGTAATTGATAAGTACCACTTTTTTTTAAAGGTAATTGCTTAGTACTCGTTTATTAAAGTAATTTTTCAGTACCACTTTTTTAAGTATATAATTGCCTAACATGTTTATTAAAATAATTCTCAAGTACCACATTTTTAAAGGTAATTTCTTAGTAATTGTTCATTAAAGTAATTGTTAAGTACCACTTGTTTATTGAAGGTAATGGCTAAGTAGTTTTTTATTTTTAATACTTGAGGATGAACTATCGAAAATATTTCTCAATTGTTTAGTACCACATGTTTTTTAAGGTAATTGCTAAGTACTTGGGTATTTTTAATACTTAAGGATCGAAAATATTTCTTTCCTGTCTTCAGCCGAACTTGAGCGATCTTGCTTAACATACTCACTTGATAGATCACTTAAACCTAGATCCGGATTGCAGAACTGTAACTGTCAAAACCATTATATTCATAAGGACGGTGCGTATTTAGATTCGGTCATTTTGGGACTCGCTTCTGTTATATATGTATTGTATTTGAAATGAAGGACTTAGGAATGTTTTAAGAGTTACTTTAAGTAAAATAGCGCTGTTGAAGTTGATTGTTTTTGGAACCAATGAAGAGAGTGTCTGTAGAACCAGACGTTGTTGCATGACTGTTAGTTTTCATTTTTTGCAATAAGGAATAGCTTTCAAATTATTCATCCTTCCTTTTTTTAATGCTGAGAGCTGATTTTAAATTGTAAATGAAATATTTTGACAGTTGATAATGAAACGTTTTTACAGTTGATAATGATCATTTTTGTATTTAGTATAGTTCTTGATTGGGTTTAGAAATTGTCAACTGAGGTTTTACAATAGAAATTGTTAACAGACTGTTTTTACAATAGAAATTAACAGATAGTCTTTGCAACAGATACTGTAAACTGAGTTTATACAATAGAAATTAGTAGCATGCAGTCTTTACAATAGAAATTGTTGACAAAGTTTTTACATTAATAACAATTGGCAAGCATAACAATATAGGAAAACATGTAGTTCTTTAAAAAAAATCTAGTATGAATCATAACATTACCATACCTAAACTTATCATATCTGTACACGCAGTTTATTTATATATATATTATAGTATATATATATATATTTATATATATAATTATATATATATATATATATATATATATAATATATAGATATATATATATAGATATATATATAGATATATATATAGAATATATATATATATATATAATAATATTAATATATATATATATATTTAATATATGATTATAAAATTATATATATATAGTGTAAGTGTGTGTGTCTTAATGTTTGTATTTTTATGATACAAACAGTTATTAATGCATTAGTGAACTTGTACCATTGCAGATATTTGCATCTATTTATTCTGAATGTGAAAATATTTACTCAAAATGTATGCAGTATGATATGTGTACATTTAGTGTTTTGTTTAAGTGTATTATTACGAATTTATTTAAATATTACTTGCTGTTAATCATGATGTTGATATTCAGGTGTATGTTATCATTTATTTAAACTTGTGTTTTGTTGTTTATCCTTGATGAGGAAATATGTGAATAATATGAAGGTTGATTTTGTTACTGGGAATAAAATCAAAACCACTGGGTATTCCTTTTCATGCCCAGCATCATCTTGTCTGATTGTCCCACGAGAGTCTACTTCGAACATTATCTACATATATTGGTATAAAATCGCTTTGGTTTCTGAAGTTGCAGTGACATATGTCTTAACTTTTCATTGGTGGTGTATCTGTCGTCTTAGACGATTGTAAGCACCGAGAGATGTGTAGTATATTATTTTCGTTAATAGATTAGGATTGTATGAATGTTCAATATTTTATGTATGAATAAACTCGCAGTATTTTGTGTATGTATATATATAGTAGATAGATAGATAGATAGATAGAGAGATATTATACCTATCTAATAGTATATATATATAGATATATATAATAGATAATAGATAGTAGATAGATAATATATATAGATATATATATATATATATATAATCATATATATATATATATATATATATATATATATATTGTCGCAGGCTTGCTTCTATGTTCAGCCATTCGTTGAAATTGCAAGATGTGATCAGTTATTATAGTGGATGCAATGAATATTTTGATGCATATCTCATTGTTTATAGTCTTGTACACAGTAATGTGAATGTACAGGAATATTTTTATGATGGAATTCGTTAAAATACGGAGGGTAATAAATGTACGTAATTTTTTTTTTTTTTTTTTTTTTTTTTTTTTTTTTCATTGAAAATTATAGTATGATTAAGAGGTGTGTTTTCCTCCCGTGTACTTTTTCTTCGTTCATATTTTAGCCCTTGTTGTTTTGGTTCGTTGGAATTTCCTCACGTTAGGTCGTAATTTCTCAAATGACTTTGATATAACTATAATGATATTAATACGTATGAAGTTTAAATAAAGGTAGAAGCCATGAAGGAAAGTGGCTTCTATCTTTATTTATATATTCATCATGTTCCAAATTTTCGTGATTCAGTTATACGTATGATAGTTTCTATTTTTTGCTTAAGGCTATATGGCCAATATAAGTTACACTAAACTAAGGCAATGCAGAGAAATCTTTCCAGTTTCATCTCGACAGCTTTAGTTTATTTAAATTTCGTGACAAACAATAAGTATAGAAAATGCCAATCTTTACGTAATTGTATACCGATCCACATATCTCAGGTCAGTTTGGTTATAAAGGTGATAAACTATTCTTTTTTAGAGATCGCATATTTTACAGCTAATTTGAGTGTTCACATTATTGTAGGTGTATTGAATGAAGTGCATGAAATTTGAAATAATAAATAAATAAATATGGGGAGTAGTACTTGCTTCTGGATTTTTGTTTAATTAGTTGTATTTATATTTAAGAATAGCTGTTATGTTCTATATATATTTATATATATATATATATCATATATATAATATATCCATATAATATATAATAAAAGGAGCCCATAACAACGTCAGAATATAGAAAGTAAGTACTATATTTCAGTGACTGTTGTCTCTCTTCAGAAGATACAGACAGCAATCTCTGAAATATAGTACTTACCTTCTGTATTTTGGGTTTTTATGGGCTCGTTTAATTAAATGGAATACTGTTGTAACAGAATATTTTGAGCAAATATATATATATATATATATATATATATATATATATATATATTATATATATATATATATATATATATATATACACAACGCGATCATTGTTCCTCATCCCTTGTAGCTTTATTTATGATGGCTATCAAACCAGTTCTCACATCATGTGACTCCGTGCTGCTATTGATAGATCTTTGCAGTCCGTCAGTAGCGCTGGCATTGTAGTAAACTCAGTCGGCGAGGTTACAGATTGAAGAAGGAAGCTGATTCCGTTCTGTAATGCTGGTCTCTGGATGTGGAAGTCGGCTTGGGGAAAATGCGCGTCGGAAATGTCGACAAGGAGAGGCAGAGTTGAACTACATTTTACTCAAAAGGAGCTTCTGACATAGTGAAGTAAAGCCATTTCTTTTCTCCTTTTTCCCCGCCGTGTGGTTGCACGCGTACGTACGTGCGTGTGTGCGTTCGAGTTTGTGAGAGGGGGAGAGAAAAAAAAATAAAAGTGGGACGCAACCTTTCCCGTAAGCCCCGCCCTCTCGGCCGCTGGAAGGCCGCGATAGGTGGAAGCGGCTGGCCGGTTCGGTCTGTGAGTGGCCGTGGGCCTCGGGGGGCGGAGACTTGAAGAAGTGTTGTTTTTGTGGGGCGCAGTCGCAAATAACATGGTGTTGGAGGCTTCCCCTCGGCGTTGGAGGAAGTGGGTGTAGCCGGGCTCCCCCTCCTCCCTCATGATCTTTCTCTATCGCCCTCTCGCTCTCTCTTTCTTTCTCTCTCTTCTGTCTTCTACTTTCTCTCTTTCTTTCTCTCCCTCTCTCTTGCACACATTCTGATATCCATGCTCGAATTGAAACGCTCCAACAGATATTGACACCAAATTGACATACACTCACAACTCATAAATTAAGCTCGGGCCGCAGTGTAAATAATCACAAATGAATGGATATGCCTTCACATCACTGCTTTTGCTGTAATCAGCCAAACAATACCGGATCAGGTTGCCGTTTGCCGCTTAGCTTTGCTTTTTTTTTATTTTAAATTTTTTTTTTTATGGTGCATTTTTTAATTTTTACTCGGTTTGTGAACGTGTTTGCTCTTACTACGTATCCCTATACATTGAGCTTCGGCGGAGCCATGATCAGCAGCAGCAGCAACAGCAGCAGCAGGTGGGAGGCGGCGTGTTTCGGAAGGCATACAATTCCTTGTTTTACTTTGGCTGGTGTTTTGTGTACATGTATTTTAATGAGACTGTAATTACCGAGAACTGTCCTCCGTGTGCGTGCGTGCGTGCGCTCGTGCGATCGTGCGTGCGTGCGGCGCAACTCGAAGTATTATAGTGCAGTTCATATAGTTTTCAGCCACTGTATAGCCCGGGTTTGTTGTCCGTGTCAACACTTGCGGATAATTAGCTATGATTTTTTATGTTCCGGTAGACTCAAGTGATTAGCGCCGTCGTGTGGCCGCGTGTGAGGCGGTTTGTCGCCCCCGACAGCCAATCAGAAAGCGATTTTTCACATCCGCCTCATTTTTCTACCAATCTCTTGCACCTTCTTGCTTTTGTCCTGCCCCTCCCCCTCCCGGCCCCCTTCCTCCCCCCTCTCTGGCCCACCCACACCCCCCCACTCTCCTTCCCCTATATACCCCCTGACACAAAGGTTTCAGAAATTCGGTGGTTAGTTCATCCGCGCAATCTACACATGAATACATATTGCAGGATATCTGCTTTGGTTTTAATAATAATAAGGCGGCTATGTCTGTAGTTTTTTTTCTTCTTTTTTTTTTCCCTCAAGGGCGACAAGCGTTTGCTCTCTCGCAGCCAGCCTAATTCGCCTAAGAAAATGAACAAGGGGACCCCATTCCCCCTCCCCCCTTTTGCTACTGCCAGCCTCATCACTTGCGATTTTTGCAGGGCTTTGTATCGCTGTGCGATCGATATGCGCTAGAGAGATGGTGACCGGTGTAATATCGTATTTATAATTTGTTAGA
>NC_087205.1:88094824-88109824 GCF_015104395.2 Macrobrachium nipponense
AACTTAATCCTCTTCGAATGAAGCAAAATTATACGAAAATAAAGATTTTAAAAGTATCTGTATTTTTTTTAAGGAAAATCATGGCGCTGTAATTTTGAGAGATGAATGTAATGAAATCACCAGAAAGGGTGATGCCATGTTTTTTTTTTTTTTTTTTTTTTTTTTTTTTTTTTTTTTTTTTTTTTGGGGGGGTGGGGGGGGGTGGGTGGGGGGGGGGGGGGGGGCGGTTGAAGCCTCGCGATTAAAAAGGCCAGTCTTTTTTTGTTATCATTACTGCTGGTAATCTGATTATAGTAGGCCTGATTCAATTTACCCACGCAGTATGCTTTCAGAAGTGGCAATGTTATAATTGTGAAAAAGATACACACATACGCACACACACACACACTGCTCTTTTACGTGTGTTCACTAGCTTCAACGTTTCATGTCATTATTTTTTTTTCAGTCTTTTGTTGTCATTAATACCGGATTTTTAGCCGGCGCCAGAAGATACATCCTAATGTTAAGACCGAAGGTTTGTTAGTGATGAAAAATACAAATTGATTAAAGAAATTTGTCATTTTATGCTGGATCTTCAATTATTTTTAAAAGATGTATTCCCTTATTCCTTCACAGCATGCATTGGTGTTAGGTAGGAAATAGTGCTTTTGTTTTTCGTTCGCGTATCGATGAGACGAAGGTTCATGCTGTCACATTTGTCCAATTTGCAGACTTTTCAATTTGACGTTTTTCATTACACGAAGTGATAGATAGTTTGCATACAGAGCGTACCGGGCGAAGTTTATTTCTACTTCATGCATTTTGTCTGTTTGTTTACATTGTGCTGGACCCTGAAGGGTAAAGCAATAGGCTTTAACTTGATATTAGTTCAAATTTTAATGGGCCACTCGCTGCCTCAGCTAAACAAGCCCTTTTGACACCCGGGAAGCCAGATTGCATACACCAATTCCCAGGTATTTGGGAGTCGTAAATGTAAAGTGCATATTTCCGTATGCGTGAGTGTGTATGTTAGCACACACTGGCTCGGCTTTTGGCCTTCTTGTAGTTATAATAATATTGATAAACATTGTTTGCAATGTATGTATATATATATATATATATATATATATATATATATATATATATATATATATATAGATTTAGATATAGATATAGATATACATTATATATATAGATATATAGATATACATGTGTAATATATATATAGTATGTATATATATATATATATATATATATATATATATATATATTATATATATATAGATATATATGTGTATATATATGTATGTATATATATAATATTATACTTACTTATATGTGCGTGCATGCATTATAATGGTGCTTGTGTTATGTGTACGTGGACGCAAGCACGTGCGTTATCGTATTCCAATGTCATTCTCGACAAAGAGAAAGATTGAAATCAAATTGAACAGTATCTTTTGATGAAACTAAATTTTTATATTCTTCTTTTGTAAAGAATGATGGCTATTAGACGTGTATGTACAGTGCTCATCAATAGAGATATAAAAAGAAATATAAAAAAGAGGAAACGTACGTGGTTTTTTCTTCGTTGTGGTTTGAAGACGTTTGCGATTTAGTTCGAGGTCGTGTTGTTATTTTTTATTAACATCGCGCATAACATCAGTATGATCAATCTTGCATTATCGCCAAAGTTATGTTAAGTCATGAAATCTTCGAGTCCTGCTGGACTTATAAGTCTCTTTTGCTTTATTGGGTGACCAGGCTGCCGACATTTGATATTTTTTATATAATTTTTTATGTATTTTGTAAGCAAAACCTGGATATCTAAAACTGTTGCTGAATACCTGTACACTGTTGTAATACTTGGTGACCAAGCTGCCAACATTTGATATTTTACATAATTTTTTTATGTTTTTTTTTTTTTTTTCTTCTTCTTCTTTAGCAAAACTTGGATATATAAAATTGTTGCTGAATACCTGTACACCATTGTAAACTCATATTTAATTTCTTGTGTAACCGTTTTGAATGCCATTATAATTTCTACAGTCGACGAATTACTAGGAGCTTCCACAGTGGCTGGTGGTGTTCCCCAGGGTAATTCCTTATTCATTTCGTCCTCTGTCAGTGGTCATCTTCACACGTCCTCTTCTGCTGTTCATACTTTAGACCGTAATTTAAACGTCCATCCTATCCCTTCCAATTTTCGTATACCCCCCTCCCCCACCCACCCCCTCCCTACGAACCTACACACACAATTTCTACCTCATATTTTCATGCTTTTCGTTTTGGGACGTTTTTCATGTCAACATGTTGGGATATTTAGATTATTTTTGAGACGTCATCGAAAGAGATATCCCAAGGATCATAGTGTTAGATTTGTTTCTTAAGACCGTGTGGTTTCTTTCGATAACCCAATTTATTTTGCTTTTACATCAGTTCTTGAAGCTTTATCCATCCATTTTATATTATATATATATATATATATATATATATATAGATATATATATATATATATATTACACTTTTATGTTTGCACTGGAGCTGTCTTTCCTTTGCGTTTCCGATAGGCATAAATCAAAAGTAACATATGCAATTAACCGCCTTTCTTCTCCGTACTCTTTTTCTCTAACTACACTTTTTCCTATGAAAAGATTCTCATGAACCGGAAGGAGAGTGTCTCTTATACAGACGGTGCACCTGTCAAGCCACCACATCAGACTTTTGTGATTAATAGTTTTGCGATTTTTTTTTTTTCTCCGATTCCATTTTTGTTTGTTCTTAAAAAGATCCCTTTTAAGAGGCAAGTCACTGATTGACTTCCTTCAGTAATAAACCATAACATTTTTTTCGCTTTCATGTCGGTTTTTTCTTCAAATTTAGGTTCGGATGAGTTCAATATATCATCGTCCCATTCAAAAACTCTACGGTGAATAGCATGATCCTTTAAGAGTTTTTCTCTCTCCAAAAAATCTACGGTGAATAGCATGATCCTTAAGGAGTAAATCTCTCTCTCTCTCTCTCTCTCTCTCTCTCTCTCGTTCCTCATCTCGTCTCTCTCGCGTCTCTCTCGCTCTCTCAAACGCGGTCAATAGGAAACAGCCTATGTGTGGAACAGTAAGCATTAGTCACAGATTAACTGTTACGGGGTGTTTTTTTATTTGAACTGTTGTTTTCAAGCCGTCATCTGCGTCAAATATTCACTTTTTGGATTATTGTACAAGACTCTTTCCCTTAAGAACGAGTCTGTCACATTTGATTGAAGTGTTTATTAGATGGTGCGAGAATATATATATATATATATATATATATATATATATATTTTTTTTTATATGTATATATATATATATATATATATATATATATTCTATATATATAAATATATATATGTATGTATGTGTATATATATATATATATATATATATATATATATATATTAATATATGTATATATATATATTATATATATATATATATTGTATATGTTAACCTGATATGTACGTCTATGTGGTTTTATGTATATATCATGAATACACACCTTTGGTGTGTATATATATATATATTATATAATATATATATATTATATATATATATATACATATATATATGGATATGGGAAGCGTTGCTATCAACCAACATACAACAAGGAGCTGAAGGAGACGTCATGTACCAGTAATTGTTTAATAAATGGACAATTACTGTACATGACGTCTCCTTCAGCTCCTTGTTGTATATATATATATATAGCAGTAGTGATATACATGATTTTGCATTTCTTCTTCATCTTTTTGGGAATGCATTTCCTGTTATCACGTTGGGCAAGAGAAATCTCTCTCTCTCTCTCTCTCTCTCTCTCTCTGCAACAATTCCATAATGGTGGAGGCGTGCTTTTTATTTTGGTGTTTAAGAGTTGTTCATAAATGGCCCGGATAGATTTCATTCAAGTACCGTTATTCTAAAGTTATAGTGCAATATATATGATTAATGGGTATATTTATTTATCTATTTATTTATTCAGTATTATTTCTTCAATGCTCAATTCATGATAGCTAGAGGTTTAAGATAATTCTATTATGATCGTGGAGACGCTATTTGAATATAAGCAGTTATTTGGAATATAGCTGTATTGTAAGAGAAAAAACTACATATTTTCTCTCTCTCTCTCTCTCTCTCTCTCTCTTCATGAATATACTGCGAGTTGTGTACGTTTGCCTTTTTTTTTTTACCGATTTTAGTTTTCTGTAAAAGGAAACTATTGAGATGGCTTTGTCCGTCCGTCCGCACTTTCTGTCCGCCCTCAGATCTTAAGAACTACTGAGACTAGAGGGCTGCAAATTGGTGTGGGGATGATCCACTCTCCAATCATCAAGCATGCCAAATTGCTGCCTTCTATCCATAGCGGTTTTTATTTTATCTAAGGTTAAAATTACCCATTTCCATGCGTCTGCCAACAACAGAGTCGTGGCTGGAAGTTTTATGGTTCGCGGCTGAGAGTTTCATACAGCATTATACGCTGTACAGAAAACTCGATTTGCATTTTTTGCTTGTCTCGTGTAGCTGACGAATATTTCTGAAAACAAAATGAGCAGACCTATTTATGAACAAACCTGAGGTCATGGACGGAATGTGGGTGATCTCCCATTACATGATAGATGCTCTTGACTCTTTAAGAGGATCAGCATTTGATTTGATAAGTGTAGAGGTCATTCAGTTGTGCTATATTTTCGTCATTGGTAAAAGTAGTCTCTCTCTCTCTCTCTCTCTCTCTCTCTCTCTCTCTCTCTCTCTCTCTCTCTCTCTCACCTCAAAACAAGAGGTGTTGGAAAGGAAGTTCTTACAAAATGGAGTAACTAATATATACAGTTGCATATGTAATGGATGTTTGTTGTTGGGGTGTTCATCCATAATACATCAGAAGAAGTATATACATTGTGCATGTATATACATGTGTGTGTATATATATATATATAATATATATATATATATATATAATATATATATATATATATAGTATATATATATATATATGTATGTATGTATAACTGAATCACGAAAGTTAGGAACGTGATAAATATCCATAAATAAAGATATATGCCACGAAGGAAAAATAAACGAATGAGGATCTCTGAGCAAGATCCTTTCGGACGTAAACGTCCTTTACCTGATCAGTAAAGGACGTTTAACGTCGAAAGAGATCTTTGCAGATCCTCAATCGTTTATTTTTCCTTCGTGCATATATCTTTATATATATATATATATATATATATATATATATATATATATATATATATATATATATATATATCATACATGCTGGAGCCCAGCGCTTCTGTCTCCCCTACCTTCCCGGTCCCCTACCTACCTTGCACCCACCGAGGCGGACAAACAGGTTTACAAGAGGAGGTTGGCTGAGTCATGTCTCCTTACTGTCACTCGGGGGAGGAAAAGATCCACTTGGAAGTATTAATATAGAAAGATACGTATATCTATGCGTGTATATGTATACGTACGTACATATGACGTGTGTATATGTATGTATGTCTGTGAGAGAGAGATTTCCTTTCGCCCACTAGTATCAGAATTTGTATATTTTTGTCGCACTTGCATATAAACTTTAAGGCCTTGAATGTCATGTCGTATTGCCCTTAACATTTTTAAGTAGGTAACCTTCTCAATTTGAGTAATGTCTGTAAGTGTAAGGTTTGGGGCTATAAAAGATGTGTCATGTGGGTTGCGGCCCGTGACCCGCAGGGTCAGTGATGAATTTTATTCCCCAGACTTCTCGATTCCTCGTTGTACTAGTTCTTTACGTGTTCGAGCGAGTTCGACTCCCTGCTCGGCCAATGTGGAATCAGAGGAATTTATTTTTAGTGATTAGAAATCTATTTCTCGGTTTAATTTGGTTCGGATCCCACAGTAAGCTGTAGGTCCCGTTGCTAGGTGCTAGCTAATTGGTTCTTAGTCACTTAACAGGGTCAGTGATGAATTTTATTCCCCAGACTTCTCGATTCCTCGTTGAACGAGTTCTTTACGTGTTCGAGCGAGTTCGACTCCCTGCTCGGCCAATGGGGAATCAGAGGAATTTATTTTTGGTGATTAGAAATCTATTTCTCGGTATAATTTGGTTCGGATCCCACAGTAAGCTGTATGTCCCGTTGCTAGGTGCTAGCTAATTGGTTCCTAGCCACTTAACAATATCTCATCCTTCGGGCTAGTCCTGGGAGAGCTGTTAATCAGCTCAGTTGTTTGGTTAAACTAAGATATACTTTACTTATTCACCAGACTTTGAAGGTAATTTTCTTGCGCTCTACACTTTTGAATTAGGAAAATCTAACAATACCTTTGGTGAAGATGAAATTAGATTTTGTCACTATCGTTGAACCGGATGAAATTTGGCATCTGTGTTTTTGATGAAGGAATTGAACTCTGCGTTTTTGGGATATGGAACCTGACGCTGCCTTTTTAATGGAAGAAAGTTGGTACTGTTTTGGTGGATGAAATTTAGAGTTCCGCCTTAACTCGAGATATACCTCGACCACTTAGGTAATAGTGCTTATGCAAGTTATGATAGAGCTTATAAAAGAGAGTTGTCTTCGTGTGAAGTAATTGACTAGTGTTTCATTAATACCTATCTCAAAATGAGTGTTTGATTGACAGAACACCTATCGAGAATATGCTTGAAACTTTAAAGTTCAAGGAATATGTTTGCAATTTGAATACCCCAAATTGCTTAATTTTTTACTTTATGCAAAGCCTGAACGTATACCCCGTTTTCAATACCTATCGATGACCAAGTCTCTATAATCATATAAAATCTGAGTGGACCTTTCTTGTTTGTTCGTCTCGGGTAGGGGATCGTGAAGATAGGGGAAGTCTGACATGACACATCCATCCTCCAGGAAACTCGTTTGTCCGCCCAGGGTGGGAGTGGAGTAGGTAGGTGATCGGGAAGGTAGGGGAGAATGAGTGGCAGCGCCAGGTTCCAGCGGAGTGTAGCGCGTGCCATCAAGCTGATACGCAATATTCATCTTACATTATAATTTACCTGTGTAGCCTACCTACAAAAAAAAAAAAAAAATTAATGATTACGCTACGATATATATTTTTTTGCTTCTATTCGATACTAACCATATAGGAATCATAAGTACTGTGACCGAGGTAGCTCTTTAATTCCAGTAACTGTGAATGTTTAGTTTTGCTTACAGGCATTTGTTTTTATATTAGATTTTGACTTGTGATTATGATAAAGATTCAACTTTATATCAGTTATTACCTTTTTCATTTTTCCTTTTTTATCACGGAGTGCTCGTCGTTTAATCATTATTATCCTTCTTCTAGCTATGATATTACGAAGGAATTGCATCAAGATGAAATTATTTTATTTTTTATATTTTTAATTTTTTGGTTTCAACTGAATTGCACCCCGGATAGTATGCCTTACATTTAGTATGTTGAACTATGAATTAATACTCTCTCTCTCTCTCTCTCTCTCTCTCTCTCTCTCTCTCTCTCTCTCTCTCTCTCTCTCTCTCTCAATACCAAAAACAGATGTAAATAAACTACTTCCAAAATATGGATTACCCCTTAACTGACAGTAACTTTACGCCAGAGGTTGACAACAAAAAATAAATGTTTACTAAGAAAAGTCTTATTTCCCGTAATAATATTTTTTCGTTGCAAAATATTTTGCAAAAAGATTTTTTTCTTGCTTTCTTTCGGCGCTTGAAAGAGAAATAATATTCTTCAGAAGTTTTCATCCTTTTTTTTTCTTTTACTAAAAAAGCTAATTTTTCTTTCCTTAACTAAAAATGATAATTTTATAGTATGAAATCTCGTTTATTAAGATTTGATAATAACTGTAGGATGATTTTGTATTATTGTAGATTGCTAAGTATTGTGCTTGTAACTGTATGCAGTTGCTGGTCTTTAATTTTTATTTATTATTTGCTTTTCTTCCATTTTTGCTTGTAAAATATCAAAACCTAGGTCCACCATTTTGTTCCTTGTTTACAAATTTTAAGCTTTATCTTATATGCATTTTTTTTTTTTTTTTTTTTTTTTGTTTTTTTTTTTTTTTTTTTACCCATGTAATGACTGCTTGTGCAAAAAATCTCTCTCTCTCTCTCTCTCTCTCTCTCTCTCTCTCTCTCTCTCTCTCTCTCTCTCTCTCTGAATGAAGAATACCATTGAATGTTTTCAATTTGCTGGCCGACAGAACGATGCTGTAGCTTTAAAATGTTTAGATTAAGCGGACTTTCGTCGCCAGTTTTGTAATTGGTCTTAAGTTTTTCTATAATAACTCGACTATTTTCGTGTTATTTTTCTTGTATGTATGGTGCATTTTTTATATAAAAATGGTTATTTGGATGTTTTTTGTGTTTATGGTGTTTTTTTTTATATAAAACGGTTATTTGGATTTTTGTATGTATGGTGTATTTTTTATATAAAAACTATTTGTATTTTTTGTATTTATGGTATATTTTTTATAACGGTTATTTGGATGTTTTGTAGGTATGGTGTATTTTTTATATAAAACAGTTATTTGAATTTTTGTATTTATGGTGTAATTTTTTGTATAAAAACGGTTATTTGGATTGTTTTTTTTTTCCTTATGGTACCTTTGTTATTGTAACATCCGTGAAAACGCTTAGTCGATTAATCCAACTCTCTCTCTACATATTATCCCTTAATCTATTCAAGCGTACCCGCCATGTTACTTTGATTAATTAGCCCTTGTTAATCTGTTTTTTTTTTCTCCTGTTTTTCTTTGTAAATAAAAGTTTTTGGTCAGGCCATTTAATTATGCCTGGCAATTGCCTGACTTAAGTCCTCGTACTCTTCCCATCCATCTGAAGTGATTGTTCATATATCTGTCTTATGAGATGAATTGTAATTTCTTGTTACTTATTTTTAGTTTCCTGTATCTATTACAGAAAACTATTGAGATGTCCTTTTGTCTGTCTGTCCGCCCTCAGGTCTAAAAAACTACTGTGGCTAGAGGGCTGCAAATTGGTATGTTGTTCATCCAGCCTCCAATCATCAAACATACCTAATCGCAGCCCCTTACCCTCAGTACTTTTATTTTATTTAAGGTTAAAGTTAGCCATGATCGTTCGTCTGACACTTTATACGATGTACAGAAAACTCAATTGCGCCGTTGAAACTTCGGCGCATTATATTTACTTTATACTTGTTGTAATTCCTTTAGGGCGCATTTTTTTTATTTATTACCTACTGTAATTCCTTGTTATTTATTCAGAAATATTAAGCATTTCGACCTGATCTTGCTGCTGAATTCATTGCTCCATTTACGTATGTTCTGATATTTGGTCATTAAGTATTCATTGCGTCTCTTGACTAACGGAAGGTACTTAATTGGGTAAAAGAGGTTAAATTATCATCGTGATATATAGAGAGAGAAAAATTGTGACAGGATATCAGTTACCTAATCGGGTGATGTTAGCTTCTTACGACGACAACAGTTTGGTGTCGTGTATTGAATGAATAAATTATCAGCGTGAGTTGCACTGTTAATTTCATGGTTAATTTTGAATTACTTTATTCTTTAAACATATCATTCTTGTGTCTTTGATTCTTACATATGAGTGGTTCTATACGTTTTTTATTAGCTATCAAACTACTTTAGAGTAAACTATCCCTATAAACTATATGTATGTGTATATATATATATATATTGTGTGTGTATATATATATATATATATATATATATATATATATATATATATATATATATATATATCTATACATGTGTGTGTGTGTTTGTGCACATGCAGATTCATACATACCTCAACCCTTGCTTACTCGTAAAACTTGTCTGATACCCACATCGCCAAATAGGACGCCAAAGAAACTATGTTCTGATGAAACGTCATTAGGTATTTTTTTTTTTTTTTGGGGGGGGGAACCCTCCTGTCGGCCCTTCCTCATTCGATGGCCGAAATTTTTGTTACCTTCAAGTATTAACATTTTGGTCAGTTATCTGAATCATAAGAGAATTATAGGGGTTCGTTATTTGTTATTAGAATTATTTATGTTCGATAAATTCGTTTCGTTCTTTGCCACTGGAGCTACCACCAAAGATACTGTTAACGTTACTATTTTTACTACTGTTACTACTACTAAAGTTATTATTATCCATAATGTGGATTGATAGATAAGAAACGCTGAGACCACGAATTTTCCTAAAAACTCATCATCCGAAGCAAATTCCAATAATTTGAAAAAGATCAGACCTAAGAATAAAAGTGTAAGAACGATTACAATATTACTTATACCTGCCGTAGAAGCTATCTTCTTATTTTGAATAAAATAAATACTTCCTCTGCTTCCATTATAAGCTTTAAAAGGTTTTGAAGGAGTTAAGGTGCAACACTTTTGTGCCTTATTTCACGCCAGTTCATTCTTCCTTTTCTTAGTTATGTTGGTGTTAGTTTAGAATTATATTGCTCCGCTGTCGATAGTCAAACGTTATAGGAAGGAAAAATAGATATGAACTAGATGGTGACCCTCAAGGGTTTTCACCCGGAATGAATCCACCTTGGCGGCGTGTTTAGTGCCAGCCTATCGGAAATAACCGTCAAAACATAAACAAAAGACTGTCAGTATCCTAAAGAAGTGACCCCCAAGAAATATTAGTCCTAGTTAAAGACCTCCGAACTTTGTTTGGGGTTACTATGTCGGAAAGATAAAAAAAATTGTCAAATAATGTTTGCAGCTAATACATTCCCGGAGTCGATTGTATTTGTGACATTACTTCGGAATGATAAGGTATTTAATTAATTTGTAATTTAATCTAGAGTTTTAGCACGTATTTGGAATTACCTAGGAGACACCACACAATTTGTCATTTGTTGAAGTAAAGCAATATAATTCGTTGGTAAAATATGTCGGACACCACACAATTTGTCATCTTTTGAAGTAAAGCAATATAATTCGTTGGTCAATTGTATGTTGGACACCACAACATTTCTTCTTTTAAAGTAAAGCAATTAAGTAGTTGGTAAATTATATGTCGGACACCACGCATTTGTCGTCAGTTAAAGTAAAGCATATTAATAGTTGGTAACTTATATGTCAGAAACCACAACATTAATTGATTAAATCCATATGATTATTTAGTAAAATATATGTCGGACACCACAACATTTGTCATCTGTCAAAGTAAAGCAGTATAAAATTGGTAAATTATGTTTCGGACACCACACCATTTTGTCATAAAGTTAGAAAATTATGTAAATGTTCATAATGCAAGAATATTCGTAGCTAATATAACATTACTCATGGATAACGTATCAAGGTGGGAAATATTCTGTTTCATTAGAAGAAAAATTTGAATATGACACGGCATTAAAAGTACAGTTTCTTTTTTTTATTCTATTATTATGTTCGCGCAGTTTACAGTGAGCAATGAGCTTATTGCAAATTTCATTTTTTGGTCTTCAAATCACACACTCCTGCAATTAGGGCGACAAGTGTAATTACTTTCTATTTTTATTACTCATTTTACGCAGAGACGCAAGAGGATTTTAATGACAAAGCAAACATCGATCGGGCATTTCGGCTCTCTTGCAAATGTCAAAATGAGGCAGTGCTAATATCAGTCATTTTTCTGCGCTGACAAATTTATTCGACAAGTGTCTTGTTGATAATGTTCCATTGTGTTTTGAAATCAAAGTTTTCATTTCTCTTATCACTGTGGGTCCACATGACGTTCATTATTCAAGTGTTTGGGTTCATCAGGAGGTTCCTGAATCTATTGTTTATATGGTAGAGGACAAGAAGACTGTGATTTGTCCGGCAGATGCTTTAAAACTCGTGATGTTAGAGGATTTGAGATTATGGTTTATTATGATATGATTTTAAAATTCGCGACGCTATGTCGTTTTAGAATTTTGCATGAGAATGAGTTGATACCTTGGAATCTTAGTTGATTTAAAACTTTGAAATGTTATTTGTCTTTGAATTTCGATATGGAGATGACTTTAGGCTTTGTTGTATCATTGGAGACTTTGGAATGTTAGATCATTTGAAAATTCGGTATACAAGTTATTTTCGACTTAGGTATGCGATTTAAAACCGGTTTGTTGTTTGGTAAAGGTGCGCTCTTTCAACAAAGGAAGTGTCACATTGGACTTCGGACTTTGGGTAAGGAGTCATCCCGACAGCACAGCCTAGAGTTAAAATTAAGCATGCTGCAGATTAGTAAAATTAGTTTATTTTTCAAAAGGCGCCTATTAAAAGAGAATATTTCATTCATTCATGGTATTGTCTTTCATGTCTTCGTTTGTAAATTTTGATAGTATGGAAGTTTCAAGCTTGCAGGAAAAAAAAAAAAAACTTTTTCACAACTCCAAAGTATGTGAAGTGATAGCGTAGCCGATACTATGAACCCCATGACGATTGAAGCTTGCCTTCCGTGTCCTTGGATGAAATTAATACTACTTCACTTTAACTGATACTATTCCTGTCTGACTTATCGATAGCGGCTCCTTTCATTGTTTGAGTCGTGGGTTTTCTGTCATGCAAGTTATTACCTTGTCCTTAAATTTTATGTGATGCTGAGCTCCCGCGTGATATTGTTTTTGCCTTGTGTGTCTATGTTGTATTTAAAGTTCATTTCTTAAGTTTGTTCATTTCCATCTGTTGCATAAATCTAGAACTGCCTAGCTTAGGGTAGAAAGTTCCCCGTTCCTTTGGCCTTAGCAAGTTGCATGTCTGTTAGGCCTTTACATGTCCCGAAAACCTGTACTTTGTCTCATATAGGCTTGCGCCAGGCGAGAAATACAGATGCCTGTTCTGTAGGATAATGTAGAATCCAAAAGACCTTCTTCCTTCATTTAAGCCTAGACTGCTTACGGGAGCCATATAAATAATTTCAATGGCTTTGCATAATCCGTACAGTTGATTTTTCTTTGTCGTAATCAATTTCTGTGTCTCTTCAGACTTCGCTGGACACGAATTAAAAATTCGTATCCTTTACAATAAGGTAAAGTTAAGATCATATTTTTTCATAAATTCATTTTCACAGACTGGTGATATAAGTATGGATATTAATTTAATCCACTAAATATAACTGCGTTTCATTGACTGTTGAAAATTATGATCTCTCCATCAACATAGTAGAAATGTAGTTGCGTAAAATTATTTTGTCATATGACGTAGTAGATACTCAATGTTAAAAGACCAGATCAATACAAGAAAGTTTTAAACATCACCTAACGATTGTGTATCGAAGAATCGCCATTCTCTCCTGAAAGGAGAGGATCTCCTCTTTCTCTCTTATAGCACCATTGTCCGAGGTTTCATCACCCGTCAGTATTTTCCATCTGAAGGAACACGGCATAATAATTCCACCCCCATTTAAAAAGTTGGGAAAGTTCTTCGGTTCCTTCGCATCTCTCTCTCGCTCTCTCTCTCTCTCTCTCTCTCTCTCTCTCTCTCTCTCTCTCTCTCATCTCTTTCCCCCCTCTCTCTCTCTTGAAAAGTTGGGAACTTTTTACATTTTGTTTAAATCTCTCTCTCTCTCTCTCTCTAATTTGTGGAAGCTTTCCCGAACATGTATGGCTTAGAAACACGACGATTGCGAGGACAACTAATAGAAACATTTAAAATACTGAAAGGCATAACAAAAGTAGACAGTAACCTATTTACATTAAACGAAAACCAGGCAAGAAATAATGGATGGAAACTAGAACTGAAGAGATACATCACATCCCGGGAACTTCTTTACATACAAGATATGTGACTCGTGGAATAAACTGCCACCAGAAGTTGTAAACAGCAACAGTGTGGAAGAGTTTAAAAGAGAGCTAGACAAAATCATTAGGACACTGTGATTGCACAGTAAAACCTGCTCCTACAGATAAGTGAGCACACGATCTCTCCTCGGACGGACTAGCAAGTCTTTGAGACATCCTAATCCTTGTAACTCTCTCTCTCTCTCTCTCTCTCTCTCTCTCTCTGCGGGCAAAGAACCAACCTTCCAGGTACACAGGGGATGTTCCGCCAGAGCCGCAGCGGAGCAGCAGCAATCCCTCATTGGCTATAATCACTCAACTAAGTCCCGCGGAAGACCCGGCAAAGCTCCTCTAAAGCTAAATTAAGTGTCGAATTACGCACAAAAGTGAGGCCGACTTTGGCCCTGATCCGCCGTTAAGTTTCGGGATTGAGGGAGCTCTCTCGTGGGGCACTGTTTACCTCGCGAAGGGTTGCTCGGGTTTTATCCTCCGTGGGTCGTTATCTGCACCTGGGGGCTTGCTCCTGCTCCTGCTCCTACTCCTGCTCCTGCTCCTGCTACTGCTACTGCTACTGCTGGTGGTGGTGGTGGTGGCGGTGTAAAAGGGCCTCGGTTGTGCCTGCCAGTTTGATTTTGGTTCTTCGTTTTTTGCTGTCCAGGGACGCCTGCCATCGTCTTAATTGTCGGGAATAATGTATTTATGAATGTTTCATGAACTCTTTAATGTTTTAAGTATTTCATGTGCAGTTTGTGTACTTTCAAAGTATTGCTGTACAGTAGTAGATAATCTTCCTTATCGGGTATAATGTATTTCTAAATATTTATCGTACTTTTTAATTTATGAAATATTTCAAGTGCAACTGAGTAAATGTTCATGCAAACTATTTCTGCACGGTGGTGTGGTGGTCTTACTTATCGGGGATAATGTATTTCTAATTATTTCTCGTACTTTTCAATTTATTAAATATTTTTAAGTGCAAATGAGTATATGTTCATGCAAACTATTACTGTACGGTGGTATGGTGGTCTTACGTATAGGGAATAGTGTATTTCTAAGTGTTTCATGTACTTTTTAATGATTTAACTATTTTAAGTGCAAAGGAGTTTATGTACTTTCAAAGTACTGAATCACGGTGGTATGATGGTCTGAGTTATCGGAATAATGTTTTTCTAACTATTTCATGTAATTTTTAATGCTTTTCTTAAGTATTTTAAAAGTACAGATGAGTTTATGTACTACATGTAAAATATTACTGGGAGTTAGTA
>NC_087205.1:88114824-88149824 GCF_015104395.2 Macrobrachium nipponense
TCATTACTATACTCTGTTTTTTTTCCATCTGTCCATCCGCCTGTAGTGTTTGCGCATTGTAACACTGCTTCCCGGGCTTTGAATAATATCCTATTTCGAATATTAACGGTGTAATTTGCATACAGTAAATTATTGAAACACTTTTTAGTTGCAAATGTACACCCAGATATCCTTTTATTTACCTAAAACTTACACATAGCGTAACTATTTAAAGCCCCGGACGCAGTATTACCATGCGAAAACACCACAGGCGGATGGACAGATGGAAAAAAAACAGAGTATAGTGTTTATGAATATGACTGCTTCAGAGAATATACACTGTCGTGAAATTAACTTTTCTTTATGGATTTCATTAAGTATTTGTAAAAGAACTGGAAGCCATATTTAGTTACATAGTTTACTAAATGATGTCGCTTGCTTACATTCCCACCTGGGAATCCAGGATCCCAAACTATATTGGTGAGCAGTGAAGAGTAACAGAAGTTCAAAGGAAGTTGGCATTTATTACCTTTCGTTAGCAAGTTCCTTTGTAACAGAGTCGTTTGACGAGGTAACACATTCTTGTTACTTTGAATTTCTTTTAATGTCGTGTCGAAAACATGTCGTTGGTCAGTTATCTAGTGAAAATGAGTGCTTATTAGTGCGGTTTATGTAATTACTATTGTGTAAGGGCATATATATATATATATATATATATAATATATATATATATATATATATATATATATATATTATATAGTATAGGGGGGAAGAGGGAGAAAAATACTTACTTGTGGCCAATCGCTTGATCGAACTCATCAGTTGAGGGTCCATGGTTCGTTTCGCGATAATGGGGGGTACCTAAGGTAAGGAGGACGTGGGCTAGCCACATCCTCGTGTGTGTTAGTGTTTATGTGTATTTGAGTGAGTGTATATTTGTGATGTGTCTGTGGTAAAATTAACACTTATTTAATGCTAAAAAACAATAAACCTCTGGGCATAATGTTATATTTGTTTGGTCACCTGTTTCCTTATCTTTTGTGATCAAGGTCGGAGCCTATTATAGCATAAGATTACAACAAAAGTCAGTTGGGTCATTCAGTCAACTCAGTAACCGAAATTCATCCTAACGGGGTAACTCAAGTTGTAAAGTCCGTTACGTGATTTAACTTGAACAATTACCCATTTGTTTACAAGTTGTTTCAATTGGAAAAAAAAAAGTTTTGATTCCCTGTTTTACGGCACTGACTCACCTTTGCGGAAGGCACCGTTATTTTAACGCCGTCATTGCAATCAAATGTTTATATTTTGAAGAGAGCTCAAATCAAATCAGACTGCCGCCGTAATCACTGGGCCGGCTTTTGCCAAAATATTTCAAAAGATTGAATGAAGTGCCATTTCCAACACTCCTCTTGTCAAAAGCGCAGGCTGAGTAAGATTATGGATATAAATATTGAAAACTTATATATGTGTTTATTGCAGTTGCCAATCACAGTGTACAACCATTCCTTCTGGCGGTTGATCGCTTTGTTTCCATTTGTTTAATTTTACAGCACCACATGGTGCAGAGCGTTCTAGAAAGTCATGTCGGTTCCAGATGAACACTTTAATGTAAGTAAATGGAAATGATTCGGTTTTCCTCCGTAGCGAAGGTACCAGTTTACTGTTATTTACTGTCACACTTTTCTTTCCTTTTTGCGAGAACGATTAATGGATTTCTTCATTCTCCACTAATAACGCTTTGTTGCGATAACTAAAGCTAAAATTGTCGTGGCCAAGACGCCTCGTATATAGTTTCTATTTACTTTCTCATTGTATTCTCGTATGATGTCAGATATAGATTCAAGGCAGTAAAAAAAAACTATTTAAAGGAAGAAAAAATCGGTATGGTGAGAAATAGTATAGGTTTCAAGTGCAACGAGAGAGGAGAGAGAGAGAGAGAGAGAGAGAGAGAGAGAGAGAGAGAGGGGGGGGTTGAGTATATTATGTTCAGTTTATATTCAATGCTCAAACTTTCAGAATTTATTGACAATTTATTGTGCCTGTGTGTAGAGTTTAATTGTTTTCCTTTCTTCTCTCCACTTTAGATCCATTTGCCATAATCTCATTATTTAGCACTAACAAGAAACGATTTTTAGTGTATTTTTTAATGTGTTTCAAGTTTTTCCTCCTACTTGTCTTATCTTAGCAATACTGGAACAGGTATTCCGCTTTAGTTTTTTTTTTCCGCTCTTCTAGCTGGTGACATTCCAGATACCCAAGTCGTGTTACATGTTATTGTTGAGCCCTTTTTTGATAAAAACGCTCTACAATCTCTGATTGGTTACAGGGTCTCTCCTGTGTGTGAGTGCGTATGCGTATGTCTGTATGTCTTAGAACAGTTATGCATGTGTACCGTGTGATGTGTGCTCTACGATTTAGCATTTCTTGCATATATAGATGTATAATTCAGCTGAGATTCATACCAGGTCTTACCATTTATATTAATTTTATTTTTCATCCCTTGCCTCGTCGAGCTTCCTTTTAAGAACAGTGAATAAGAACAGTGCTCGTAGAAAAAGGGCCATACTCCCATTCATAGAATGAGTACTATTTCATTCGTAAACACCAGTCATACGGATACCCAGTGTTTGTGGATAGAGCTTGTGCATCCCCGCTTAGTTATCAGTTCGGTCGCAACATTGAAGACTTGACATCCGAGAATTGCCACGTTTTGATGTCCTCATCAAAGTTACAAGCAAAGTTCGTAGTTCGTCACTCGGGTGTAGACGTTTGAGATAACAAACCGCTATGGCATTATACATGTACTGTAGACAAGGATTTTAGGGTTTTGTCAGTTTTAGAAATGTTTCTAGACTAGGAAAGTTGATGATGATAATAATCCTATCCGTTGGATATACGTCCTGTTATTTTCTTCCCTCTCTCTCTCTCTCTCCTCTCTCTCTCTCTCTCCTCTCTCTCTCATTTAACAGTAACCTTAAATCTCCATTTCCGTTGTAAAGTCAGTCTAACTGGTGTTTCATTTCACTCACTTTATTACTTCTACCCTCGACAATAATTTTTGTAATGCATATGTGTAAATTATTTACTGCTAAGGAGGGCAAAATTAAATTAGGGAGATTTTTTTTACCTCATAAATGGACTTAGATGGCGTAGACAAATAATGTCATCATATTGATAATAATTTAACACTTGTGCGATAATGTAAGTACAGTATAGGTTGTACTTTATTTTTTACTTTACCTCGTTAAAGTTTACTTTATTTTCTTGACCATATTTCTTCATGGCTTCATTATTAAAAATATTTTGCTACTGGCGTATGTTAATTTTTTTCATTAATTAATGTATTTTATATTGGGAAGTAGGGTATGTCCTAGACCTAGCTGCCTTATTAAAACAAACAGCGTATTTTTCGTAACTACAAATAACTACGATGTACCTTTTTATGTAAATGAGGCTACTACTTTGAGAGACTAAAATTGGCTCATGGGTATTGGTTCCATTCCTATACCTGTGTATCAGAAAATTTAAAAAGTAGTGTGTGATCTATGCCTGTTTCTTTAATGAAAAATGAATATCATTTTATGCAGTAAAGGATTGTTTGTATTTTGCTGAAATGTTTTGTACTTGAAACATATCTACTTTTGTAACTTGTGCTATTTTGGATCCGTACTTGAGTGATAAAGAACTAACGGTTCCAGTTTAAAACAAGAATATCAGTAGAGAAGACACGTTTCTGTTTCGTTTCCAACTTTCGTTTAGGGCTATCCTCCGTATCTGTTGTTGAAAACAAGTTTTTGATGATTTTAATATCAGTGAATATGGGCCTGCCTAGGATACGCGAAAGGATGAAGAGGTTTTGGAAACCTTCGCTTGAATTCAGACGCCTGATTATATAAAGAGACTTCACAGAAATTAGTTTAAATTATGCAGCACCTTCGTTTTTTTATGTCTGTAAAAGTCATGTTTTGAAAAAGCTATTCCTTACGGTTTCCATTTTATTGCTGTCCATCGCTTTGCCAAATTTGTATGGTAAAGGTTTATATGAGAGATATGATTGCTTTATTTTGCTAATTTTTTTTCCCAAAACTTGCGGTTTTCCAGTACGACCTTCATTTTTCAAGTCTGACATAAATTGCTGTAGTGACAAAGTGAATATCGCCGACATCGAATTCTAGCACTTATGTAATTTGGAATTTTATCCTGACTTTTATGAACTATATTAATTGTTTGCCATTTTTTATTCTGTAATGAGGTCAGTAAAGCATGCAAGTACGCGCGCATAATGATTTTAGGCGCAAGATTTGCCGAATTTTACATCTGTTTTAATGTTGAGGCTGATACTACTGGCAGCCGAATACATCACAATGTCTTCTGAGGACAAAAAGCAGGGAGAGGTTTAAAAAAATAAAAAGTGCGGTTTTAGTAGCTGGAAGGGGGGGGGTGGGGGGGACGTCGGTTGGGGAGGTAATGGGGGTTTAGAAATAACGTAAAGCACACGAGTTTTAGTGTGGTTTAACGCCGTACCAGTTTGAAGACTCGGAGGAAAAGATTTAGTTGAGGGTGTGTGTGTGTGTGCGTTTTTTTTTTTTTTTCTTTTTTTTTTTTTCTTTTTTTCCTTTTTTGTAGAAGGGTAGGGAATGACATCAAACACTAATGATTAAGTGTTTTAGCGCATCTTAAAGCTTTGTAAACCTTTAAACAGTTTAGGCGTTAGGATTCCGTGGTTTGGGATAATGATGTAATGATAGAAAAGAAGTAATATTATGTAACATACAAGAAACGTCAGAGTTTTAGTGTTCTTAAAAGCATAAAGCGACATCAAAACCTAGATTTTGAGTGTTTTGAGACGTCATAAAGCTTTTGCAGATTTTGAAATAAAGCTTTGTAGATTTTGAAGAAGAGCGGTTTTATGATTCAGGTGCGGGGGGGAGGGACATTAAAAAGGAAATCTTTAACACGAGGCACTGGATTTATAGAGCGATTGACATTTTCCTAGAATTTCCATCCCTCTTAATTTCAGACAGATTTTGCTAATAATCCTCCTGATGATGATGTGGCAATACCCCCGTTTTCCTTGAGGTATAAATTGCGGTTATTTGTCTCCGCGAAGATGATCTATTATGTGGCGGAGCTTATTCAGTATGACTGAATGCCCCATTGTTACTGTTTTCTCTCTCTCTCTCTCTCTCTCTCTCTCTCTCTCTCTCTCTCTCCAGTCATAAGTTTTCCCTTCAGATCTCTTTAAAAGCAGTGAATGATTACCCGCTGGTGTCTTCTTTTGCGGGGATGCTTGTATAACTTGTCGTTCTTTGTTTTTTTTATTATTATTCTTTTTTGTCTGGTCTATTTTGGCCCTATTGGCAGAATTTCTGAAACCGCTGCGCTGCTTTCTCCACTGTATTTAGCACTTTTTTGATCCTTTGTTTCTTTTAACGTTTCATCTTCAAATGCTTTTGAAGGTTTGCAGTTCTGTTTTGCAGTTTTTATTATGTTTTCTAGGATGAACAGTTTACCTTTCGAGTCTATTTTTCCAGTTTCAGATTTATGTTTGTTGTTTTGTGCCGTCTTTTATCCACCATTAATAAATTTTTGTCCTATACTGAGGGTAAAGATTTATTATTTAATAATAAAGCCGCTTTGATTTACGCTGTGTCGGATTGTTTGACCGTACTGTAGCTCACTGTTCTTCACAGCAAGTTTCCAAGCATTGCTGTTTTATAGAAAGGTTGCTAACCAGTCACTCAAAATATAAGATTCAACCCAGGGCTAAAGTTTAAAGGAAAGGAAAAAAGCAAGGAAGAAAGTTCGGTCTGACCCTGAAGTAAGCGATACGCGAACTGCTTCCTTGAAAAGTCAATGTTGTAAAGGAAAGCAGAAATCTGAAGGGAGTTTTGCTTCTTGGCAGTATATAGGAACGTTCTGAACAGGTATTGCTGATTTCCGCAGCTTGGATCTATAGAATACCGTGTGCATTTACGATGTTCAGTCGAGGCTGGAATATAGTATATCCCTACCGTGCACTGAGCCGTTTTTCGTTATACTTGTCATTTTCTTTTTCCAAAATAAAATACTTATAATTTTCTTTTTCCAAGGTAAAATACTTGTCAGTTTCTTTGTCATTTTCTTCTTCCAAAGTAAAATACTTGTCATTTTCTTTTTCCAAAGTAAAATACTTGTCATTTTCCTTTTCCAAAGTAAAATACATGTCATTTTCTTTTTCCAAAGTAAAATTAATGTCCTTTTCTTTTTCCAAAATAAAATACTTGTCATTTTCTTTTTCCAAAGTAAAATGCATGTCATTTTCTTTTTCCAAAGTAAAATAAATGTCCTTTTCTTTTTCCAAAGTAAAATACTTGTCATTTTCCTTTTCCAATGTAAAATACTTGTCATTTTCCTTTTCCAAAGTAAAATACTTGTCATTTTCTTTTTCCAAAGTAAAATACTTGTCATTTTCTTTTTCCAAAGTAAAATACTTGTCATTTTCTTTTTCCAAAGTAAAATAAATGTCCTTTTCTTTTTCCAAAATAAAATACTTGTCATTTTCTTTTTCCAAAGTAAAATACTTGTCATTTGCTTTTTCCAAAGTAAGATAGTTCTCATTTTCTTTGTCCAAAGTAAGATAGTTGTCATTTTCTTTTTCCAAAGTAAAATACTTGTCATTTTCTTTGTCAAAAGTAAAATACTTTACATTTTCTTTTTCATAAGTTAAATACTAGTCATTTTCTTTTTCCAAAGTATGATACTTGTCATTTTCTTTTTCAAAAGTATGATACTTGTCATTTTCTTTTTCCAAAGTAAAATACTTGTCATTTTCTTTTTCCAAAATAAAATACTTGTCATTTTCTTTTTCCAAATTAAATTACTTGTCATTTTCTTTGTCAAAAGTAAAATACTTGTCATTTTCTTTTTCATAAGTAAAATACTTGTCATTTTCTTTTTCCAAAGTATGATACTTGTCATTTTCTTTTTCCAAAGTAAAATACTTGTTATTTTCTTTTTCCAAAATAAAATACTTGTCATTTTCTTTTTCCAAAGTATGATACTTGTCATTTTCTTGTTCCAAAGTAAGGTAGTTGTCATTTTCTTTTTCCAAAGTAAGAAAGTTGTCATTTTCTTGTTCCAAAGTAAGATAGTTGTAATTTTCTTTTTCCAAAATAAAATTCTTGTCATTTTCTTTTTCCAAAATGAATCCGTTCGTGCTTTGGAATCGGAGAAATATAGCAATAAGTGAAATGGTTATCATGATCCGAGTACTGATTTGCAGCTGTATGTTAAGGTGATTCTCTCTCTCTCTCTCTCTCTCTCTCTCTCTCTCTCTCTCTCTCTCTCTCTCTGCCCTGCACTGTCCTCCATGTACCTAAAATCTAAGTGATCTGGTATCTGGCAGAATGCCTTCATCCCTGTTGCCCGTCATTCCATCACTGGGCTTTGGGTCCTTCCCCCGTGTTCCCACCGGGGGTTGTGTCTCGACGTCTTGAAGAGGAAATCCTTTTAAAAGGTGATGGATCCCTTTCCGTATCAGGAGCGGTCTTAAAGAAGACAGGGGGAGAGAGGCAGGCACCGACTCAAAAAGAGAGATTTCTTTCTTTCTCTGTGCTGTCAACAAATTTGTATGTATAGATTTATAATGTATATTATGATATATATATATATATATAGGATATATATTTGTATATATATATATATATGTATATGTGATATATATATATAGATATATATATATATATATATATATATCTATATGTATGTTATATATATTATATATATACCTACATGTATGTGTGCATTTATATATATATATATATATATATATATATATATATATATGTATGTATATATATATATATATATATATATATATATATATATATATATATATATATATATATATATTTCTATATTATGTGTGCGTATGCGTTATTCGTGGTAATATCCGTACAGTGTCTTCATAAAGTCCCAGTACCATTCTGAGCCATAAATCATTGTAATAGTACTGGGACTTTATGGACACCCTGTAGTATTCTCAATTTCCACTTTTGGGTGACGGCAATAAAGTTGAGCATGGTCCGTAAAAGTTCCATTATGCCCGTGTTAACCTAATCGTTGAATTATGTACCTGATAGTTAGAGTACAGTAAGGGTAGCCCCCTTTCGTTTACAAAAAAGGCTTGGAGCTTACAGCTTCACCGCCAAACAGTTGAATTCCCATATGCGTCATCCTATCTAAAGGGGAAATGCATATCATGATATATAATTGCACACACACCCTATATATATATATGTGTGTGTGTGTGCGTGTTTGTATGTGGGTGTGTCTGTTACTTGAAAACAGTAGTTATTTATATTATTAGAAAAAATTAAATAACCAAACTGTTTTTTGTAGCGCAGTTTTGCAGTCTTGCAATTTCTCCATTTGGAATAAAAAAGGTTATAAAGATAAATCCGAGGTTTGACTCTTCTGGAAATAAAACAGACTATCGTTTGCCGATTACAAAGGGCAAGGCTGCGATTTTATGTGAACCGTTAGAATGTTGTCAGTGGTACCAGTCCTGAGTGGTACTTACATATCCATCAAGAATATAGCCAGTGAAAAATTTCCTCACAAATTATATTTACACGTATATACATGCACGAGGTCTTGTATATTTTCCTTAGTAGTTATTCATATCTGGAAAATCATTGAATCACCTCCCTATGAACGTTCATGTTTCTTGTATGAATATTATTAATTTCTTATAGTCTTGACATATGTTTAGAATCACAGGCGTTTATGTATTTACATGATTTTGCGTTTATGCTTATAAATGCTCAAAGGTTATTGAATAAAATTCATAGAGAATTGCTTAGTAATGAATAAAATTCATAGAGAATTGATTAGTAATACAATTGTATTTTATTTTGAAGTTGTTTATTGTGATTATATTTGAAGTGATATGGTAGAACATCGTGTCATCGTAGAAATACACCTATACTGCATATAAGATATCGGTGGCAATGCATCATGTGATTATTCTCTCTCTCTCTCTCTCTCTCTCTCTCTCTCTCTCTCTCTCTCTCTCTCTCTCCAACGAGTCTATCCTCGAATGTCGAGCTTTTGGTGGGATAATTCTGTGTCAAGATAATATATGGCACACCTCTGCAAAGATATACCAATTGCCCTTTAGTAAACGAAACGGCTAATTTGATCTTTCAATTGCAAGTTATATTTATCGGCGTGAGCCAGTGAAGGATAAAAATATACATACTGTTAAAAGGGAGCCTATTGGCGTTAATTGCCAAAGTTGCCTTTTATTTTTTTTAATTATAGTTATAAAATACTGATAAATATTTAGGTGGTATTAGCAGATCTACAGCTGAGGACATTCATATTCAGTGAACCCCTGTAATGGTAAAAAGTCCTTCTCTTCCTGTGGAGTATTTGCTTATGTATTCATGTGTATCTATGTGTATGTTTCTGTGTTCGTTCGACACACACACAGATCTTGGTGGATAGGCGTGTATGCCGGCGTGTGCGAACATGTGTATACTTGTGTGTGAGTATGTATATTGATCGTGGAGAGTGTACGTGGCTGACACTGGAATAAGGCGCTTATAAACTCCCAATCGGGTGTTTGATTTGGACCTGTCAGAATACTCATACATTTCTAGCCCTGGAACACCCCTTGCAGAGACCCATCCCTCCGGCGGGCGCGGCGGGCGATCTTGGCTCCTAGAGAGCCTCCGCCGGCGGGCGCCTTTAGCCTGTCTTGGGGCGCGAGGGTTAGGCCTTTGCGGCGGCCATGATAATCGAGCGCTAGGAATTGGAACGGAGAATTGGGATTTGGTATCATCGCCTGAAATATGAGAGATTTGGTGGGATTACTGCCGGGTGAGTGTGTAACTCCCTCCCGCCGTGTGATAGGGATTCCCCCGAGGAGTGTCCCGGATGAAAGCCACTTCGGGGGAGGAGCAGGAGGAGGTGGAGGAGGAGGTGGAGGAGGAGGGCCTTGAAATGTGGAAGGGGAAACGTAAGGAGAGAGAGGAGGAGGAGGCGAAGAAGTAAATGGGGACAGTGGGGAAACGTGGGAGGTAATGGACGATCAGTAAAAGTGGAGGAAAGAGGAGGGATAGATAGAAGGGCGTTGGTCGGTTACTTATGGAATGGGAATGGGAAGGAATGGACAGCCTTTCGATGAAGAGGATGGTCACTGAAGCAGCAGTTGATTTTACATTATATATATATATATATATATATATAGATATATATATATAGTATATATATATATATATATATATATATAGCTATATATATATATATATATATATATATATATATATATATATATATATATATATATATATATATATATATATATATATATATATATATATATATATATATATATATAATCACAGTTACAAACACAAATAAGGACCAACCGTTGAGTGTGTGTCTTGAGTGTTGGTCCATATTTGTGAACGATGTAGGTATGGAAGTTCTGACATCGGCTAAGTTTCAGTCGTATACTTAGCCGATGTCAGAACTTCCATACCTACATCGTTCACAAATATGGACCAACACTCAAGACGCACACTCAACGGTTGGTCCTTATCTGTGTTTGTAACTGTGATTGTTTTATTGTACTTTACATTGTGTTTTTATTTTAATATATATATATATATATATATATATATATATATATATATATATATATATATATATACATATTACATACATATATACATACACACACACACACACACACAGGTACTACATACGAACATATAAAATTATGATTGCTGTGATGATTACATAAAATGAAAAAATTCAAAGCAAACGATTTTATTACAATTATTAATAATCAAATTGCATTTTACAATAAGGATGAAGCATTTTATAGTTTTAACATTCGCGCATGCACACCCAGATAGACAGACACATACACACAACGTATATAAATATATTATATATATATATATATATATATATACTATATATATATATATTGTATATATGTATGTATGTGTTATGGGTATGCATATCTATATAATCATACAGATAGAGCCTTTAGATTTACATACAAACGTATGATTTAATGAAAGCACGCGAAACGTATACACGCTGATACTCTTAAGTGCATATAATCTCCCTGGCAGCGTCAATATATCGAGGTGTTGCATGGCTGCCAGGCGAGGGAAGAGAGATTACCAATAACTGGAATGGAGCGGTGGTGTGGGCCTTAGGTAAGGTCAGCGTAGGTGACAGATCACCGCTTGCCCATTTTGATGTTGGGGGCTGGTAGGAGGGGGGCGGGGGGGTTAACCAGTGCACCTCACGCGGTTACACTGTATGCATTACCCTGTGTTATTTGCAGCGTCCCATCGGCCCCTAGCTACAACCTCTTTCATTCCTTTTACTTTACCTCCGTTCATATTATATTCTATCTTCACTTTCCACCCTCTCCTAACTGTTATTTTTTCAGAGTGCAACTGCGAGGTTTTTCCTCATGTTACACCTTTTAAACCCCCTTTGCTCTCGGTTTCCCTTTCAGCGGTGAATGACCTCATAGGTCTCAGCCCTTGGCAAGTAACCTTAAGTTTATATACTAGTTGTATAATAATAATAATAATAATAATATGTTTTATTTCAGCTCGGGGCCATATACATTGAGTATACAAGATACAGACAGTAACATACACAATCTAGATACATGAGATATGATAAAACAGAAAAAGAAAATGAATAATCGGCACTTATCCATAATATAGCTGAGGTAGCATAAAAGCTAGTAATCATCATACGTTGGTAATAACATAAGAATATTGGTGAGAAAAAAAAAATGCATTGCGAGTAATAACAGTTGGTGCACATATTATATAACTCAAATTTCAACTAGAGACCGACCTTAGGTGGTTACAGTAGTCAGGCCCAGAGGGTTAATACATAAATTAAATGTAAATACAAAACTTTAACTTGATAGGAATCACAGTAATAATGAAAAATTAAAATATCAGCAATAAATGTAATAATGACAAAAACTGCAGATGACATCTTGCCAATACAGAGATTAAGTCCTTTAGGGGACAAAGGCCTCATTTTCCCATCTTTCCCACAATTTAGATCTTCTTCTTGCTTCACTCCTTAGGATGCTTTGTATGAGCGAGTTGCTGCTGTTTCTCACTCGGGTTACCAGACTGGACATTGTTCGCCTAACAATGATTTTTAAATTGTCCAGGTGGTTTTCAATGAACATCTGTGTGGCGGAGTGGTAGCGGGGAGTGTTTGTGAGGCGTCTCAGAATGTCATTGTGCACAACAGTGATGCGTCTCATGGTCTCTCGGGTATAGTTCGTCCAGAGGGAACACCCATAGATACTGTAGCAGTACGAGCGGAATAGCAGCAGTTTCACGTCTCGGTGACAGAAGGCAAACCTCCTTGCAATCATGTTGCCAGCTGCACATAGTTTACGACGCCTCTGTTCAATGTCTGCCGTATCTTTTAGGTCGTCGGTGATAATGTGACCCAAATACGGAAATTCGTGCACAAATTCCAGCCGATGGTTTCCGAGGAAAATTTGAGGTTCTGCAATATGCTTAAGCGATCTCGGGAGCAGCGACATGCACTGGGTCTTAGTTTCGTTGTAGATTATATCAAATTCCTCTGCATATTGGCGGCAGGTGTCGATGAGTCGTTGGAGACCTTGCACTGATGGGGAAATCAGAACCATATCGTCGGCGTAACAGAGGTTGTTTATAGTTGTTTCATTGACGGTGCATCCGATTGGGAGCGAGTTCAGTTTGACATTCAAGTCATCTGTGTACGTATTAAACAGGTAAGGAGAGAGAATGCCCCCTTGCCGGAGCCCGTTTAGGGAGCCGAAGGTGTAAGATAACACGTTACCCCATTTGACACAGAATTGCTGTGTGGAGAACCAGCAATGTAAAATGCCAATTAGGTACAGGGGTGTGCCCCTTTTATGCAGCTTCAGGAAGAGCTTCAGGTAGTTTACTCTGTCAAATGCTTTTCTCACATCTACAAAACAAAGGAAAATAGGAGAGGCTGATGATAGGTAATAATTAAGCAATTCTTTCAGTATGTAGATGCAGGTGTCGGTTGAGTGGTTTGCTTTAAACCCGAACTGGTTGTCAGTGGTGTGTAGAAAGGGGAGAAGTCTAACTAGAAGAACAGACTCAAGTATCTTCGATGCGATCGTTGTGATTGCAATCGGCCGGTAGTTGCCAGGGTCAGCTGCATCCTTTAGCTTGTTTTTGATTAATGGCATCAAGTGAACTAAGAGTAGGGAGTCTGGAAGAAACCGGTGAATTATGCACGCATTGAATAGGGCAGCTAGCAAAATGTAAATTATCGGATGGCAGAGTTTGAAGGCCTCTGCAGGAAGACCATCACAGCCGGGCGATTTATTATTAGGTAGGCTGTTTATGGCATCGCTGATGTTACCTGGCGTAATACGGTCTGCAAAATGAAATTGAATGTTGTCAGTAAGGAGGTTATCTACATCCCCTCGGGAATCTTGATCAATTTATGCAATTCAGGATATTGTTGAAGTGATCGCCCCACATACTTGCAATAGCTTCGTCTCCGACTGCTTCCCCTACTCTCTGTGATAGCTTTTTAGTTTTGGGATTTAAAGACTGGATATCTTTCCAAAGACGAGGATAATCACCAGATTCTAAGTTTCTAGACATTGCATCGGCTCTTAGTTGTTTTTCATTTAACCTGCAGTGCTTAAGAGCAAGTTTAAACTGCGCTCTCGCCTGTCTCATTAGCAATGCAGTGTGCCCTTCCCTGGGGCTACCATTTTGCCTCCACAGTAAAAACATTTCTCGTGAGTATGTATACAGATCTTTAACCAAGTCATTCCATCCAGGTATATTACGAGAATTACCTTGACGAAATCTGTAGGCAGTCCTGCCCGAAGCAAGCAAAGCGGAGATTATGTTCGAATAGAATTCATTCAGATCCCTCTTGTGGTGGTCATTTCTACAATTTGTGTTAGTACAAAGTAAGGCGTCCTGCCGGTTGAACTATTGACCGCAACCTGGTTTCCGTGGTCGCCCTAAAGTCTCTGGTTTTCTGTTGGTTTTTAAAATCCCAGTTTACCGCTGGTGGTCGATCAGTTAGGGGGTTCACGGTAGGGAGGGTTGGGGTACTGAATGACACCTGTAATGGGATGTGATCGTAGCCCGTTGCAAGATCATAGCGAATATTGCAGGTCATAATAGAATCATGAAGTTGTGGAGATGTGATGCAGTGGTCCAGCCAGGAAGTTGTAATAGCGTCCGCTCTATTATGTACATATGAATAAGAGGAGGGAGGGAGGAGCATTACATCGCTAATTTGGAGAGCATGATTTTGACAGAAGCGAGTAAGTTCATTATAAAATTGTTTTGTGGGTGAGAATTAAGGTCCCCGATTATACAAATATGATCAGCAGGAGAATCATGAATAATACTGTGTAATTCCCCTAGGATCATGCAGTAATGATCAAAATTATTGTTATTTTCCCATGGCATATAAACATTAATAATTAGGATAATCGAGTTCCCTACTGTCACTTGAAGTATAGTTTACGCAAAGGTTATTATGCGTTCTCTTTTTCATACAGAGCTTGCGTGTAGTTACAGATCAGATATTTTGTGTAAATATATATATATATATATATATATATATATATATATATATATATATATATATATATAAATAAAACATACGTATGCATGTATATGTGATATATATACACGTATGTATGTAAGTCTATGCTTAATGCTTAATTTTAATCACAAATAAAACGTGCTAATATAATTTCTCTTTCTCTCATATTATTAATATTTATATATATATAATATTATATATCATATTATATATATATAATTATATGTATATATATATATATATATTATATATATATATATATATATATATATATATATATATATATATATATATCACACGATATTGAATTGTCTTCTCTCGATATAATCCTTCGCCATTCTGAAGTTTCCGAACTTTCCGAACTTTCCCCATTTTGCAACAGGTAGCTTAGTGTGACGAAAACTAGTATGGCGATGACCCCATGCAGTTATTATGTTTTATTTATATACTTATTTGTTTATTTATTTGTTTGTTGATCTGCTGTGGAGTCAAGAATCACGCGTCGTCGCTATTTCGGATTTATTCCGTACGAGAAGGCATTCAGTACAACCTGGCCTGTTGGCCCGGAATCCCGGTATAGGCTGCTCTGTGAGCAAGAGCCCGTGCCGACACAGTCAACAATAACAACGAAACTAGGTCTAGGGAAAAAAACCTTTCCCTGAATCTTCCCGTAGGGTGGAAGTGCTGTCAGTGAGGTATGATGCCCTGTATAAGCATTATTTAAGGGTCTTTGCAGCGTCCCTTCTGCCCCTAGCTGCAACCTCTCATATCTTTTACTGTGTCTCCGTTCATATTCTCTTTCTTCCATCTGACTTTCCACCCTCTCTAAAAAAATTCCTAGTGTAGCTGCGAGGTTTTCCCTCCTGGTACACCTTTCAAAACTGTCACTGAATGACCTCGTAGGTCCCAGCGTTTAGCCTCTGGCATATAATCCATATTATGGTCTATTCTTACCCTGAGTCCTTTTCATATCCAACAGTGAAAAGCGGACCAACTTAATATGGTCGGTGTCCGTAATTGCGGCAGCGTGTACGTGATTGGAATTTTTTTTTTTTTTTTTTCGGTCGGAAGAAAGATATTTTGAAGTCTTGCCTTCTCTTTGGCTTTTTTTTTTTCCAAGTATTCTTTTCTGCAGAGATATGTTGGTCTGTTGGCCGCTTTTTAGTTTGTTCCATCAGCATTCGTCGATGTTAATAATAATAATCATCATAATAATAGTATTATTACTAATAATAATAATAATTATTATTATTATTATTGTTGTTATTATTACTAATATTATTATTTATTATTATTTGTAACTTTGATAGCAGTTACTCTGTTAGCCACATTCATAATCATAATAATATTAATACTACTACCACTAATAATAATAATGATAATAATAATAATTGGGATTATTATTATTATTATTATTAATATTATTATTATTATTATTATTATTATTATTATTATTATTTGTAATTTTGATAGCAATTTATTTGTTAGCCGCATTCAATATTCGTAGATAATAATAATAATAATAATTTGTAACAGTGACGTAAGTAATTGTTATTCATTCATTAACAACTGTATTCCGCCGAAATAAGATATTTTGTCTGTTATTGGGCTGGTTAGTATCAGTTGCTTGCGCCATTTTTGGTGACCTTTAGTACCTGGCAATTGGGACGTTCTATTCCCTGGACCCTAAAAATTACAAGTGTTTGAATGAAGATTTGCGCCGTCATGTAAAATGTCGATTTCGGCGTTAATTGTGCTTTGCTTTAAAATGTCATTTGAATTGCCGTCATAATGCTTTCATTTGTTATATCATACCGAGGCGTTGTAATGGAGACGGGCTTTCTAATTTAGGCAAGAGGTAATGTAAAAGGAAATGGTAGGGTGAATTGAATTGTAACTCACTAGCGTAATAATCACATTTAAGATTTTATTTTGAAGTTTGTTTCAAATATATTAGGTCGGACGAAGGTTTTACGGAATATATATATAAATATATATATATATATATATATATATATATATATATATATATATATATATATATATATATATATATATAATATATCATATGTTGTATAATATATATATATATATATATATATATATATATATATATATATATATATATATATATATGTATTATATATAATATATATTATATATATGTAAATGAATTCTTCTGTTAAAACAGGTTAAGTCTTAAGCATAAAAGGCCCATTATAACACTCCGGTTTTAAAGCTAAGGACTACATATTTGATCCCATGGGGGGACGAAATTATTATCAATTAAAAAATTCCCCTTCGGTACATATATCAAAATATATCATTTGGGAGGTAAAGTGAATTTAGATATTAAAGGATATTTGTAGCTTGAATTGATATATATATATATTATATATATATATATATATATATATATATATATATATATATATGCACACATTCTTGGTACTCAATGTTTGATATATATATATATATATATATATATATATATATATATATATATATATATATATATATATATATTACATTCTTGGTCAAAAGTAAGAAAATGGCAAGGTGAACGTTGTCCGGTGATGAGCGCCGAAGGGTGGTGGGGGGCGTTGGTCCTGGACCCTGTAATCTAAAAACGAGCCGAGAGAGGGAAAGACAAGAGGAGGCTTTTATCCCGGACACATTTCCGGAACAATTGCCTTCTTGAAAGAGGAGAGGAAAAAGGAGACCCTCGTATTAGTGTCTTGAGGATATGTATAGAAGGGCCAAGGCTGGACAGGCCAAGTGGAAGGCTAATGTTTGCTGGCCAAACCATATATAGCTAAATGTACGGAGACGTCTGTAAGTAGGTTGGGAGGCGGCTGGACTATATCAAGGCTGGAGGGGGGCGGGTAGGTTGGTCGGGTGGGATGGTTGGGTTCGGGGGGTGGGGCGGAGGACGTGCCCCGACCTGGATGAGAACAGGTGGTGGAAGAATCGAATCTTTGATTAGGCCGAGGGACGTTTCGGAAGGGGCAGTCAGTCAGCCAGCCTTTCGATTATCGTCCAGATGCATCGGGTTGTCTGTATACTTGTCGTGATAGAGCGCTTGCTCGCGTCAGCGCGCGTCCACACACACACACACACACACACACACACACATAGCCTCCGTACCATAATATGTCATTCCTGTTCATCTCTATTATTTCAGACGCTGTGGTGAGTGGTAGAAATTTGTTTTTACCATTCTGATTGTGCCAAGGAGCCGCCATTATCCTTACTTATTACTTTACGTAACTTTTTTTTACACGTGCTTCATGCGTGTTGACGTTTTTCTTTACCGTTCTCGCTTCTCGATTTCCTTTTGCATGCACATAGTACTCTCCGACCAGATTTTCGATTTTTTTTCCTTTTGGGTTAAGGTACTTGCCTCTTTCATATTCTTAATCAGCGTATACAGAGTTCATAAAAGTCGTCAGCTTCCATTTAGGCTTCACCTAAATTTAAAAACAACCTTAGCTATTCTGGTTGAACAAATTGCTTTGCATCTCATATGTGCGCTTTTCCTGACTTCATCTGTTAAGTATCTCACCCTCTGCGAAGCTCCCGTTGCCTTCATTGTTTCCATTTTTATATGCTTTTACTTTCGAATATTCTCGCCAGGCAAAGTCTTAGTTTCCGATGTCATAATAATATCCTTCTTCCTATCTTGGTTCTCAGTTCCTCTTAGAACTTTCTGAGATTTTGGAGATTTTAAACCCTCTCTGAGGTTTTGGAGATTTGAAACCCTCTCTTTTCTATTGAGGTTCTCAGTTCCTCTGAGGTTCTGGAGATTTCAAGCCTACCTGCTAACTGCTGCCCTTCTCTACCTTAGCCGACGCTGTTTAACAGACAAACATCACCGGGAGTTAGTTATTGTACTCATTTTTTATGTTCTCTTTTATGGCTACAACCTTGAACCTATACCTTTTGCTCTTTTCCTCTCTTACTCTTATGACACCAGTCGTGTAAGCATACACGACACGACACAGAATCTGTAAGCATACACGACGCTAAGAGCAGTTTTTTTCGACAAACCTGAGCTTTACTGTAAAGGTGTAGTCATGTTGTAGAGCTTTTGAATTCTTTTCAACAGCTCTGTTCAGACAGTGCATTCGTAGTGCATGAAATTCATCACGCACTTTATCCTTTACTGTGTTCTATGTATTTACGATTCCATAGCCATCGCCCCTGTTATATATGTTGCCCCTTTTTCCTTAATAATCACTTACTCTTCATTCCTCGTAAGGGGGTAGTGTTGACAGTGCACCTCATGCGGTGCATTGTAGGCATTACCTAAGGGTCTTCGCAGTGTCCCCTCGGCCCATAGCTGCAACCCCTTTAATTCATTTTATTGTATCTCCGTTCATATTCTCTTCCATGTTTCTTTCCACCACTTCTTAACAATTTTTTTCATAGATTTTATTATATCTTGGAATGTGTTTGCATGCACGCACGCATATATGTATTACTTCCTAATCTTTTGATATATTATTACACCTTGGGGTTAAGGTTAAGAATCTTCTGTATGCCTTATCTTCAAGTTTCGATAGATTTTATTGCTCTATTTATGGGGGAGTACAGGTGTAGGTATATATATATATATATATATATATATATATATATATATATATATATATATACACGCCTGTGTGTATATGTGTATGTATGCATATTATATATACATATATATACATATATATAATATCCTAAAGTGCTGCAATATGTGAATATTTTTCACAGCCTCCAAGTGTTATATAGAATCCATTACACCTTGTGCGGAGGATATTTGTTCTTAAGTTCTTACATTATTGAGCTGCCTGCAAGTAGTATATATACATAGATTCTGATTATGCGTATTTGCATCCCCCGAGAGTGTATTACAGTATATCGGGTTACATTGGAGGTGACGGTAGAGGTTTATGGTCTCTAATTGCACTGCCTCCTGTGGCGTGGTCGGGCATTCCACTGAGGGGTTAGAGATGTGTATTTCTGGTGATAGAAGTTCATTGCTCGACGTGGTCCGGAAGTCAATACATAGCTCATATTTACAGTAATTACTTACATTTGGTCCAACAAAAGGCAAAACACTACACTGCAACACAAAATATTATATACGCAAAAGTAAGAGTAACAGGTTTTTATCTTATACAACAATAAAACAAAAACCAAGAGTTATCATATGACAAACAAAGTTTTTTTTTTTTTCAATATCTAAATGTTTCACATTTTGGAGGTGTGGATAAAGTATGTATATGAGTATGTCTCTCTTGCTCTTGAATTGTATAAGCACTTGGTTTGACACTTCTATATACTAAAGCAGTAGGGTATCCGAGCATATACATACAATACAATTTAGGGGAAGCGTTTGAAAAGTTAGGGAGGGAATGTTCAAGTTTGGGCATCGTTAATAACGTTGTTGACTTGTCTGTTTGAAGCAGTTTTTTAATGGTTAGGGGCCTTTGCATTTGCAATATTTTTTTTATTATTATTATTACTTGTGTAGGAAAAAAGAAATTATCAGAGTATTCGAAAATCTGAATCTTTAATATATATATATATATATATATATATATATATATATATATATATATATATATATATATATGTGTGTGTGTGTGTGTGTGTGAAATATTGTCACATTTGTTACATTTTTCATGTTCACAAAACACCAAGTTACAAATGTCAATTGCTGTCAAATTCTTTCAACTTCGGAATAAACTGGGGGGGGGGGGGGGGGGGGGGGAATTTATAAGTGATAAGCAGTCCGACATTTGTAGCATAATGTTTGTGAAAAAAATGAAAATATATGTGTGTATATATATTAATTCATATTCCTTTATATATATATATGTGTGTGTGTGTGTATGCATGAATGTATATGTGTATATTTCCATACCGTATGTTTGTTTAAATGCCACGAGCGTTTATCATTCCTATGTCGTGCGCGAGTTTTAAAATAAAGGTGATGGTTCCATATAAATAGCTCATGTCAAGTATTTACGATTCTCGTTCATCCGTTGTCGCCCACTCGTTTCGACATGATGGTGATTACGGCGATTTCATAAAATTTGGCCGTTGTGAAATAATCAAGCATCGGGGCTCATGAAAACTAATTACTCCGGGGATAATGAACTATTAGAGTCGTCTTTGTAAAATGCGAAATACATTTGTCAGGATACGATTTGCACCATAATCGTTCGCTGTGTCATCAAATAGTCAGATACTCAGTTGAGGCAGAGAATTGCTCGAATAGATGTCTGCTAGAAATTCATTTGTGTCCGCAGACGAGGCAGATTTATGGGCAGTTCTTCTTTTCAATTATGCCGTATGCACACGCACGCACCCCCGTAGTGAGGTAGTGCCGTCAGTACACCTCTCGCTGTGCACTGTAGGCATTACCAAAGGTTCTTTGCAGCGTCCCTTCTGCCCCTAGCTGCAAATTCTTTCATTACTTTTACTATATCTGCGTTCATATTTTCTTCCATCTCTCTTGCTACCCTCTCCTAACAATTGTTGCACAGTGCAGCTGCGATGTTTTCCTCCTGTTACAGCATTTAAACCATTAGCTTCTCGTCGGACGAGTCGGTAACGTAGTCGCGAGTTCGACTCCCCGCTCTGCCAACGTGGTATCAGAGGAATTTGTTTCTGGTGATTAGAAATTCATTTCTCGATATAAAGTGGTTCGGATCCCACAATAAGCTGCAGGCTCCGTTGCTAGGTAACCAATTGGTTCCTAACCACGTAACAATATCTAAAACTTCGGGCCAACCCTAGGAGAGCTGTTCATCATCTCAGCCGTCTGGTTAAACTAAGATACACTTATTATTATTCTCCAATTTTTCCAAAGTTTATTTGAAAATCTGACGATCATGCCTTTCCTGCGCTTTCACACCACGCGCACATAATACAAATATATTTTTTGAGATATCCGTCTTTTGTTTGCATATGGAACTCTTGGTGTACCATCTCCATTTACCAGGAAAATGAGGCATCAGCCTTAATGCCCACAGCAATAATTGTATAGCTTGGTTGTACCCTATGTGCTGTACCGCTGAACTTCTGCATTCCTTTAATGTTCCCGCTTTCCTAAATCAGATTGTTTTTATTATTATTATTATTATTATTATTATTATTATTATTATTATTATTATTATTCTTTTCTACTTCCCCCCTTTTTTTTTTTTTTTTTTTTTTTTTTTGTTTTTTTTTTTTTTTTTTTTTTTTTTTTTTACTTTGGTCATGTTTTGGTAGATGAGAGTATCACGTTGTACGTTTGGTGTCTTCATATGCATATCTATCATCTATCTATCCATCTATATATATATGATGTAGTATGTATGTGTATATATATGTATATATACACACATAGCATGCATATATACAAGCGCATACACACACACACGCACAGATACACATATATGTGTATCTATGTGTGTTTGTGTATATACGTGTATATAGTGTATATATATATATATATATATATATATATATATATATATATTATCTATCTATCTATCTATATATATATATATATATATATATATATTATATATATATATATATATATATATATACTCACGGTCCCTTCCTGTTGTCTCAACACTGTGTATTGTTGACTTACATTTCATGCTTATTTGTAGCTTGACCTAAGATCTGCACTCATTTCTATCAAGAAAGAGGAGTTATTTGAAAAAAAAAAATGTTTTACAGAAGCTGTAAAGCTCAGTCGCATCGGCCATTTATTGAAAATGAATAATTCAGCCGTGCGAAATCTACTCTCTGCGTATTAAATGCTCATTATTAAAAAAAAAATGAATTATTTATTTTGAATTTGGTAATGCTGGGCCTAATCCTGCCTCTCATTATTTGTGCTGTGTTGAGAAAGTTGTTTCTGATACCCTGAGAGAAATTTCATTTTAATCGTCAAAAAAAAAGTAAAAATAAAAAGGGTATATAAAGGTTGTGAAGAGTTGGTATTTTTTTTCTGTTTGTAATCAAGTGGTGCGTCGGGGTGCGTTTGATTAAGTCCTTCAAAAATAAACTCGCCCCATTTCTAAAGGGTTAATAGTTAAAAAGGCTGTAGGACTTAGTTAATGAAGGTCCGTTCTAAGGGCTAAAGAGAGACAGGAAAGAAAAAATTTGATTAAAATCCCGTATATTTTTTTTCCCGGCTCCTTGAGAAGTTTCTATTATCATAGCGAATGGACACAATTGGAACCTGCTGCCAAGACTGCTATAGATACCTGACTTAGAAAATGTGGTGGTTATTGAGGATGGGTTTAGTATACACTGCTTTATACTTTTTATGTGTTATTAAGTATATAAAGTGTATTCCTTTCTATGAGTATCGTGTATTATGGTTAGTCATTCGCGCGTTTCCATTCTCAGTTACTTAAACACACACACACACACACACACACACACACACACACACATATATATATATATATATATATATATATATATATATATATATATATATATATGTGTGTGTGTGTGTGTGTGTGTGTGTGTGTAAATTTATTTGTTAGTTCGTATAAGTCATAATTATCCACAAGTTATTGAGAAAATGCGACGTTTGACTTATATAAAGGGAAGATATAAAGGTTAGCCATGATTGATAAAGGTGCAGAGGCTAACTACTGATAATAAAGGAGGTACGAATATAAGGGAAGACACGAGGCTAGCCACTGGTAGGCAGGCATGGGTGATGATGACCAATAACTGGGAAGATAGGGATTGTAACCATTGGTTTGGAAGATGAGTAAGTTGACCGATGATAAGGGAGACATCGGGGCTCTAACTGTAATAGAAAATGCTGAGGTTAACGGATAAGGAGGCTTTAAAGCAGAGGTTCTTAACCTTTTTGATGACTCCAGACCCCCCAATGAATTTCCCAGTATGATTCATACCCCCTTTCCTTAAGTCTACTTTAAGTCTTATTTGTTGACAATATAACTTGATGTACTTAGTTTAATACATTCTTTAGGTATGAATAGCTAGGCATAGAACATATAAGAAAATCAAAAGCATTTATAATTTATATAGTTATTTATTTACAAAATGTACCCATTAAAATCAAATATATACAAATATCCAGAGATCAAGTCCCATACCCTCAGCATGTGGCTCTCATACCCCCAAGGGGTATGGGTACCCCCGTTAAGAACCCCTGCTTTTAAAGCATAGGGAAGATAAGAATGATACCCACAGGTTGGAAAGATAAGGCAAGTTGATCATTTATAAGGAAGGCGCAGAAGCTTGACTTAAGAGCTCAGATATAGATAAGGAAGATACGGGGTTTTACCTATCAATTGTAAGTGAGATAGGGAGGTTTACCTATCAATCAAGAGCAAACGCGTAGGGTGATCATTGATAGTAAGTAAAGAGGTTGACCCATATTGACAGAAGGTAAGGAAGATGTGGAGGTACGTTATTTATAAGGAAAAATCCCAGACGGGGATAGCAGTAATGGGCGGTACGTGAATGAAAACCCAGATTTATTAAGGTGTCCTCAAATTAGCATATTGTGTGTGGAAATTATTAACACGAAAATGAGTTTTTTTTTTTTTTTTTAGGTAATGATTTTATATTCATATTATGCTGACCCTCTTGCTAAAGCCTATTCAGTGTAAGCTTGTATAAAATATCTTATCTGACTTATTTTATTTTATTTTTTACGCGAGACATTTTGCAAAGTAACCCACATCATTACGTACCGTATTGATGCTGATGTTTATATTCGTTCGCACCCATGTGCCAGTTTCTGTTAACTCGTTACCAGCCAGTAGGCTTACATGTGTTGTCATATTTGATTGTGTCATATTCACATTTTATATACACACGTGCGTATAAACCCGGACAGAGAGAGAGGAAAGAGGAGAGGGTAGCCTTTGTAGTCTTTGTAGCCGAAGCTTTATACCTACCTTTATGCATAAATGTTGAATTTTCTTCATGGCCTCATTCGGTACATAGAAATGATTATTTCTTGAAAATGTGTTTTTAAGAACATATGCTATATCTGTCATTTGTTTGTGAGAAATATGTGGTTGTAATTAAAATTATGATATGTAAGTTTCATGCACTAGAATATGGGGAAGAAATGCATTGTATCGCCCCTGTTGGACGTATTAACACTAGCGTGTGTTTACATACACTGGTTTGGCGAGGATGTAAGACAGTTACATTGCATTGCGTCCGTTCGTTTGCGCGCGCGTGTGTGTATGTGCTTGACGTGTTTATATTCGTGTGTGAATGTACACCTTGTGATGATGGAATAATATCAGAAAGAAACATCCTGTTGCATTTTTGTTGTACATGTTTAAAGAGTGTTTGCTTGTCTTGAGATTTTGCAAGAAATAGGAAACGGATTTATATTGTCTTGAATGGTTGTGCATTATATGTAGTTATAGTAATACGTTTGCATTCCATGTTGTGAGTTATGGATATGGGAAAAGAGAGGTACGTTTTATTCCAGTTGTGTGAAGTGTTTATATTAACTCATGTTTACATACCTTCGAAATGCGTAAGAAACAATTATCGCATTGCAAAAATGTGCTTGTTTATATTGATGTGTACACATAGCTCATGGTACGTTGTATTGTAGATGTGTCTGACATGTGTTCATTAATACGTATTTGCGCACCTTTGAACTGTTTAGAAACGATAACCGTGTTGCAAAAATAAGCTTTTACGTGTTTATATTGATGTGTACACATTGCTCATGGTACGTGTATTGCAGATATGTGAGACATATGTTCATTAATACGTATTTGCGTACCTTTGAACTGTTTAAGAAACGATAACCGTATTGCAAACATTCGCTTTTTACGTGTTTATATTGGATGTGCATACATAGCTCATGGTGGCTGAGGGAATGAAATAAGGAAAAACCTTGAATTGAACGTGTCTGTTGTGCGTCTTTAGACAAACGTGTTTGCATCCCCTGTGATGGCGCAAGATATGGGAGGACGTTGCTTTAGTCAGCCAGACATCAACAAACCTATTTCAGAAAGGACGGGAGAAATGTCTCTCTCTCTCTCTCTCTCTCGAAGGGGGATGAAATAAATGTTAGCTAGAGTGTGCAGGATAACGGCAGCATATTCGCAAAGAAATAGACATAGGGAGAGAGACAAGAGGGCGAGTAATAGAAGAGGCTGAAAAAAGGAAGACAACAGTGAAGGGGAGGGAAAGTGGTTAACATTTTTCAATTACACACCAGCTCTCTCTCTCTCTCTCTCTCTCTCTCTCTCTCTCTCTCTCTCTCTCTCTCGTATTGTCACTAATTCATTCTCTCTCTCTCTCGTATTGTCACAAATTCATTTCCTCTCTCTCTGGCCTTATCATGGGTTCTCTCTCTCTCTCTCTCTCTCTCTCTCTCTCTCTCTCTCTCTCAGGAAAAGAGAGAGAGAGAGAGGGAGTGAGAGGACGACGACGATGGATGATGTTTGGAGCGAGGGTCCTCTGGTGGTTTTAAGCTGACCATTGTCCAAAAGTAAACACAGGGCCGGATTGGCCCCAGAGCCAAAGAAAGAATGCGAGCGGGTTTTAATTTGACCAACGTCCATTGTGGTCAGCGAAGCCATGCAAATATACACGTTGAATTACTCCCCCTGAATCACTCGGTCTCTTCTCTTTATGGAATCGTTCGTTAGGGAACGTTGCTGAAGCGCTGGACTACAGCCATGGCAAACGTTCGCTGAAGCTTCAGTCGCTGATTGAGCGGAGGGTCATTGGCGACGCTCCAGACTTCAGCCGGGGCGTCTCAAGGCGAACGTTTCCATTAACCGGACTGCCCGACTCTTAGCTCAGTACGCTTTCGCCCTGACCAGTGGCCGACGACACTTTTATTTCTGAATGAATGAAGTTGATTACAGGTTTAATTTACAGGTAGTTCAAAATTAATGCAAGCACAAAAGAGCGTTTTATTACGCCGTCGGAGTTCTAGGTTCTGGAGGGGAAAAAAGGACATCGTGTACATTTCGCTCGGGTCCCCTTTTTTTACACCAAAGGCTCCGGTGACATATTTGATTAGTCGATTAAATAGTTATGAGGCTGAACACTGGCGCTGGTGCTGCTGCTGCTGCTGCCGCTGCTGCTGCTGCTGCTGCCACTGCTGCTGTTGCTGCTGCTGCTGCTGTTTTGCCGGTGCTGCTACCTGCCCAAGTCCCATAATAATTCAGATGTCGACAACCCAGGGAAAAAAAAGAAGGATTATATTTTTTATGTGAATATATGTTTACAGCGAGCGTAGGGAAGATTGAGATTAGCTAAACGACAGGAGAGAGGTTGGTTTATTAGCTCTGGACTATTGAGAGAGAGAGAGAGAGAGAGAGAGAGAGAGAGAGAGAGAGAGAGAGAGAGAGAGACATGGTTGTTTGTCCTCATATTAATACATGGGCTCTTAGTCGTCATCCAAGCATAAATTTTTGCTAAATGTTGCAAGTGAACTCAATTTTGTTTTAATATACTTGACAGTTCATCAGTATTAAGAGGTAAATTCCCTAATTTCCTTATACAGCATTGAAATACATTTTTTTCGAAAAGTGTAAATCAATTTTCGTTAACTCTTATGCCAAAACTTGTCATTTGACGTATTCGTATGCAACTGCCCATGGTAACGTCAAGAATAAAATAAAATGTGCATTGCATTTCAAAGTTAATGCTATTTAGACCAGAATTACTCCGACTGAAATACTTGTGTTTCAGAATGACGGATAAATTTGGAATCCACATTACTGTTTATAGCGGTCATGTCCAAATCATAAACGTCATTTTGATCGTGGTTGGAATTACTGCATTGCAGAACAGGTGTTGCTGATTGCTGGGCCACGGGAATATATTCGGGTGGAGACTTTTAAAAGGTTACTACTACGCATTACAATTTCAGGTACTATTACAGCCACTCGTTTCATTCATGGTCCTGATGAAAGGTGCTTGGGAGTTCTTTATATGTTAGTGATAGTAGGTGTTTTACGATTGACTGTAGAAGTTAAAAGTTGTGAATTATCATTCATTACTTTAGCTGCTAGGCTCTATATTTATTTATTTTCTGTCTAGGCTGATATTATTTTTAATTGTTATTAATCTTAATTATTGCTCGTCTTTGTAATTATTTATAAAGGGCTTTCGGTTTCCATCGTATGTTCTTTCAGAAAAAGTCATTAGAAACACCATTTTATCATTTGATTTAGTAAGTATAATGTGATTCATTATTAACATTTCGATGCTTCAAGTCATTCGCAAAACTTTCTGAAAGTTGAGGTCTTCTGTCACTTTTGAATTTTGTCGTTTGCTTTTTGGATCTTGATGGATGAATATGATTCTACTAATATTAGTATTTCTGTGTCTTGGTGCACCTGGCTTTTACCGCCACGCCCCCTTTGAAGAATCGTATCGAAATTCGCTGCTTGTTCGCCGAAATTCTGGTGTGAAAAATGTAAATAACATTCTCTAGTAAATCCCGTAATATCTCTCTCTCTCTCTCTCTCTCTCTCTCTCTCTCTCTCCTCTCTCTCTCCTCTCGAGTGAAAGAGAGGGAGAGAGCGCTCGAGCATGATACACATGCAGTTTTGGTGGCTGAATTGACACAGTTTATTTAGCAAGATTACGACTTCCCGGTCTCGCCTGATGCTGCACCAGCATTTCATTTATGCACAAAAGCGAACCTCGATTCAAATCAAGCTTTCCAGTGTAAACTTTCCCGATGCTGGGGGAGAAAAAAATTGCAAGCTGAGCTGTTATCATTCATTCGGGAATATAATGTCATGGTGCTTGCGAGCCTGTCTGTCTGTCTGTTTGCCTGCCTGTCCGTCTGTCTGCACGATTGCGCTGTCTTGCAGACACAGGCGATGGAAAGTCGCTTAAGCTGTATTTTTATGGTTTGGTAAGTATTAAGTTGGCTGGATTTTTTTCCCCTTTAGTTCTTTGTCGTTTATGTCTTACTCTTTCAGAAATTTTTTATTTTAATCGCTTGGTTTAACTATCGTTCAGGTAGAGGTGAGATGTCTCTCTCTGCTTTACACACACACACACACACAGACCCACACACACACACACATATTATATATATATATATATATATATATATATATTATATATATATATGTGTGTATATATATATATATATATATATATATATATTATTATTATATACTATAATATATATATATATAACATATATTATACATACATACAAATATTATATATATATATATATATATATATATATATATATATATATTACACATACATACATACATACATACACATATACATATACCACACACCCCGAAGAGTTTCACAGTTAATGATGAGGTGGGGCTACTTTTGGAGAACGTCTCTACTTAGCAGGTATACTTATTCTACAGAGACCCCCATATGAGAAAGCAATGTTTTTACACTAAAACCATACAGTATATTCCTTCTTCACTTAAGTTCTGAACAGTGTTTTGGGGTTTCTTCTGCACATAAGTACTTGTCACTGTTTTTGGAGTATGGTTTTTAACTAATAAATGAGAATGTATGTTTGTTTAGTGATGAATGTACTTAATTGGAAAATGGGATGGAACTGAATACCAAGGAATGAAGACAATGTACCGGAAAGCTGGTGATAATAATAAAATGAGATATGTGTCATATTGGTTGTCAAGTAAATAAAGATGCTGATAATGAAAGTAGTTCGTCAGCATCTCGTCTCCTTCTCTTGCACTTTACTATGGTGTGCTTTCGACGTTTATGAAGGGTATCCGTTAAGGTTTTACTCTGAGTTTTAGAGTTAATTTTATGTTGAAATTGACGGATATTTATGGAAAAGGGTTGGGGTTGGGGGGGGGGGGAAGACAAAATATCTGGTTGGTTGAAGTTTATCCGACGCTTTTGAAAATGAAGATAAAACTCTACACTACCGATTTCAACATTGCAAAATTTGGAGTGCACCAGCTAATATAACTGTGCGCCTCATTGTTGTAATGTAGTATACAATTCTCTCTCTCTCTCTCTCTCTCTCTCTCTCTCTCTCTCTCTCTCTCTCTCTGAGTTTAATTAGTTTTTGAATTTGCTTACGATCGATATTTCGGCCTCCCTGGAGTACTCGATCAAATAGCTGAGCTCCATTGTACGCGCTAACCTCGATCTTCAAGCAGTCAGCTGCTCACATGTGTGACTGAAATTTATTGTATGACTTCTTATGGGTGTTCATCATGCACTAATGTAATATTCTTTTTAGTAAAGTCTCCACTTAAGGAGAAATTCTGTGTTGTTTGTGGATCAGCATTGAAAATAGTAGGATAAAAAAAGATGAAAGTGATCCATACATTGTTAAATCCTTTTTATTACTTAACATTTTTCTTTTCTTTTCTTTAGTGACGCCAGCGGAACTTTTCATTCGCTCGTATTTATTGAACAGTTTATGTTAGTGACTGACGAACAGTGTGAATCATCAGTATTGTATAATATACTTATAGGGGTGAAATAATAGTTCTTGGTTCTGTAGTGTTTAGTAGGAATGTTCCATCATGAAGAGTACAAATAATATTTATGTTAAAATGGTTGTTAAGGAAGGAACGCTCAAGAAGCCGACCGAAAGCTCCTGTCACATTAATGACAGGAGCTTTCGGTCGGCTTCTTGAGCGTTCCTTCCTTAACAACCATTTTACCATAAATATTATTTGTACTCTTCATGATGGAACATTCCTACTAAACCTAATAGAACCAAATATATATATATATCTATATAATATATATATATATCTACATATATATATTATATACTATATCATATACATACACATATATATAATATATATATATCTATATATATATATACATATATATATATATATATATATAGTCACATTAATGACAATATATATATATATATATATATATTATATATATATATATATATATATATATATATATATATATATATATATATATATATATATATATATATATATATATATATATACACACACACATTCAAGGGAGCTATCTACAAGATAGTGAGGTTGGTTGGTATTAGAATGGGAAAAATATAGAATATTATTTGTATATTTATTATTTTTATTTATATATTTTATTTATTTATTTATTTGTTTATTTAGAAAATTAAGACGGGAAGTGGGCGCCGCCCCCTTTGAAGGCGCTGGTACTGACTAAAAATATCCTTTTTGAAAATAGAGTGCGTTCAGGCTGGATATGATTAACCTATTTAATGGTGGGAATTTAGTTAAGAAAGTTATTTGGTTTTGTGTCACGTCTTTCTGATCATATGAAGAGGATAATGGGAAATGCCATTAAGAAGATGATAAGAAGCAATTGTTAAAGGAAATTAATTGAACTGATTAAACTTGTAGGTGATACCTATGCTAACAAATAATTCATGGTATGCTTAGCAAATTGAGTTCCCAGGATTAAAACACCAAAGTTTGTGGTCAGAAAGGTGTAAGGGAAACAATCGTGAGAAGAGAGAGAGAGAGAGAGAGAGAGAGAGAGAGAGAGAGAGAGAGAGAGAGAGAGAGAGAGAGAGAGGGAAAAAAAAAAAAAAAAGAGTATAATGCTTATCTTAATTAAGATTGGAGATGGTCAAGTTAAGGGAAGTAAAAATTAAACTTTATTTCGCAACAGATGAAAAAGGAAAAAGTTGGATAAACAAATCGAGAGAAGAAGGAATTACTGGGTTTATGGTTGCTTTGAAAATAAGGATATTTAAAGGCTCCAAATATTGAAATGAGTATCATAATCAGATGAACGAAAGTCTTCAAAACAATGAAAGTTATGCTTGATTAAGTTGACGGGACGAAGAGTAGGACACTTGATTAGGAATCGGTAGTGCCTACCATATAGTATCTTATGGAAGTTCAAGTCGTTATTTAGTGAAGTATTTCGTCATGTTATGGTATTTCCTCCAAAACTTTCAAGAAATATCAAACCGCTTATGATTAGCCCGGCGTGGACTAACTTCTAAGTTACCCTTCATTTTTTCACATGTTCTAGCTGTCTTATGGAAAGTATAACTAATCTATAAGTGAAATGTACATGCTGATTTTATGCATATACATTTCAATTTTAGATATTAGCGTTGGAATTCAGATTTAGATTGTGTCATATGATCAGGTGAACGTGTCGCGTCTTTTGATAATGAATAAACAGAAAATTTTTATTATCAGACATGCTGCTCATTCCAATTTATGATTTTTATTCAAATATGAAGTATTTTTTAATACACTAACATATATATATATATTATATATATATATGTATATATATATATATATATATATATATATTATATATATATATATATATATATATATATATATATATATTGTGTGTGTGTGTGAGTAAAATTAGATATCCTTCGGAGAAAGGTTTTTGGTTCCACTCGTATCCATATGTCCCTCGAATTTCAGCATTTGGTCTTGTGAATTCAGAGGCAAAATGGCGACTGGGATAGTATACTAGTGATTTTCCTCCGACTCCCTCCTTCATTTTCCTTTTACATTGGCTGAAGTATTTCTTTCTGCGCTTTACATTTCTCTCTCTCTCTCTTCTCTCTCTCTCTCTCTCTCTCTCTCTCAGTGTCCTATTTATTGAAGTTGTTTAATTCCTTTTAGATGCGTGTATGTGTTTCTCTTTCTGTTTCCCCCTTTCCCCTGATTCTTTGTGTCTGTGTTTCTATCGCCGGTTTCCTTTTAGCCGTTGATAGTTTTCCCCTTTTGTATCATTTTCCCCCTCTTCCTTCAAACACGTGTCCATCCAGCCATTTGGGTTTTTTTCCCTCTCTCTCGGACAGTCCACCCCCTTCCCGTTCTCCTTTTTTCCTCTTTTTTTTCCCTCCTTTTTATCCCCTCTTCTCTGCTGGTATTGACCGCATCTATACTCTTTCCCTTCCCCTGTAAGTTTTTTCTGTTTGGTTTGGGTGTCTGTCGAGTTCTCTTATTTTCTTATTGTTTTTTTTGTTCATGTGCGTCGAGTCACTCTATGCATTGTTGTGGATTAGGTGTTTTATCTTTTCCTCTTATCTCATTTATGGGAAAGTTTATTTTTTTGTATTGAGTGATTTTTATGGATTTTTTTTTTTTTTTTTTTTTTTTTTTTTTTTTTTTTTTTTTTTTTTTTGTGTAGGTTCGTTTCTTTTCTAAGTACTTCCCCTGTTATCTGTCTTTTTCTTGTGCCTCCATTTTTCCTACGTATGTGTGCCTTTCCAGTTTGGGCAGTAATTCTGACGAGGTTTGTTCCTGCTTCCTCTATACAGTGGTGGCCTCTAAGAGAGAGAGAGAGAGAGAGAGAGAGAGAGATGAAGAAAAAAAAAATAAAAAAAACAAGCCCTCCCCCATTCAGTCTTTTAACTTCGCGATTGAGAATGGAACCCCTTCGAAATAGCTTCCTCAGTCTTGAGGCTTCTTCAGGCTGATTCCCGAAATTTATCAAAACTCCGTCAGTCCTCATGCTGAACGAACAGTAATTGCCCCATCGTGTTTACAGAGATGCAAATTGTGGAGGCCCATTTTTTCGTGCACCTGGTAGTGTTGTCATCACTTTATTTATATCACAGTTTTAGGATTGATTTTCTGCATCTAAATAGATTTGTATATATATTTTTTTCATTGTCAGAACATTGCTTATTTTTTGGAAGTGTCAGTATCATGGAGTCTTTATCCTATAGACAGTATTTTCTAAATATTAGTTTCAGGATTTGTTCCATAATCCAAAAGGCTTTCCGACTGACCATCTTAATTTCAATAAGGTGCTCCTGCCACGTCCCTGGTTTCAGTGCGTCTATTTAAAGCATATTACTCAGTTCTGCAGATTGTAAGTATCCGTTGTTTGTTATATTGTCACTGTGCGTTTTATGTGATATATTTTAATTAATTCAGTCTAGAAATACTCAAATTCCCTGTCACATTGTTCATTACCAGACATCTGTTATTCCCTATACTGTAAAGCTGAGTAATTCCCTTTGGCAGTTTTGTAGTTGATGCAAGTTCAAGAGAGGATTTAATGTTATTTTAAACTGGCATACTTGTTTGCCGTGATTTTCACTTTTTCGTCGTGTTATACAAATATTTGGATTGAAGTGGGAATTATCTTTTAAGCACGAATTAACACAACATAATGTTCATTTGGGTCAATATTATTTGGAACCCTCCTCATGCCGATCTGTTGTACGAGGTATACGTAAATTTTGCCCATGTGGTTTTATGACTTTATATCTCTTCGCTGCTTAATTTACATTCATAGTACACACTAACGTACTTTAGGTAAAAATGCTTGTTTAAATTTTAAATTTTATTACACGTATATATAACTAGAGGACGCATCAAATCCAATCTGTTCAGTCGTTTTAATAATTTGATGGATGCATATATTTTCCCTTGCGATTTTTTTTCTTAGACATGTCTTACTGGCGTTCTCTCTCTCTCTCTCTCTCTCTCTCTCTCTCTCGTCAATCTCCCCCCCCCCCCCCCCTCGTCTCTCTCTCTCTCTCTCTTTCTCTCTCTCTCTCTCTCTCTCTCTAACACGAGACAAGACAGAAAGAGAAACATTGCTGCAACGATATCCTATACACAATACACAGCCACTTGAACATAACAACATACCATTTTTTATGACGATTTTAGTGTATATGTTAATGTGGTATTTTATATCTTTTTTTTTATTATTTTTATTTTTATATCAAGAAACATTCCATATCATGGTTTGTTTTACTCATGTTTCACTTTCAGAAATGCCACGAAAGTACAAATTTTATCGTGTTTTTCAGTAAGCACATTTTTTTTTCTGTCAGATCTCGTATGGGTTTTTCGTGGTTGATTTTTTCATGTAATACTTACAGTGCGCATACTTTTGGATATGCACACACGCACATATACATAAATATGTATATATATACATATATATATATATATATATATATATATATATATATATATAAAATATATATATATACACACACACACACACACACACACACACTGACTGTGCGGAAGAATTGTTAACGCCCAGGACTCTCACTTGAAAGCTCAGGATTCGGTTCCAATGTGAGTCAAATTTATTTCTGTGAAAACACTTTTCCGAATATAGATATATATATATATATATATATATATATATATATATATATATATATATATATATATATATATATATATATGCATAAAATTTACTTGTAACTTTCACTAGATATACACGTATTTTAATAGCTAAATGAGCATCGAATTTTCCTGTATTCTGTCGCTTTTTGTATGCATATCACTGCAAGCTTTGGCTCCCATTGAGAGATAAGTTAAGAAACCCTCCGTTTCATATTGGAATTCGAATCCACTTGGACTAGGTTAGGTTGAGGT
>NC_087205.1:88154824-88169824 GCF_015104395.2 Macrobrachium nipponense
ACGCCCTTTTAGCTTCATCTCCTGTGTGCTGGGCAATACTTTTCCACGTTTTTTCTTGAAATATGGAATATGATTTTTGTGTGTGTGTCCAACTTCTTATGATTTTTTTTATTTGGTGTTTTACAGCAAGTGTATTTACCTGACATTTTTAAAAGACCCAATAAACAATTAACAATCTTTGATGCCATGGTCTGATTGGCCATCGATAACAGGGAGGAGACACTGCAGAAACTGGTAAAAGAATATGAAGAATAGTATCTTCAGTGCTTCGTTCATTATACCTCACACTTGTTAAATTTGTTTTAGTTGGTTTTTCACGTTTTCTATTTCGACTTCCCCTTCCCTCATTCCGTTTGTGTTTTGTCATCGATCTTGGGTGATATAAAAAAAGAAAAGAGAGAGGAGTATGATAAAAGAAAAAGCTGAAGACGATCGAAGTTTGTTGAAGGGAAGATAAAGCAGATCCCTTGACGACCTGTCGTCTTGCAACTAGTATTTGTTTGGAAAGTGTATAACTGTCTTTCCTTTTACCCTTCCTACCTCCGTCCCGTGGCCCCCCCTCCTCCTCCCATTTCCTCCTCCCCTCCCCCACACTCTTTCTCCCATGGCTCCCTCCTGGGGCTCCGCCAGATAAAAATCGGGTGCCTGCTAATGAGACTTGAATATTTTAAGTCCGCTTTAGGTCTTTGCCGACTCCGAGTATCCCTTTTTTTTCTCCATAATGGCGACCGGAAGATTTTATGCCTTGATGTTGGGAAGCTTTGATTTATGTGTTGGCGCGTGTTTGTGTCGATATGTTTGTTTATCCCGAAGATCGTGGTTTTATCCGGGCGTTGCCCGCGTGTTTATTTTGGCGAGTTTGTTTGTATGGGATTAGAATTTTTTTTTTTTTTGTGGGGGGGTGAGGTGGGGGGGGGTTGTGGGGGGGGGGGGGGGGGGGGCGTGTGTGGGCCAACTATACGAGAGGAGAATTTTGTGTGTTTGTTTATTCGAGTTGAGACTCTAATGGTTTTTGGATGTAGGTAGAGAGGGAGAAACTTTGCTGTTTGTGGATGTGGGATGCTGGAGAAGAAGAAGAAGAAGAAAAAGAAGTGTTCTTGGTTTGCGGTGTGGGAGCGTTTTCACGGGTGCCGGATGAGGCCGAATGCTGTGTACTTGTTCTCTTCCTTCTGCTTATTTACGGTTATTTCATTTTCCGGTTATTTTGTGCTTCTTTGACTCTCTTCGACTTGTGTGAAGTGGAGCTATAATGTTAATGTTAGTATTCACTGGTGTAGGTATGCATGTAATATGATGATTAATATTATATAATTATATATATATATATATTATATATATATATATATATATATATATATATATATATATATATATTATATATATATATATATATATATATTTTTTTTTTTTTTTTTTTATATTTATATTTTTTTTTTTTTTTTTTTTACGCATGGAACCAGTGGTTATTCAGCAACGGGACCAACGGCTTTACGTGACTTCCGAACCACGTCGAGATGAACTTCTATGACCAGAAATACACATCTCTTAACTCCTCAGTGGAATGCCCGAGAATCGAACTCGCGGCCACCGGGGTGGCAGGCCAAGACCATACCGATCACGCCACTGAGGCTCTATTATAATAATGATAATAATAATAATAATAATAATAATAATAAATAATCATTTGGATTTGAAATTCTGAGGATAGTTGTACTTTCTACAGCAATTAGAAACTTGAAGATGTGTCGCTCTTAAGGTAACAACGAATAAAAATAGACAGCGAACTATTTGCTAATGAAATAAAAGAGCGGTTAAACCAACGTGTTAGCGCGCTTGTTGGAGCTATTTTCCCGATCTAATATTTTGATTGTGGATGCACCTGCGGCAGTGTGATTGAAAATTCAGAATTGTTCAGAATTGTAGCACTAACGATGAAAATGAAATCAATAATTAGTGATAATAATTGGTTCTCCATGGCTATGGACTTCAACAGCTACGATAAAATTATTCGGGTGCTGACACGTAAAGCTTGCTTGGTGTGTCATCATTTTGCATCGTCAGCACAATATTTTGCAGATTTTCCTCTCGTTCCTCTTCCAAGGCTTTTAGATTATGCAGCATTTATGCTCCTCCCATTTTCTTTGATACCAACCACATCCAATACTCCGATCCCTGTCTTGCCAGATCTTTATGGTATCCCTCGGTATCGTACCTTTTCTACCATCCGAACTCCACTGGTATAAGTCCCAGTACGTCTGATTAGTTTTGCCTGTTTTTCCTCCCTTTTTCCATTTATTTAATATTTTTGGCCTTTTTTTTCTCCTTATTTTTCCATTTATTTAATAGTTTTGACTGTTTTCCTTTATTTTTCCAATTATTTAATAGTTTTGCCTGTTTCTCCTTATTTTTCCATTTATTTAATAGTTTGGCCTTTTTCTCTTTATTTTTCTATTTATTTAATAGTTTTGCCTGTTTTCCTTTATTTTTCCAATTATTTAATAGTTATGCCTTTTTTCCTTTATTTTCCCTTTTATTTAATAGTGTTGCCTGTTTTTCCTTTATTTTTCTATTTATTTAGTAGTTTCTTTGTTTTTGTTTGGCTTGTTTTTCCTTCACTTTTCCATTTACTTTATAGTTTTACCATTTTTCCTTCATTTTACTATTTATTTAATAGTTTGCTTGTTTTCCTTCATTTTACCATTTCTTAATGGTTTTGCCTGTTTTTCCATCATTTTTTACATTTATTTAATAGTTTACTTGTCCTTTTTTCATTTTTTCATTTATTCAATAGTTTGCTTGTTTTCCTTCATTTTTTCTATTTATTTAAGTTTCCTTGTTTTTCCTTTATTTTTCAATTTATTTAATAGTTTTGCCTGTTTATCCTTCATTTTTCTATTTATTTAATAGTTTTGCCTGTTTATCCTTCATCTTTCCATTTATTTTATAGTTTTACCTGTTTTACCCTAATTTTCTATTTGTTTAATAGTTTTGCCTGTTTATCCTTCATCTTTCCATTTATTTTATAGTTTTACCTGTTTTACTCTAATTTTCTATTTGTTTAATAGTTTTGCCTGTTTTTCCATCGTTTTTCCATTTATTTTCACATAGATTTTCTGACTGGCAGAGTAAGATATTGAATGCAGGTAAATTAGATGGGGTTTGAGGTCCATTTATTTGTTGGTGTATGTCTTTGATGCAGACTTTTCTATGCACTCAAAGGAATTATTTACAAGTACGTTGTTTAATAAGAAAGGCATCTAATGATTTAGCTTAACATTGTAAGATTGTATTGGCTGCGGTTATAAATGAGTCGGTAATGGGTTATTTATAGTTACCGTCTCCTCATGTTCATTTGGTGGTGTACAACATATGAAAGACAATGATGTCCAATCTGTTCACATTAGTAAACTCCTCAATTTCCGTTGGGTGTTTGCCATGCTCGGCTCACTGTAGGCAATACTTAAGGTTCTTTGCAGCGTCCCTTCGGCCCCTGCTGCAACCCTTTCATTACTTTTACTATACCTCCATTCATATTCTTTCTTCCAACTTACTATCCACCCTCTCGTAACGAATGTTTAACCGTGCAACTTAGAGGTTTTCGTCCTGTTACACCTTTGTAGCCTTTTGCTCTTAATTTTCTTTTCAGCGCTGAATGACCTCATAGGTCCCAGCGCTTGGCCTTTGGCTTTAATTCTGTATTCCAATATTCCAATTCAAAACTTTAGTTTGTCAGGGGGATGGGAGTTTTCCTGTACTGTATCGTGTTTGAGCACTTTATGATCTGGTCATCTACCTCTGCACAAGACTGATGTATTAATTTGAGTCCATGCTGTATTCACGAAAATGAGAGGCTCGTAGTTTCTTTGTTTTGTATGTTTTACGTAACAAATGCTGTATTTGGTATTTTCGTTCTTTTAAGTGGTCAGAATTTTTGTATTGCATGCAACGGGTTGATGGATTAATTAAGAATCACTCTCAACAGTTTTGCTGTATCCTCTTGACCTTTCGTTTTTCTTCTTTGATAAATTTTTATTTTTAGAACGTGTTTTTTCAGTTTATTTTGTTTCACTATTGATGAACAAAACTCGTTTTTATTGCCGGAGACACTACTTGATACTGCAGCTGTGTATTGGTGTTCGCTTACTTGAAGAGTGCTTTATAATCAAGTTTAAACCTAACCTAACCTTTCATGCTTACTTGATAACAAAGAATTTTCTTTATTCCCCACTTGACGTCTTTATGTGATGGATAATCGCATTTTCACTTAAGTTTAATATAATTAACTTTGGGATTAGGCAGTAGTCAGATTTTTCCTCCAGTGGCTTTCACTATTCCTGTTTAGAATTTTTTATTATGGCCTTTTTCTATTATTGGTCCGGTTTCCTGCCATTCGATCGTAAATGCTGTACATTCATACATCCCTTTTGGTTTCTGTAATGTGACGTCTGTTAAAATTGCAAAAGTGAGTTGAAGTTGCAAAATTGAGTGTGGGATTGGTCTGTACTTTTCAGTGCACATTGAAAGACCATTTCGACTTTTCTGAAAATATAATCTTATGTTGATTTTTAGGGGTGAAGACAAGTTGTGTAGAAAAAATACAAAGAATTAATGAGACGAGGAAACTGGTTGGCATTGTAATAGTGAAAAGACATAGTTTTAAGTAAAGCCAGGTTTAATTGTAGGGCATACATGTATTAGCTGATATTATGTTGAAGAAGTGAAAACGGAACTGGGCCATCAGAATTCTCTTTAATGGAAGATGTGATTTAGAATCATTACTACATGTCAAGATATTGATTTAGTGTTGGTTTAATTTTTATTTGCATTGTATTCATAATTCTTGATTTAATGATTTGCTTACATTTTTATTTATTTATTTGTTAATTGGTTGATTTATGTATAACTGGTCCCCTCCTCTGTTACTTCTTTCAAATGAACACCTGTTTCTTGGAATCTTAAATTTCTAGTCAGTGGCACATGTGGGCTGATCATCTGAATAATAGTATTACATAGATATTTATGTTATTGTAACTGCACACTCGGTGGTATTCCCGTTGTTTTCGTTCGCATTCACATTAATGTTTGTGCTTTGACCTTCAGTAAATTAAGTTATTTGTGGAACCAAGTATCCAAAGCCTCGCCAGTGTTGCTGCAGTGGTCGTTTCCCCTTAAAAAAACATTTAAATAAATAAAGAAATAAATAAATAAATAAAATAAAATAAATAAATAGATAAACATCAACCTCCAGATGGTTTTCTTTCAAGTTGTTTGTCAGTGTTCCTCGGCTTGGGTTTTAAAAGAATTAATAATAGTAAGTCAGTTGAGTCCAGGCTATACAAGAAGGTACATTTCTGTAAAAAGTATGTATGTGTGTGTATATATATATATATATATATATATATAATATTATATATATATATATATATATATATATATATATATATATATATATATATATATATAGTGTGTGTGTGTGTGTGCGCGCATTTGTCTATGGGTGCATGTTATCCTGAATGAATGAGGCTTATTGCTCTTATTTATAATATCGTTATATCCGTAATGAATAAACATGAAATGTAAGGATATAAGCACTTTATTTGTTATAGCTATTTCTTTTAATGTATCTCATCGTCCTTAGCAGGATTGTTTTAAGCCAAATTTCCTTCTTTTTAAGTTTTGTAATCTCACGTGGTCACTTTATTTATTTTCTTATTTCCTATTTTTATTCAATTTTCTTTTTTTTTTCTTTTTTTGATGATGTCGGTGATATGCCAGCACCATCATTATCGCCGGATGCTCTTTAGCAAATAAATAAAAAGGAGATAGGTGATGATAATGATAATGACGATGGTGATGATAATGATGATGATGATGGCGTGGATGGTGTTAGGGTTGATGGAGAGAAGGGTTAGGCGAAGCAGCATCTGGCGTCTGGCCGGATGACACTTCTCCCATCCTCTCAACGCCGAAGGAGATCTTGAATTATACATTTAGAAGCTGGTTGGGTTGAGGAGGGGGGACCGTCATCGAAATGAGGGAAAGGATGGAGATAGAAGGGAGGCAGGGGTGGTGGGTGGGGGGGGGGGGGGGGGGGGGTTAGGGGTGGAATTTAGGGATGCAGTCCCTGGGACGAAGATGGGACTGCATACTGGTGACGGCTCACTGCCACCAGAGATCGGTACAGATGCCTTTTCTTACCTGTGAGGCGCACAAGGACTGCCCGTGTTAATTACATTCTATGAAATAATGATTAAGGCTTCCCCCCTCCGGAAGCTCACCTAGAGAGAGACTAAGGGAGAGAGAGAGAGGAAAAAAAGGGAGAATATGAAATGAATGCATAGGGTTGTCATAAAGGATTCTGTGAATCTGTGATGTTGACTTAAACACGCATGTATTGATATTTCACATTTTTCTAAGGAAGACCTTTAAGGCTTCAAAGAGTAAAATGTGAAATGATAATTTCACACTATTCGTATTCTATAAATGAATAAAACAAAGAAAGTACACTTGAATTTTTTCTAGACTATATTTTTTTCTCTGGTTGATTTGACAATGATGCCCTCTTTACAGATTTATGGGATCTATAAAATGTCTATCGTAAACTGTTTTTAGTCCGGAATATTTACATTTGTCTTTGCTCTTAACTTCCCTTTCAGTGCTGAATGACCTAATAGGTCCCAACGCTTGGCTTCTGCCCTAAATCTTTTAATCCAAATCCATAACAGCATTGGTTACGCGTATGTCGTGGGTACAATGACGTTTTGTTCGACCATATCCAAGTTATATTAGGCTGTAGAATATGTTTAATTTTTTTTTAAGTATCTTTATTTAGGTTGATTTAGGTTGGAAGTGTTCTTTTGTATGAAAGTGAAATACTTCCTGAAGTGTTTGGATTTTCTCTACTTTTGTATGAAACGAAGTTTAAATTTTTGTTTCAGTTAATTTTATTATGTAATAAGTTATTTTCCGCTCTTTAAACTTCTAGATCACTCTTCATGTGTTTCACAGTCGTTACTTTTGCTTGCAATTCAGCTAAAAAACTTTACTTCAAGAGTGTCTAAAGAATTCAAAATTACTTAAAAAATGTCTATCAAGAGTGTCTAAAGAATTCAAAATTACTTGAAAAATGTCTAAAAAACAAAATTAACATTGTCTAAAAAACTCAAAATTACTTCATGAATGTCTAAAGAACTCAAAATTAACATAATGGTTTTTCTGAATTTTAAAAATTGGACATATTTAATGTGAATATGTACAAGGCGTGATCAGACCTCAGGCTAAAATCTATGGTCCAATATAGCGTTGTTTCATCAGCGAAAATTAAAATAAATACGCTATATTGTATTAGAAATAATTGTTCCGTACTGTTTGACATTATAAATATCCTATCCTAAGATTCCTGTATCTTTAGCTCAATGCGAAGGGTTTTCCATGTGGCTTTCCATCCCCCCCTACCCCCCAACCCCCGCCCCACCCTTAACAACAACATCAACAAAGTAGTTTTATAGTCTTTACCCCCTCCCCGAGTAAGTAATAAATAGACGATTGTGATTTTGTTGAATTTTCAGTTTACAGAAGAAACCACTAGCTCTAACCTAAAGAATTTATGAAGATTCTTTTTGGTAGATATGGTTTTATAAATATATGTATATATGTATACATATGTGTGTATTTATTATGGAATATAAATATATTATATATATATATATATAATATATATATTATATATATAAAAGAGGTATCATATATACGTATATAGTAAAAGAAAGAGATAACAGAGAATATTATAAGATTACACGAAATGTCCAATTTTACTTTTTAATAAAGTGAGTCCAGAGTTTGATCTCGTGTTCACTCCTGTAAAGTTTTGCGTATTTTGGTCTACATTCGCACTCGCTTGAGTGACGGACCTCGGTGCCAGAATGAGTGACGGCTTTTGCTTTGTTGTTTCATCAGTGGTGTTGGGTTCCATTCTTCAGGTGTGAATCTAATTTAGCCTGCGTGATGGACTGCTGTGTTTTTCTCTTATTTCATCCAGTCAGGTTTATGTTGGTTTTGCAAAGGCCTTTGCTTTTATGTGTACGTTTGTAATGCATATGCATACGTATGTTTGTGTGTGTTTGTATGTAGATACGTATGCATAGTATATATATATTTATATATCTAACAAAAGGAGGCCATAAAAACGCCAAAATATAGAAAGAAATTACTTTATTTCAGAGACTGCTGTCTCTCTCTCTCTCTCTCTCTCTCTCTCTCTCTCTCTCTCTCTCTCTCTCTCTCTCTTCAGGTAGGTAATGAAGAGAGAGAGACAGTACAGTCTCTGAAATATAGTACTTTTTTTCTGTATTTTGGCGTTTTTGTGGGCTCCTATTATTAGCTGGAATACTATCGTAACAGAACATTTTCACCACTCTTATAATATATAGTATATATATATATATATATATATATATATATATATATATATACTATATATATATATATATATACACCGTATATATATATACACACACGTGAAACGCGCTGCTGAGTGAAGTCATAATTTACACTCGGAATTATCGTGGAGACATATACGTAAATTCAAAATGTTAACCTATAACGCACCCAGTCAACAAAATTCAGTCTCAATTCTACAAAAACCATTGCGACGTCGTCCGCGGGCGCGCGCGGGCGGTGCGAGACGTTTAAAACGACTCTTCCTCCTCCTCCTCCTGCAGATTAGCCGGTTATTGTAAAACTTATAAGTCGGAGTCGAGTGCGGTAATTGTGCAAGAGGAGGGAAAAAGAGGCTGCTATTTAAATCTCCCTGTTTGGATTACTGCCGGTGAGTTTGAACTCGAGTTGCATTTTTATTCCTGGAGGTTCTTTTCCTGACACTCGTCGGAAGAGGGATCTCTCTCTCTCTCTCTCTCTCTCTCTCTCTCTCTCTCTCTCTCTCTTTCTTATTTTTAGTATTTTTTTCTTCTTTTCCCTCGCGCAAAGAGGTATACGGTGCACGGGAGCGGAGGGCGAGAGGGAACAGAGGCGAAATACTTATCACCAAGGAGTCTGTAAAAAGGGGGAGAGAAATGTCATTGGGAATGTATACTGTACATTAATCTCCTTCCTTTCGTTCGGAGAACATTGTTCTCATCGTTGTATTCGGTTCTGTATTAAATCGTTCATCGGATATTGAGACATCGTTTATGAAATCCATTTGCTTATTTTATGTCGGAATTCTTCGTTTATTCATTATTCATTCCTTTTAAAGTTTGTTGTTGATAATGTTGATGTCGATTTTTCTTAGACCCCTTTTTCAATTATACAGAGATCTTAAAAACTGGATGAAACTGTGATGGCAACGTGAAAAGAACAAGAACAGTTCATTTTTATGCTGGCGTTTTTCATTTATTCTTTATTCATTCCCTTATGTGAAAATTTGCTGTTTTTAATATTTATATCAATAGTCGTTTCTCAGTCACTTTAAATTTCGCAGGAATCTTAAAAACGGGGTAAAACTGAGGGGTGGTTGGGGGGGGGGGGGGGGGGGGGGGGGGGGACACCCTTGGAAGTAAGAACAGGAGAGGAGTTTGTTTTGTTCCGATACAGGTTTGTTTTTGTACGGACCATCATATAAGATTTAACATTTAAGCTGCCGCTGTGAAGTCTGGCGGAAAGATGTAGATTCTTTGTCAAACTTTGGATGGAGAATATAGATTAGAAAATTATCAACTTCTCGGGGAGGAGTCCTCTCTCTCTCTCTCTCTCTCTCAGGTGGGCTCTCTCCCTCTCTCTCTCTCTCTCTCTCTCAAAACGGTGTTGTATTGGGGCAAAAGAAAAAAAGAAGTAGAAAATTACTAAGACATACTCTCTCTCTCTCTCTCCCTTTCTCTATCTCTCTCTCTCTCTCTCAGACTTACAAGAAAAGAGAGAAAGAGAAACATTGCCTGCAAGGTTATCCTAGACACAGTACACTTCCACTTGAACATAACAACATAACATTTATTATGAGGATTTTAGCGTTTATGTTAATGTGGTTTTTTATATCTTATATTTTGTTTTATTAGTTTTATTTGTATAATAAGATACACTCCTTTTCATGGTTTATTTTTCATTTTTCTCCTTTTCATTTGCAGAAATTCCACGAAAGTACAAATTTTATTGTCTTTATCATGAAGCAAAACAAAAAAAATTATAAAATTACTTTTAAGACATATTGTGTGGTGTTTGTAATCATTTATATTTCCGTCTGGGAATTTTTAGTTAACACTTCTGTTATAATCCACAAAGAATATTAAGTAGAACCGTAAAACCCTGTTTTTAGAAAGACAGATGAAGTAACTTCCGTTAAAAAAACTTATAGCTTTTATGGGAAAATTTTTTATGCAATATTGTGTATGGTAAAGACGGAAGGTAGAAGGTCGTAACAGCAGACTATGAGTATTGTATAAAAATTACCTTTAGTATAACTCATAATGTCTTATTTGTGCCGCTGGAATTCTAACAAGTTAAGCCTTCATGCTAGGAGTTTATAAAGTAGAGATTTAGAATTAGAGACTTTTAAGTGTGGACTTTTTCATCAGACTGGGTATACCGGGGCATGTGAAGTAAAATTCGCCAAAATCTTCCTCTTAACTATGTATACTGTTGTCATTTCAGGCGGTTAATATCGAACATGAATGCAAGGAAGCATAAACCTTAGTCTTTTCAGCCTCTCTCTCTCTCTCTCTCTCTCTCTCTCTCTCTCTCTCTCTCTCTCTCTCTCTCTCTCTCTCTCATTCATTGTGCTGTCAGTGACATTTCTTCAAATTTGTTTGAATCGAGGAAATTGGTGGAGTAAAGAAAATATATTTTGAGGACGAAAAAATATTCTCAATTATTCTTGAATCGGTTAACTGAACATGATACAATGTCTTCCTTAAGAAGCTGGAAATGGAGTTTAATTCTGAACTTCAAAGTAATTCCGATGTTCATTTGGTGCAATCGATGTGTTGGAAACATAACGAATTCGGTTGAAGTGTATAGAAAGTCTCAATGCACCTGCATATGCACCCAGGATTACACAGCACCCTTATTTTCGGGAATTTTAATCAATCTTTGATAAAACATTAACTTCTGTGTTGCTGAGCACGTCTTTAGATATTTGAGCTATTTACGGAATTGAGATGTATTTGTTACGAGACGTTTTCTGCGTCCTAGAAACACTGTCAGTAATCAGTGTTGTTGTTGTTGTTGTTGTTGTTGTTGTTGTTGTTGTTGTTTTTTTTTTTTTTTTTTTTTTTAGTACCTATATTTGGAAGCATCTGGCAGCAAGTGAATATTAGGCATTCCACTCTGGGCTCTGTTTTTCCTGATTTCTCTCTCCTCCTCCTCCTCCTCCTCCTCTTTCTCTTTTATCATCTTTTTCCTCATTTTGTGAAAGTCGCTACCTCTGCTCTTTTTTTTTTTTTTTTTTTTTTTTTTTTTTTTTTTTCCGAGCTTAGAAGTCTGCTTTGTTTGGTACCCGATTAATGTTGTAAATTTTTATTACTGTCTTATCATAAATAAATACATCCGACAAGGTTTCCTTTATGTCGCTAACTGCATCAGATAATTGTGCTGTTACTGTTTGGAAAGTGTATTTTTACTGTCGTTTATGAGTGCTTTTTGACTCAACATTGATGATCAGCTTCTTCGGTGTTTCCATTCATTGTTTCCTTGTTTAGATTGTCTTTGCGTGTGTATATGTATATATATGCGTGTGTATATGTATGTATGTATATATATATATATGTATGTATATATATATATATGCACATACATGTATATATTCTTACATGTATATATGTATATACATATATGTTTGAATGTGTATTTTATGTATATTATATATATGTACTGCACGTTGTTTATGCAATGTATTTTCACGTACATGTACACATTCATGATGTTTATATAATCATGTTATCTTACTTGCGTAAAAAAAAAAAAAACTCCAGATATGGATCGCAGGACGTACATAATTCTGCAATCGAGCCTCTGTGTTCCCTTGAAGAAGGTAATTGAAATAACTATAGCGCTTTTATCGTGGTATATATCTGAATAGTGGTAATGTGTGTGGCTTAGCCAGTATTATTTTTTTGTGGGGAATAACTGTTTTCATATCCATCAAAATATTTCCCTGGTGCATTTCGCCCTCAAAATTCTGGCGAGTTTTATTTTCTTCCCCGTGAAATCACTTAGAAACCAGATACTTGAATCCGACGCTTGGTTGGTGTTCCATGTCTTTGCTGTGGACATTTAATGTTTGGTCCGAATTATAACGTTACTGTGTGTCTGGTTTATAAGACAATAATGACTTCGTGCCCTGACGTATTCTCAAAATGAGATGCATTGGTGACACTCCAGTATATACACTAAATATATGCACTGTATAATGCCACTGAGGTTTTGAATATACATGGCATGAGTTGCTTAAATAACGTGCTGTCCTGTATTATGAAGTCTTATTTTACAAGAGCAGTAGACGTCTGAATTATTGCTGCACTGCAAAGTTTACCTTGAGACGTAACTGTATTTTTATTGTATTTTCACACAAAAATAAAAATACTCTCGTGTAAACAATCGCTTTCAGAATGTATCATATCCTATTGCAATTGAATGTCCTTTTGTACATGACTGATGCAAGTTCCCATACTGCAGTAGTGCAGATATCGTAAGTTTTTTCATTCTTTTTACTGGTCTTTAATTTCTTCAATTCAGCCTAGACTGACTCACATTCATCTTTCAGTAATTATACAAGTCTATGTTAATGTTAATAATTTTATTGTTAGCTTTGTTAATGGTTTGTAGTTTCTGTCTTTGTATGTATTTCTTTTTATTAAAGTCAGTCGTTCAGTTTACATTTTAATTGAATGTTATTTTTGAAATTTTTCATAAAGTGTATAAGTATTATACAAGTATTTATCTTTTCCAGCTCCTTTGAATATAAATTAGGAATGGATTTGGTGTGGGAGCAAATGCGGATGATCTTTATTGTTATTTAATAAGTTGTCTTTGTTATTTCAGAAAAAGCCCAGAAGTACAACGACCTCATCTTCCAAGGCATAACAGATCCAGGTAAAGTCACTTGAATTTATGCACGTGTTTTGTATTTAGTCACTCACCTGTATGTATTTCAGAAGAAAACATCGAAGTCATATGCAACCCCATGAATAATGTCAGTTGCTGTAAGTCCTGCACAGGAAATGCGGGAAGATTATTATTATTTTTTTTTATTTGTCTCCTGTACAAGAAACTATAACGTTTTTGTTTCATATTTAGATTTTTTACGGAATATTCACCATCGTATTCGAGTTGGGAAATTATAAGATAAATAGTTGTGCTGCGTAATCTTCTTTTTTTTTTTTATCCATTTCGAAGATAAATGCTTTTTGTAATCATTTTTTTCGCACAATATCTATAAAATACTTATCAGTGGCGTAGGCGTCGATTACTTATTTTCTCCCTACATCTTTCGTCCCTGTCCTATTCTATAAATATAATAAGTAATGTTGTAACTTATCCAGCTAGATATTATTAATAAAGCCCCCATTCTAAACGTAGCTAAAAGCGTAAAAAAAAAAGAAAAAAAAATATCATAGAATAGTTCGTTGTGAAGATCAGTTGGGACCGAATTGTTGGTAAAGTTAATTGAAGGGAAATCTAATGCCCGTGGTATGAAATAGATTCAGAATTGGGAAATGTTTCAATAACGTATCGAGAGGAAAAAAATATATATATACATAGATGTGCATGTGTTATTTGAGACTTACGTATATTGGTATCACACTCCTGACAACTCGGTTAATGAATGAATGGTGTTTCGCAAAGTGGGCTCTCTCTCTCTCTCTCTCTCTCTCTCTCTCTCTCTCTCTCTCTCATATACACACGCAAATATATATATATATATATATATATATATATATATATATATATATATCTATATATAATATATATGTATCTAATGTATATATATAACTAATAAATTAAGTATAAAGAAGATAAATAGTTTTAAAAAGAGAATGTTGCAATACTTTGATAGTATTAAGTGTACTTTATTTTTTTTTTTGGAAGCTTACCTTGGTCAACCAAGCAGATAATGTGTTAATTGGCCCACCACCAGACCTTGGTCTCAGCAGACCACCTTCGCTTTTGTCCTTTGGCTTTTGGAACAGTTTTGTTTTTTTGTTCTTCCTGCATTTTTTAATAATCTTTTAACTTGCAATTTTTTTTTCTTTTTTTTCTCACAATATTTATTGTTCACTTCAATAATTTCTTCCAATTATTTGTTCACGGCATCAATATACTCTCCATAGCCTTTCTTGTGATTTTGTAGGCTGTCTTTGCTCATTTGTGAGAAGATAACACAAACACACATGTATATGTATGTGTGTATATGTATATACTTTATATATATATATATATATCGTATATATATATATATTATATATATATATATAATATATATATATAATATAAATACAAAGGACAGAAATGTAAGGAGAGAGAAGGGAATATAATCCACAGTTCTTGCTTTGTTATTCTTGCAAATATCCCCAGGACTCATTACTCTCCACCTCTCCATCCCTCCCCCTCCCCTCCCCCCTCCCCCTCCCCCACCCCCTACTCCCACCCCACAAGCATTTTCAGCCTGGATGGCGGTAAAACACTCACTATTTCTCCTTCGTATTTTTTTTTCAGCTCTAAAATTCAACATAGTTTTATGAAGAAGTGAAATTCTAATATCTGTAACATCCGCTTGAAGGATAGTGAGTTGTGTCTAGGTATTTTAAGTTCAACATTGTTGAAATTATTTTGTTATTTTTTTATTGCTTGCAGTCTTCCCATTCTTCAGTGAAGCAGATGTAGTGTCACAAGCTGTAAGAATATATATTTATCAACAGGATTATATCAATAGGATTTGACTCGCACTAAGGCCTATGGTATCGTCGTGATATCTTGATTTAGAAGAATATTGCAATGCAGCACTGCCCCAAT
>NC_087205.1:88172324-88199824 GCF_015104395.2 Macrobrachium nipponense
CACCACACTTCTGCATGAGACCTGGTAGCTACTTCAGCCTCTAGTTTTTCTAGATTCCTTTTCAGGGATCTTGGGATCGTGCCTAGTGCTCCTATGATTATGGGTACGATTTCCACTGGCATATCCCATATCCTTCTTATTTCTATTTTCAGATCTTGATACTTATCCATTTTTTCCCTCTCTTTCTCTTCAACTCTGGTGTCCCATGGTATTGCGACATCAATGAGTGACTCTTCTTCTTTGATTTTGTCAATCAACCGTCACGTCTGGTCTATTTGCACGTATCACCCTATCCGTTCTGATACCATAGTCCCAGAGGATCTTTGCCTGATCGTTTTCTATCACTCCCTCAGGTTGGTGCTCGTACCACTTATTACTGCAAGGTAGCTGATGTTTCTTGCACAGGCTCCAGTGGAGGGCTTTTGCCACTGAATCATGCCTCTTTTTGTACTGGTTCTGTGCAAGTGCCGGGCATTCACTTGCTATGTGGTTTATGGTTTCATTTTTCGTATTGCACTTCCTACATATGGGAGAGATGTTATTTCCGTCTATCGTACTTTGAACATATCTGGTTCTTAGGGCCTGATCTTGTGCCGCTGTTATCATTCCTTCAGTTTCCTTCTTTAGCTCTCCCCTCTGTAGCCATTGCCAATTGTCATCGCTGGCTAGTTCTTTAGTCTGTCTCATGTATTGTCCGTGCATTGGTTTGTTGTGCCAGTCCTCTGTTCTCTCTGTCTTTCTCCGTCTACTATATTTCTGGGTCTTCGTCTACTTTTATTAGTCCTTCTTCCCATGCACTCTTTAGCCACTCGTCTTCACTGGTTTTCAGATATTGCCCCAGTGCTCTGTTTTCAATGTTGACGCAGTCCTCTATACTTAGTAGTCCTCTCCCCTCCTTCCTTTCGTGTTATGTATAGTCTGTCCGTATTTGCTCTTGGGTGTAGTGCTTTGTGTAGTTGTCATTTTGTTTCCTGGTTTTCTGATCTATGCTGCGGAGTTCTGCCTTCGTCCATTCCACTATTCCTGCGCTGTATCTGATTACTGGTACTGCCCATGTGTTTATGGCTTTTATCATATTTCCTCCATTGAGTTTTGACTTGAGTATCGCCTTGAGTCTCTGCATATATTCTTTCCTGATCGTGAATAATTAGAAAAATAGAGAAGAACCTGTATAAAATTAATGCAGCTGAGGCAGCAATTACTTTTAATAAAACATGTTTAAAAGAGGGTTTACTTCCAGCATTATTATTATTATTATTATTATTATTATTACTCAGAAAATGAACCCTATTCATATGGAACAAACCATTGGCTTGAAATTCAAGCTTCTAAAGAATATGGTGCTCGTTTGAAAGAAATAACGGAAGGTGCTGGGGAGTACAGAAAGAAGAGATCGGTTATTAGAAAAGACAAAAATTATTAAAGGATATTTTCATACGCTTAGTAGGCTGGTCTTCGATGGTAACTGAGCTAACCTATACTTATGATTGGTATATGAGTCTTTATCGGCTTTTGGAAGGGGATGGTGCGAGCACGAAAATAAGGATGAATTGTTATAAATTCAGTGTTAATAAACATGCATTGAAGCTGAATAATCATCGGACATTACGAAGTGTTCTTAGAAAAATTAGATTTTTTTTTTGTAACGGTTAACTGAAATTTAGTTTAGTGCTTTGCTAAACCTTCGTTGGTATTGAGTGATGGATTGGCATCGATTATTAGTGTTCATGGTGCGAACGTAGATGTAATCAGATATTATTTTTACAATATGCTTTAAACTTGGATGATATTGGCTAATGAGACTCCTTTGTTGTTGGGAAGGGAATAGTATATCAACATTTTTTATTTTTGATGAATGATTTTAGAGAAAGATCTAGTTTTGCCATTCGATACTGTTGTCAGTGCAGAAACCTTAATAAACTGATTTTAATCATTTTTTTACTTCAATATTTTCCCGAAAGTTGCATTCGTATTTGTGTTTATATATTTATTTAAAGTTCATTGTTAAAAAGATTACAGTTTTCCCTTCCTTATTCCGTCTTTCGTTCGTCCATATGTCGGCCTATCTGTCTGTCTGTCCGTGTTTCTATCAGGCCAATCTGTACGTCTCAACTCCTACACGGTTGACAGGCTTTCAATAACATTTCAGTAACATTTGATACTAAGGTAGATCACACGTATATGGTTTTGGCATGTCTATCCTCCATTGTGTCTTGTCTCACCAACTATGTCACTGCAACTCCTCCTGCCCACCTGAAGTGATTTCAGATAAATTGGGTACAAAAGTCGACCTTCGTTTACTGATATTCAAGAAAATAGGTCTCTTCGTCTTTCTCATTGATGTCATTAATCGAACTCCTCTTCGTTTTAAGTTATTTGATGCCCGATGGGGAACTTGTATTAAGTTAGCTGTACTCTGATAATACTTGTTATCATTCTATTGCATAGTGTATTTTCTATAGCGCCCGTTAAGATTAATGCGGTCACCATATTGTTAATTAAACGGCGATCCGTAATATGGGGAACCAAGTAACTGTTTAACCCAGACCAGAGGATGACTTTCTTTCCACAACCCCCCGATTAATTTAAATAATTTTTTTCCATGAGATGACTCTTTCCACCCCCCCCCCCCCAAAAAAAAAAAATAAACCCCCCCCCTAAATAAATAAAAAATAAAAAAGCCGGAAGGAAGAGTGGGGCTTATCCCGAGTTAGCTATACTATTACTGTTACGGATAACAGAGGCTGGGTGAGAGTTCCAAAGTTTAACTAAGCAGAAAGAATTAAGCTTCGTTTCATCAGCAATTTTTGTGTTAATAACAAATTATGCGTGTGTATATCGTGCTTCCACTCTGTAATCGAAGTAGGCGCTTTGTGCGTTTACCAGCAGCATTCTCTCTCTCTCTCTCTCTCTCTCTCTCTCTCTCGCGGTATCTTTAAGGTTCTTATTGGCCATTTTATGAGCTTCTTATACCCAAATAGCATCAGAAACTGAGGATATTGACTTTCCATCCATCAGAACCGCAGTCTGTCAGAAGACGGTTTTTATGTAACCCCTTTAGGTAACATTGTGGTTAAAGGAATCCTGTAACATCCTTATGGAGTCCTGTATCATCCTTATGGAGTCCTTTATTATCCTTAAGGAGTCCTGTGTTATCCTAGCAACAGTCGGTGGTGTAACGGTGTTGGATAATGTTTTTTGTTATGCATTGAAATGTTAATATTTAACGTCAGTGAGGCTTTTTTTCGTAATAAAGGGTTAGAAACTAACCAAAACTACGGTTATTGGCCCTTGGTTAGTTATATGCCAAGTAAGGGATGAACTCCAGTGCAGACTTCTTCCTCTGAATCAGCCTTGTCATTATCGTGCGCAGAAAGACTCTACCTAATTCGTACATTTAAATATATGTATACGTATATATATACATACATACACATATAGTATATATATTTAATTATATATTTGTAAAGTGTGTATCTATATATATATATATATATATATATATATATATATATATATATATATATTATATATGTATATCATGCACGCACATACACTTGTACAAACGTAGTAAACTCTTTTAAACATCTCCGATCACATCATCATATCAAAATTGAATATTATTATATTTTGTTTTTTAAATTTTGTATTTTAGATTATTATTATTATTATTATTATTATTATTATTATTATTATTATTATTATTATTATTATTGATGTTTTGTTTTTATCACTATCATTATTGTGCGTCTGGTTATTTCCACCTGAGTGCTAATGCAGAGAGGCAGGCAGCTACTACTACATAGCTTCCCCTTCCCCCACACACACTGAGTTGACCTCAATCGCTCACATTTGCCCGGCCGACCTTCTTCAATCCGCCCGCCCCATCTTTTTGTAGTCTGTATTTAAATGTAGATTACCTTAAATTCCATTAGAAGACCAAAGCGGCTCCCTGCTCCCGTTGTACGGGAGGTAAAGGGAGCGATTTGAATGGAAATTGATTCCCTGATTTCCAATTTGAGTGGAAGATTATGGTTGGTGGATTGATGATGTTAGCCATTCTGTCTTCGAGTTTGGTTTATGTGTGTATATATATGTATGTATGCATGTATGTATTAATATATATATATAATATATATATATATTATATATGATATATATACATATATATTATGATATACCAGATATATATTAGATATATATTACATATATATATATATATATTATATATATATATGCATATTCATATATACTATAATACATTGTATAACAAATATGATGTATATATCTATATATATAATACATTGTATACAAATATATGTATATATCCTATATAACATATATTGTGTATATATATATATATATATATATATATATATATATATATATATATATATATAATATATATATAGAGAGAGAGAGAGAGAGAGAGAGAGAGAAGAGAGAGAGAGAGAGAGAGAGAGAGAGAGAGAGAGTAACAAAAAGCGGGCTTGTTATCCTATGGCAATTCTATTAATTTTATTAATAAAAGAAGAAATGCAGTCGAAATGTTAATATAAATTGCAATAATTTCCCTCAATAGTGATAAAAGAAAACCCTTTAGAACAAATACCGATAATATGAAAAAAAGGCTATCTTGCACAGACAATGTTGAAGGTCAGCGGGTACTCTCTCACAGATATTAAAGGAGTCTCGTAAATATAGTGATAAATAGTAATAATTTACCCAACAGATGCTGACAAGTTGGAAATTTAATTTTTATTTACATTAATATAGCAAAGAAATCATAAAGATGCTGATAAGGTAAAAAAAAAATAATCTCATCGTTTCTGATGAAACAAGAAATAAGTTCGTACCGATATCGCTAAAAGACGAAAGAAATTAGTCTTTTATTGGTTGGTAAAACAAAAAAATGTTCTCCTAGAAGCCAAAGATTTGTATCCTGCGCATGTTGATGAAAGGCAAAAGTTGATGTCGATACAAAAATTGGTAATTATTTTTAGATAATTCCTCAAAGTCATCAATAAAATACACAAATCATCACATACTAATATAAATAAAAAACAAAAGTATTAAATCGTACATACAATGATGATACTCAGTATTGTACAGATCTTGCTGAAGACGAACATAATTTCTTGCAAATTTTAGTAAAAGACAATAAATAATCTCCTGCAGATGGAGAAAGAGAGAAAAATAGTCTCATGAAGATGTTAAAAGCCAAAATAAAGTCTTCAGATCTTGGTGAAAGACAACGTATAACATGCTGATATTGCTAAGAAACAAAAATAATCAACTACAGTTACGTACTGTTGTAAGATCAATTATATTCAGAAAATATTTGCGAGAGTCAAGGAATAATATCCTACAGCTACTGTTAAAAGATGAATTATATTCAGAAAATATTGGTAAAAAACAAAAATAATCTCTTACAGTTACTGTTAAAGAATGAAATATATTGAGAAAATATTGGCAAGAGGTAAGAATAATCTCCTACAGCTACTGTTGAGATATAGTATATTCTGAAAATGTTGATAAAATACAAAAGCAATCTCCTACAGTTACTGTTAAAGGATAAAATATATTCTGAAAATCTTGGTAAAAGATAAAAAAGATAATCTCCTACAGTTACTGTTAAAGGATAAAATATGTTTTGAAAAAATTGGTTTAAAGATAAAAAAATAATCTCCCACTGTTCCTGTTCAAAGATAGTATATTCCGAGAATATTGGTAAAAGACAAATAATAATTAAGTGCAGATATTATTACTAAAAGACAACTACTGTACAGATATTGAAATAGGCGTAAAAGAACATCTTAGACGATGAGAGTTGCTCCACCGAAGGAGGAGGAGGAGGAGGAGAGGTCCACGTGGGTGGTAATAAGTGGGTGAGATGGGTGGAAAAGCCTATTGTTGTGACAGCATGGGCGTGGTGGCCGCTTCCCCAAAGGTCCGTTGCTGCATACTGATGACCAGAGAAAGGTTGTAATACCTCTTAAGTTAGGAAGAATTAAACGCCATTAAGGCTGGGTATAATCGGCTCCTTCTCTCTCTCTCTCTCTCCCTTTATATAAATGTATATGAATATTTGTAAGATTGGGTGCGCGCGTGCGCACACACTACATACATACATACATACATCACACCATATATATATATATAATATATTAAATTATAATATTAATATATATATATTATTAAATAAAAATTTAAATATATTTTTTAATATATATCAGCAACAGATGCAGTTGAATTAGTAAAATAATGATCTTTTAAGACGTAAGAGTAGGTTGATATTGCAGCCTCTCTTCAACTTGAAAGCAACCATACGCATATATATAAATATATATATATATATATATATATATATATATATATATAAGGTGTGTGTGTGTGTGTATATATAACTATATATATATATATATATATATAATGTGTGTGTGGTATATATAATATATGTATACGTATATATATATATAATATATATATATATATATATATATATATACACACATATATATATCAGGTGTGTGTGTGTGTATCTATATATATATATAATATATAAGTGTTGGTGTTGTGTGTAGATAATATAATAATATATATATAATTATATAATAATTATATATATAATCATAACTTATATATATATATCGTAACTTCTTTTGTTACATAGGGTATTTTATTTTTATAGTTTTATTTGAGACGGAATTGCAAGTTTATTGCCATTAGGCTTATTCTAGGGAAATATTTGCTAATAATGATATTGATAATAATAATGATAGGAGAGTTATTCTCATTTTCTAGTGTTCATTTGAGTTTTTTTTTAATTATTTTTTTAGTGCAACATCACGTTAACAAGACTCATTCTTATATATAATGGTTCGTGATAATCTTATAATGATTCATATCGTCTTTCACTTATTAAAGCTCTCTCTCTCTCTCTCTCTCTCTCTCTCTCTCTCTCTCTCTCTCTCTCTCTCTCATCAATCTTCCCCTGACAAGTCATGGCAGCCATGAATGAAGGCCGAGGGGTGAAGCAGAAAGAGGAAAGTGAAATGAGGGTGAAGATGAAGAAGCCATGGCAGAATGAAGGTGGGTGGAGGAGGAGACTCTTATTCCTCCTCCTCCTCCTCCTCCTCCTCCTTCGAGACGGTGATGAGGAAGGGGATAATGAGAAGCCTATAGTAACGAATGATGAGACTGACGAGCTACTTGACAGGACGCAGGCGACAGGTGACGGGTTAGTGACATCATGTCCGTCCGCGGTCCGTCCTTCCAGGATATTCCTGCAGCTCTCCCCCCTCCCCCTACTACAAGCCCTTTCCCTAACCCCTTGTCCGTCCCGTGGTCCGTCTTTCCAGGATATTCCTCCCCCCCTTCAACAAACACCACTTCCCCCCCCTCCCCCCTCTTCCCCCTTCAACAATCACCGCTCCCCCCCCTCCTCCCGCCCCCTTCCCCCACCCACACATAAACGCGCCTGAAGTCCGCTCCTCCGTGACATCGAAATGTTCTTCGGGGGAGACGGACGTTTGACGTTAGACTGAACAAGGGTGAGAAGAGGGGAGAAGAAGAATTACAAGGAAGAGAAGAAGAAGAAGAAATAGAAGAAAAAGAAGAAGACAGAAAAGAAGGCAAGAGGGGACGGGGAACATGGAGGAGGAAGAATGTCGGAAAGAAAGATGGATTAGCGGCAGCAACTCAATCAGCAGGAGTGATTTTTTTTTCTCCTGATATTGCACGTCTGTAAACACGACAGTTGCACAAAGGAAGCGCTGTCTACGGCGGAGACTGTCGGGGGACTGTAGGCAATGAGATGTCAAAAACATGAAAGTGATATGCTACGGTGTTGCACAACACAGCCTCCTGATCTCATAACCCCCACCCCTCCCCCTTAAAGGCCCCCTCCCCTCCCTTCCTCCTCCACCCCTCACTCTCCTGTTAACTCCATTCAGCCTACCTTCTTCTGATTCCTGATTCTTGATTCATTCAGTTTTGCGGACAGCGTCACTCTTCGGAATGGCGCTGATGACACTAATCCAGTGTGGATTATATTTGATATTTGAATGTAGAACATGATTTGATATGTATATGTATATATATATGCAAGGGCTAGAGAATACTATACTCTAGACCTTGTACGTGTGTATGCATGTATGTCTGTATGTATGTGTTCGTGTTTGTGTGTACGCATACCTCGCCCAAGCAGCACTAGAACCAAGATCGATTCCAAAAGAGAGAAACGAATTGGGACAGTTTCCTTAAAAATCACAGTATTTTGCCTCTGTCCATCTGGACACCTAGAAACTTATCCAGAGTAGGTCAGGATAAACACGTTGGTTAGTAACTTTATCCCAAAAAGAGTCGAAGAATAACGCAGTCAGGGGAAATGCACTTTAAAGGAAAACCGTTTTGTTTTTTATATGGTATATATATATATATATATATATATATATATATATACATACTATTTATATGTACGTATGTATATATATTACATATATAGTTATATATATATATATATATATATATATATATATATATAATATATGTATAACTGAATCACGAAATTTTGGAACGTGATAAATGCATAAATAAAGGTATAAGCCACGAAGGAAAGTGAAACACTGGAGTAGCTCTAAGATCTTCCGACTCAACGTCCTTTACTTAGCAGACTGCTAAGTAAAGGACGTTGAGTCGAAAGATCTTGCAGATACTCTAGTGTTTCACTTTCCTTCGTGGCTTATACCTTTATTTAGTATATATATTTATATGATGAAATGATTATGAATATATTTTGTTTCGTTTCTAAATTATTAAAATATAGTCCTAATAATGCCATTAGATATTGAATTTGTCAAGTGTTTGAGGAATTTTTTCATGCCATTAATTGTCTAGCGTAGTACTATCATTTTCAGTTGAAGTTAATAAATGCTGTTCACCTCCAGAATGTGTAATTCTCCATGGTATATTACCTTCGAAACAGGTAAAATGATTGCTTTTTTTCGCAAGATCATGGAGTGTGGATGTAGCACGCACGGTAGATAAAAAAAAAATCGGGTCTAATATGTATAAATTCACACGTGTGTATATCTACTCTCTCTCTCTCTCTCTCTCTCTCTCTCTCTCTCCTCTATATATATATATATATATATATATATATATATCTATATATATATATATATATATATATATATATATATATATATATATAATCTTTATTTATATGCACACATATGTATAAATGTAATGATAATTATTTAATTTGCGTGCGTGTGTATGAGACAGAGGCACACACACAGACAGAGAACTTACTTAGGTTTTTACATGCAAGATGCTTGATCATTTGGACGTACATGTACGTTCAGATTGTCGTCACGTGTAAGTGTGTGAGTACGTGTGTAATCCCACAATGGACTGCAGTTATACTTCAAGCACGGCTTGAGCACACAGGAGGGGTAATATGTGCTTTGAAGGAAAATGCTAATATTTCCCGTTGTGCAAAAAGAAAAAAAATGTATGCTTTCTCAGACGACTTTAAGTGATAAAGAAATAAGAAAAAATTAAACACTGTCTTTCTGAAAAGGCTCCTCTGTCTCTAAGGATTGAACCCTAAAAAAATAAAAAAGAAAAAGAAAAAGCTAGATAGAGACTTCGTAAGAAGCAGAAGAACCACGGTCCAGTAAGTTCTTACCGTTTCTGGTGACTGAAGACAGTTTGCCCTCATGTTGGCAGAAACAGAGTTCTTGCGCGTTGGTTGGATACGTAAGGCATAATGGTTGACGTTTAATTTTTTAGGAGTGAGGCGTAATTATGGCGGGTTTGTCTCTCTCTCTCTCTCCTCTCTCTCTCTCTCTCTCTCTCTCTCTCTCATTTGATCTGTTCAGAATGGCTTGAAATTTTAGCGGTGATCTCTATGTTGCGTGAAATGGGAAAAAAATTTTATGACATTTTCTCTCTCTCTCTCTCTCTCTCTCTCCTCTCTCTCTCTCTCTCTCTCAGATCTGAAGCTCGTTATGATGTATCGTAAATTCCAGGCACGAAAGTTTTTTCATCTATGTATTTATCTAATATATATATATATATAATATATATATATATATATACTATATATATATATATATATATATATATATATATATATAGTGTGTGTGTGTGTGCGTGTGTGTTTATGTTGTATGTAATTCAGTATAAGGAGGTAGCGTTTGAGAAAACACAAGAATTCTCCAACGACTGAACCCTGGATGAATCTTGTCAAAAAAACAAAAATAAATAAATAAATAAAATAAAATAAGTAGATAAACAAAATCTCAGTATTAGCCTATTCACACATCGACACAGAATCTTCATTAGTGTGTATGCTTGAGTGTGTTGTCGTTCATGTTTTTTATATATATACTTATATATGTGTGTATGTATATGTACTACATATGCTTAAAAATCAGAGTAGATGCGAGTTATTTCATTATGAAAGCGAATATCACAGGAAAATGATATGCAGAAAGTCCATACCAAGCTCTTTAGTTTTTATATTTTGTCCCTCGACAATGCTAGGGTAAGGCGAAAGCGCTTGGTATGGACATTCTGCCTATCATTTTTCCTGTGGTATTCGTTATATATATATATATATATATAATATATATATATATATATATATATATATATATGCGCGTGTCTGTAAAATTTACATATATGTATGTGTGTATCAATGTTTGTGTATATATGTATGTCTGGAATGTATGTTTTCGTATGTGCACTTGTTTGTTTTTCTTTGTCGTACGTGAATCTCATAAGTTATAAGGACTAATCGCGGTCATATTGACAACTGTTTTTATTTTATTGAGGAGACATAAATAGTATATATTTTCAGGTTGGAAGTGGTACAATTTTTTCATGGATATAATTACTACTTCCACCGATCTCTTAAGACTCTGGTTTCGTTTGGTTTTAGTTCACATAATTTATCGTTTTCACCGTTCACTGCGGTTGATTTTTATTTATTAATGCAATTTTGAAAGTAGTCTGTCATTATAATGCTGATCTAATTTACTTGATTTTCATTGTGCTTCACGGAAATGAAGTGGTTTCAAGACAGTATTTATTTTCGTTTTGCATTTGTTTTTTACTTCGTTGGCATTCATTGCCTGGTACCAGTGAAAGATATAACTGGTTACTGTATTAATGATAAGAAATCAACAGTTTTAACAGACTTCAAAAGGAAACGTTGATTTTAAAGCGTCAAGAATATACTTTACGAAAAAAATAATAAAAAAAATTATAGACTAATTTAACGTTCCAAATAAGAGTAACGATCCAGTAGAAGCACAAGATGGTAATCCTTTTAAGCCTTAATCAAGGTAAGCTGTACCTAACGGTTAAAAATAAGCCTTAGAGCCACGAAGTACGTATTACCAATATTGACTCATTTGGCATCACAACTAACGTTTAATTTTAAACGAACTAAAACTTATCGAAAAATCTAACGAAAAAAGTTTTTTATATGAATTGTAATAAAAATATATTTTTATCTTATGCGGTTCATAATCATGTAACTAATAATGCTTTCGTACTCCTTACTTATTAATAATCCTCCCATTTTTCATACTTATGAATACATTACACATCATACTTGCGTATAATTACTCTTATATTGGGCTTTGAACTGACAGATGCTGATGCATATGACACTGAAATAACTTCCCAAGAGCCAGGGATCACATTTTTCCCTGACGGAAATATTGCTTCCCCCAAATTTGGGGCTGCCAACTATGAGCCCCCCCCCCCCCCTTCCTTGTGTGTGTGTGTGTGTGTGTGGGGGAGGATGTAAGAGAATGGGGGACAGGAGAGGGGTGGAGGAGGGGTTAGTGAGCCAAACTTCTCGCCACTTATAAACAATTTTAATCTTGGCCCCTACAGTGGGTTCTGATCCTCTCGCCCATCGATAGGCTGCTCTCATGCTATCTCCACCCCTCCCCCTCCCCCCTGTTCCCATCCCCCCTGTCAGTTTTTATTCTTCCCGTCTTCTTGGTTGTTTCTCTCTCTCTTTTCTCTTTGTACTTATGTCCTTTTCGTGATGCAAATTCCTCTTATGAATACACACACACACACACACTATAATATATATATATATATATATATTATATATATATATATATATATATATATATATACTAGAGTAAATGTATGTATAAATGTGTACTTAATCGCTAAATACGCGCGCGCGCACACACACACACTCACAGAGAGAGAGAGAGAGAGAGAGAGAGAGAGCGGAATGGTGATGTACAGAATAAGAAAGAGCATCATCTTTTACCATAAAAATGGAAAGAACAAGGAATAGAGAGGTTTAGTTCTCTAAGAGATTTGAATAGAGTTTGGGTCAAATATTCCCCAGAATGAGGCCTTTTTAAATTCAGGTAGTTTACATACTGATTAATATTATAAACGACGATATTGATGATGATACGGTTGGTAGATATAATACGGGAAGCAGTTGATGATAATGATGATAAGTTAATAGGTATTATGGAGAAATAACAGTGATGGTAAGGTTAATAGATGTTGCATAGAAGCATCAGATGATAAGAAGATTGGAAGCCATGTTTAAGATGTTGATGGTGATAATAGTAAATATTAATTAAGAGAGCATTAGTTTAGATTTCTAAGAATGAGACATTAGTGTGCATTTGTAAATAATGTACAAATGGAAATTGGTATAAATAATTTTGTCCGTTAAGTTAATTTAAGGAAGACAAATTATTGTAATTTTTTTAATGAAATAAAAGGGGTAGATAAACATTGAATTCAGATTGGTGCAATTTATTTTATTTTTTTTTTTCATTTCCATTCTATCAATTTTTTTTTTTTTTTATTGGTTGATTGAGTAATGTATTTACCGATTGGTCAATTTATTGTTTTATTCTTAGGTAATTTTGTTGATGTATTGACCTGCGTTTGTTTTTATCTCAGATTGATAGATGCACTCATGGCTGACTGATCGTTTGACAGATCGATGTACTACGCTGATTGATGTGTTGCCTAGTTGATAAACTTGTCTGACCGACAGAAGAATGATTGATGTCCTCTTGGGGCTTGGCTTGTCATTCCTAAAATCCGCCTTAGTTCTTTCTATGCATTACAGTTTAATTTGCATAAATTATTCTGGAGACGAGTTATTCAGTTGATTATTATAGTTATATAGTAATAATTATATAGTTATTATTATTATTATTATTATTATTATTATTATTATTATTATTATTATTGGCAATTAAAAGCCACAGTAGTGGTAAAATATATATATTTTTGTACAAAAATTAATAATGTATATAGTATATATATATATATATATATATATATATATATATATATATATTATCTATATATATATATATATATGACTTACTGTGGCTTTTAATTGTCAATGCTATAGCCTCGTTACAGGGGTTCCTTAGTTCATTATTATTATTATTATTGTTATTATTATTATTATTAGTATTATTAGTATTAATTAATAATTTAACGCAGGCAATATCACCTTGTTGATTATTAATATATAGATAGTATTATAAACATATACGGAGTTCAAAATAAGGATCTCTGCCCCCTGCTTTTCCGCACAAACACTAAACTTACTATCATTCTATATCACCTACGCATTGATTCTAATATGACAGTGCGTATTTTATTCCGCCTTTCGAAATATATAGAATTTCTCTATTAAACGATCAGTGGCGTTCAGTTTTCCCTTATCACTCAGTCCCCCCCCCCCCCCCCCATCAACCATCTCGCATGATACAAACCCGACGTTTTCTATGAACTCTCTCTCTCTCTCTCTCTCTCTCTCTCTCTCTCTCTCTCTCTCTCTCTCTCTGTTCTTCACAGTATCATGGTACATACTTCTAAGTCGATGTTTTTTTATTTATGTTTTAACGTCTATTATCTGCTGTCGTTGAAGAGGGTAAATTTTTTATGGTATATCTTAGTCTGTAAGTATATCATAGTTCTTTAGTCCTTCAATATAGCTATAAATCTGTATTAAAAACGTTGTTATATATATATATAGATATATATATATATATATATCATATATATATATAATATATATATATATATGTTTGTGTGTGTGAACACCTGATAAGCGAGATATAACGTATTATATATATAAAAGCAAAGTGAAGACAGTAGATTTCATTTGTAAAGAAAAAATGAAAACACTAATACTTCTGCCATAGATGGTGTGTGGTAAATGCTGATTTGATAACGTGTTAACAAAGAAATATTAATAACACTTCCCTATTTCTACATTAACAACAATCGATCGTCTTATGTGGGCGTATGTTGCGGGGTTGTTCTCTGGAGAATGATTTAGAAGTTATTTGTGTTTTTGTTTTTGTTGATCTGCTCTGGATGAGCACTCAACCTGGAAAAAATTCGGATTTTATCTTGAAGAATAAATTGGCAAGTCTAAATTTGTCGTACTCGTGTGGTAATTTGACTAACACATACACACACAAACATATATATTATATATAAATATGTGTGTGTACGCGTGTTGCTTGTGCATGTTTGCATACAAATTGCTTTGTATGTTTGTGGGCGTTACCTATTTCCTTTTCTTGCACAACGATTAAACTGTTCTTTGTTCAAAGCATGCATATGAAGAACTCTCCAAGTTCGCTTTTGCAAATATCGCTATCATTCAACGTGACGGTTTTCACATGGTACCGGCTAGTTTTTCATACTTCTTTATGCCTACTCTCCTCTCTCTCTCTCTCTCTCTCTCTCTCTCTCTCTCTCTCTCTGGTGCCTAAATAAAAGTGCCCACCTCAGCTATCACCATTTTGGATTGGCATTCCGTCAGACTGGGCGTAAAATCGGGAGTTGGGGAGATGTGATGGACCTCTAATTTTTCCCGCCGCTTGTGAAGGGCTGTGGGTTGTTTTGGGAGGGGGGCGGGTTGGGGGGGTGGGGGGGGGGAAGGGGGGAGATTTCAGGGTGTGGGGTATATGACGTGTTCGGATGCCGATTCGCGTGTTAAGGCGTCTATTGATTTTCCCAGTTTTTCATTCGAATTTCTGTTAACTCACATCGGTACAATCATTTTACGGATTAGAATCTAGTCTCAGGTGACGTCCTCTTCAGCCGTTATAGTCGGTGGCGTCTTGATTTCGAGGGAATGAGAGGTTTTTGGTGGGAGCGAAGTAGCAACCATTTTGATCGGGTGCCGCCGCTGGATGCAAACACACCAAGGAAAGTTAAAGATACGCTCACTGCGTGGCCCCACCGGTGGCGCCTCCCCCGTCCCATTGTGAGGGACCTCTCGTTGCGCCACGCCCCCTTCCATCCATCCATCCCGGCCCACCCCCTTCCCCCCGTCCTCGTCCTGCCTCTGCTTCCCACCCCATCACTTTCCTCTTCTCTGCTCTTCTGCCTTTCTCTCTCTCCTTTTCTTCCCTCTCTATCCACCCGTCCCATCCATCCATCTATACCAACTCTCTCTCTCTCTCTCTCTCTGGCGTGCAATTCATCGTCCATACTTCCTAACTTCTCCTCACATGATTTATCCTTGTCCCATCCAACCCCTACTCCTCTCCCTCCCCCGTCCCCCTGTCCGTACTCCCCTCTCTTCATCTTAACTCCGTCTCTCTCTCTCTCTCTCTCTTTCTCTATCTCCCCCTCACACATTTTCTTCCGGCCTTCCTCTTTGTCCCCACGAAGTCTCTCGCCTCTTTACTCCGTAGAGTTGATGGATGCTGGAGTGTCGGACGCTAACAGGTAACTATAGCTGTTTTTAACTCCTACTCCTCCTCCTCCTCCTCCTCCTCCTCCTCCCTCTCCTCCCTCTCCACGACCTATTCCTCCTCTTCCCCGTCCTCAGTCACTTCTGGTCCCTTGTCCGTCCGTCTTCGTCTTCGTCATCGTTATCGTCGTCCTTGTCCTGTTACTTTCTTTCCTCCTCCTCTTCCTCCTCCATCGGTAGTAGATCTGGCTTTCGTGTCATGAAAATGGATATTTTCTGCTGGTTGCATTCTTTTGTCTGATTTAAAAATATAATTTATTTTTTTTAGCAGATTCCAACTTTTCTTCTATAGTTTCGCTTTTAAAATCTTGGCATTTTTCCTTAGTAGTTTTGCTTTTAAATCCATATTTTTGGGGTTTATTTATTAATCTGTTAGATTCTTTTGCATTTGTTTAAAATCTTTAATTTTTCCTCTGATTGTACTTTTAAAGTTGTTTATTTTTCTTGTATATATATAAAAAAAAGTTTTTATTGTATGTTTTAAATATTTAAATTTTTGTTGTAACTCTTGCTTTTCATTAATTTTAGTTATGCTCTTTAATTTTGCTTTCATACATTCCAATTTTCCTTTTCTTTTGGATTTGCAATATTTATGTCTTTAAACTGGGGTTGTGTTTTAAAAAGATCATTATTGTTAAACTTTTAAAATCTTTCCAATTTAGTGTATATTTTGATTCTTCATTTTCCAATTTTCATGCATGGTTTTTGCTTTGTAATATTTTAATTTTTCCTATATAATTATACTTCGAGGTCTTTTCATTTTTCCTATTGATTATGCTTCGAGATCTTTTCATTTTTCCTGCATAATTCTTTTTTTTCATTTTTCATGTATAATTATGATTTGAAGCCTTATCATTATTCCTTTATAATTATGCTTCAAGATCTAGTAATTTTTCTTTAGCTATGAATAGTTGGTTTAAATCTTTTAATTTTTCTGTAGTTTTGCCTATATATATTTTCAGTGTGGCTCTGTAGGTTTTCTTTTACCGCTTAATCCTTGTACATCTTTTCATTTTTACTCTATAATTTTACTTTTAAACTTGCAAGTTTCCTTTACTGGCCATTTTTCGTTAATTTTTTTCTATTTATCTCAATTCATGTGCATTTTTTCTTGAATGTCAAGGTCCGTCAGCTGTCTATTATCTCAAGGAAAAAATCCAACAAAAGAGAGATCTTATATGCAAATCTTATTTCGTCTGTTTTGATGGTAATTTTTTTATTACCTGTTAATGATGAAAAACATTTAAGAATATATGCGTTGTTTTATCGCAGAATAATAATGTAAAGGACAAACAATTTCTCTCTCTCTCTCTCTCTCTCTCTCTCTCTCTCTCTCTCTCTCTCTCTCTCTCTCTCTCTCTCTTCCCCTTTCCCTCTGGAGGACCGAGCCTAATTAAATCCATTGACTGAATATTTTAAGTCTATTTCACTACTGCTGCCACTACTACCGTTACTACACAGAGAACCTTTTTCGTAGCGAGTGTAACTGTCTCTGGCAAATTTGACCGTAAAAGGTAATAGATTTGCACGAATCGCATATATAATATATTAATGGTTTCAAGAGTGCTTTCAGAAATATTCATATTGGTATTGAAAGTCCATGAGGGCGTAGTATCGTATCATTGATGATGATTATAGTAATGGGAAAATTATTAATGTTAATAACGGCGAATGATTAGAGTAGTGATTACTTGTGCTTCACAATATCGTTGTCGAAAATTAAAACTTCAGTATTAGAAAAAGTTAACTGGTACTTTTGAGTGCTTGGTATGACGTTATCATTGTTACTCGTAGTAATGTTTAATTTATAAATGTAAGGAGAGGATGAATTGTTTTTCTTTTAGGCTGGAATCCTGTTCTGTTCCCAATTTACATATTTTTCACATATGTTACTTCCTTCATGTACACACGTTAACTGAACTGTTTTTGCATATACACAGATTCGTGGCGTTGGGATATTGGGGAGAGGAGGCGTTGGGGTTGGGGAGGGGAGGGGAGAGGTTGTTCTTCAGTTGTATTTTATGTACATTATCATTTGGGTCTGTTGTTGCTAATGAACTGAATCTCGTCCATGAAAACTTTGTAACGCCAATGAAAGTTTTTGCAACTGTCAGAAAAGTATTCTCTCATTCCTTTCTGCCTCTCTCTCTCTCTCTCTTCTACTCTCTCTCTCATTATATGTATATATATTATATATATATATATATATCATATATATATATATATATATATTCTCGTCTATATCTATCTATATATATATATATATATATATATATATCTTATAATATCTATATATAGAAAATATAATATATATATATATATATATATATATATATATATATATATATATATATATATATATATGCTGGTCTACAAGAGTTCGACAGCTGTACCAGAGGCAATCTCTTGCAAATCGAGATACAACATCAAATATGGAGCAATATGTTCATAGCAAATAGAAAACGCGTAAGAGTCGGGCATATTTTTTCATGATAGGGCATTGCTAATGATAAGCCATCCTAATAAGCTATCTAGGTTAGTTGATAATAGGAACGCATATACGGTCAAATAGATATTTGACTCAGATTTTTCCACTGTTTGTATATCATTTGTATCTGATGATGCGTTTTTCTTTTGACTTATAGACCTTGGAATGAAGAGTATTTTATTTTAATGAGATGGAAAATTGTAACGGATCGAGGAGATCGAAAGTCAGGTACAGGATTTTGGACGATAACTACAGATATGTTATCGGATGATCGATGATTGGTTAAGTCAGGTACAGGATTTTGGACGATAACTTTGGATATGTTATCGAATGATCGATGCTTGGAAAGTCAGGTACAGGATTTTGGACGATAACTACGAATATGTTATCGAATGATCGATGATTGGAAAGTCAGGTACAGGGTTTTGGACGATAACTACGAATATGTTATCGAATGATCGATGATTGGAAAGTCAGGTACAGGATTTTGGTTGATAACTACAGATATGTTATCGGATGATAGATACTCGGTCAAGTCAGGAACAGGATTTTGAACACCAAGCTAACTGCAGATAAGTCCCAAAGTATAAACAGCTTCTTGTCAGATCATTATTGCCACTGGGATTTGAAATGACACCTATTTTTTTCTTTACTTTTTCTAGAATTTACCTTGCATTACGAACGAGTCCTCAAAGATTTTAAATGATGGGTACAGAACTACTAGTGAAACTGATATGAATAATTTCTTGGAAGTCAGTTATTTTATTCTGTATTTTATTTAAGTGTATATAATTACCAGATTGTGAGAGATATAGAGATATTGAACAAAGATCAGCAAAGCAGAGAATTAGAGTGAAGATCCAAGCAAAGTCAGCGCAGTATATCACTAATAAAAAATAAACGGTTAGCGTGGTGCAAAATGAGCTTTTAAAGAAAGCTGGTAAGGGCAGAAATTATACGAAACTTGGGATTCGATGTTGAGAGCATGTTACTGACAGTATGCTAAAAGTAAACTTGCCTCCAGAAAAACATAAATCATATAGTGCAAGATTCAATTTTACAGACATTTATATTTATTTGGATGATTTCAAAGATGATAGTTTACATAAAAAAACATTCATTGGTTTAAGTAGAAGTAAACGACATGAAAGATGGGTGTATTGAAGGGATTATTTTAAGCATTTAACTTAGTAATAACAGAAGAGCCTAAGAAATAAACAATGAACCTCACTGGTTGTGTTTGTATCGGTAAATGCTATGATCTCTTATAAAGTTCTATATAGAGCTCGATCATTGGAAAATAAAAAACAGACAGTTGTGTATTTATTGAATTATATTACAGACATTTAAAGAGATTTATATAAATGGTAGCCTTAGAGGTGTAGAATAGCTGAAGGTATGTTGGTTCGAAAAAGTTGATGAAAAAATGACAAAGTTGCTTAAGTAATGTGTAGAAGCTATTTCTGTGGTAAGTTACACAACCCAAACGGATTTAGCGAGATAAATTTGTCAATTTTGGAAATAGGTGACAAAACTGAGCTATAAAATTCGCTGCTAAGATGACATGAGTATGATAGTTGAAAATTATGATTGCAGTGAAATACAAGACAATCGAGTTTGTGAATTGTTTGGCTTTCTTTCGTAAATAATCTTAAATCTTTTTACTCGTTATCGTGGAGCCCGTACGACAGATAAATACATTTAGAGAAGATTTCCTTTCAAATGCTCATAAATTGTAAAGAACAGTTCTGTAGAAGATTATCAAATAAGATACAAAGTTAATCTTTTTTTTGATTTATCGTTATGCAATTTCATCTTTATTGCCACTAAGATTAAAATGACGTCTAGAAATGCATTACAGTCGTTTGCTTTTGCTTTGTAAAATCTCGGGCTTCCTTGTATGTATTTCTTGATTCAGCTTACAATTTTGTAATGCATTAGATCGCTTAGAAAGTCACCTTTAAAACAACTATCTAATTTTTTTTTTTCAAAAAATTATGTACGGTAATAATTCCTGGAGATTTTTCGTCCTGACGAAATTTCGGTTTTATGAATCGTGTCACCGCGCAGAGTAGCCATTAAAAATCAGAAATTTTATCCAGAGCGTGAAAAGGGGCACATAAAAATAATCTCTCTCTCTCTCTCTCTCTCTCTTTCGCGAAAAAAAATGAGCAAGGGAAAGCGCCGCAAGGGGTGGTGGGGGGTGGCTGGGTGGAAGAGCACGATTTCTCACGGGCTCAGACGCTCTTAGACACGTCCCATTCCAAACGCGGGGGAAGGAAAAAAACATAACGACGAAGAAAAAAAGTAGCCAAATAAAATGGGGAAATGGGGGATGGTGGGGGAGGCGGGGGAGGAAAAAAATGGTGGTGCTCTCCAGACTTCTGCGGTTAGTCAGACCCCGCCTGTGGTTTGGCTGGTGGTTGGAATCACAGCGATAGCCAGCCCAAGATGGGCTTTCTCACACACACACACTCACAAAGATTTTGGAATGGAAACTCATCTCACCATATTCATTTTATATCTATATATATATTATATATAAATATATATATATATATATATTTTATAATATATCTGTATGTATGTGTGTGTGTATATATATATATAATATATATATATATATATATAGTATATTATATAGACGTGTTTAATTGTGTATGTGCGCGTCCGTGACACACACACACACACACAATGCAACTTTTATCAAATACGCCTTTATTTATTTTATTTTATTCTTTATTTTCTTCTTTTCTCAGCTCTAATTCGAGTGGTAACAAGTGAGATAATTCGTCTTTTAAAAACAAGGCTAATTGTCAAGGGGAATTTATAAAAAAAAAAAATCTGGCCCTTATCTCTCCACGGTCCAGAGGTCCTCCCAAAATTCCCTGTTAAAGTCTTCAACCTATTTTGCACATGAGAGTGGTCCTCCTCTGGGTTGAGGGTCGCTGGTCATGCTCTATCGATTGAGAAGAGGGAGGATATGTGTGTGTGTGAGAGAGAGAGAGAGAGAGAGAGAGAGAGAGAGAGAGAGGGTGTATTTGTGTGTGTGTGTATTCTCTTTATTGCACAAGTTCCTCATAGTCGTATGTATGGCGTGATATGCGAGATTTTCACGTAATTGTCATTTGTGTTTCCTGTTTGCTCGGAAAAATTGCTGTACGCAGTTCGAAACGCGTAGATATTTAAATCTCTCTCTCTCTCTCTCTCTCTCTCTCTCTCTCTCTCTCTCTCTCTCTCTCTCTGTGATAAATGTACAATGCTGTACTCGCGTATGCGGAAGCGTGCGCGCGCATCTTGTGTGTATTAAAACTCATTCAAACGTTGAACCTTTACTTGTCCATTGTCGGAACAAGAGTGGAATTTTTTTTTTTATTCGTTGCTTTGTTTATGTTGCTATTTTCACTTTCAGAATGAAGTCCTCTGCCTTCTGTTTCCAGCGTTATTTATGTACTTTCGCTTTCAATGTCGTATTCGTTGTGAAAAGTTTTGGTTTGAGAAGCGAAGTTGATCTTCAAGTTAATAAATTGACTATGTCCCCCTTTTGAAGGTAGAATGGAATAGAAAAATATTGATAACCTCAATAGTATGTAACATTTCATCTCATTCATTCATTCTCACTTTCAGTTTTCTGGTAGAGAGAACTATTGATATGGCTATTTGTCTGTCCGTCCTCAGATCTTAAAAACTATTGAGGCTGGAGGGCTGTAAATTGGGATGTTGATCATCCACCCTCCAATCATCAAACATATCAAATTGCAGCCCTCTAGCCCCAGTAGTTATAATTTAGTTAAGGTTAGATTTAGCTATGATAGCGAGTCTGGCACTACTATAGGTGTCGACAAGAAAGGCCACCACCGGGCCGTGGCTGAAAGTTTCATACAGCATTATACGCTGTACAGTATACTCGATTGCTCAGAAGAAACTTTGGCGCATTTTCTACTTGTTTTTCCAGTTCCATTTCCAGGTCATCAGACCAGTCTTTCATAAATCAAATCTGTAGTCTCTCATGATGACTGAAATAAACTCATATTTAAATGCGTGGTCGATTTTTTTTCAAGAAATTTAGTTTATTTTTAGTATTAGTGCCTCATTTTAAATTGAGTCAAGTACTTGAATTATATTCAAACTTTTTTTTTTTCAGTCAGAGTAGGGTAAAGGAAACTTTTTATAACTGTATTTTCAAAATGTTATTCGATTTTACTCATCGATATACATAGTATATTTGCGTTTTCCAAGACTAGACATTTTAGTAAGCATTTTCTCTCTCTCTCTCTCTCTCTCTCTCTCTCTCTCTCTCTCTCTCTCTCTCTCTCTCTCTCTCTAGCGTATACTGAGGATCCTTCTCTTTAGAAGTATGAAGGAGCTGACGTTGTGGAAGTTACCTTTACGGTATTCATCGACTTAATTCATTTATGATGTATGTAAAATATGTGAGTATTTGTCTAAGATTACTCCTCAGTAATCACAATACATGTCACTTCCTACCAGTGAGTTCCATTACTCTGTGGAATGATACCTTTTCAGAGTCCCATGACGCCATTAGTGTAAGCTGGAATCTCGTGAAAAGAAAGTTAAGGTGTCGATGGTTATATCAGGTTGTTAAGTATATATTCTTAGATTGAGGAAATCCAGTTAAATAAAGCTCTCTCTCTCTCTCTCTCTCTCTCTCCTCTCTCTCTCTTCTCTCTCTCTCTCTCTCTCTCTCTCTCTCAAATATAATTTGTTTGCCACGTAATATGCTTTCTTATTTACCTTTTATCTTCCACTGATTCGTTTTTGAATTCCAGTCCAACCCAGTAACCAAATTCAAAGTACATATATGCTTTTTCCTATAGAGACTGTGACGTAGTACTTTTTGACCTACATTTTATAAATGTTACTTAGAGAAGAATTGTTTTACTTAAATTGTGTACTTGTAATGTATTAAACAGTTTCCTGTCACTCTCTCGCACACCTGCTTGTGTGTGTGTGTGTGTTTGGTGTGTGTGTTTTTTATTTTTTTTTACCTGGATATACTTCTTAAAGATTCTTAAAGATTCAGAGAGTCTGGAGCGCATTAATTGTATTTACATTATTTCTTCCGGGAATTATCAAAGTACTTCTTAAAGATTCAGAAAGCTTTAGAAACTCTGGAGCACATAAATTGTATTTATATTATTCATTACCACAATTATTATAGTACTTAAAGATTCAGAGAGTCTGGAGCGCATTAATTGTATTTACTATGTTCCTTACGGGAATTATTATACTACATCCTAAAGATTCTTAAAGATTCCGAAAGTCTGGAATGCATAAAATGTATTTACATCATTCCTTACGGGAATTATTATAGTACTTCTTAAAGATTCTTAAAGATTCAGAAAGTCTGGAACGCATCAGTTGTATTTACATTGTTCCTTACGGGAATTATTATAGTACTTCTTTAAGATTCTTAAAGATTCAGAAAGTCTGGAACGCATTAATTGTATTTACGGGTATTATTGTTTCGCTTTTCGTACATTTTCGGACTTTATAAGGTGTAAGACCATTGAAGGAATTCATGTTAAGAATCTAGGAAATTCTCGTGACTCCTGAGGCGCCCCAATTGAAACAACATTGATTCATGAAAACTTGGCTATGGACACTTTCAGCCATTCAGGTTAAGAGAGGGAGTTAGAGTGGCTGGACAGCGAGATGGAAGGAAGTGGGAAACGAGGTAAAGTAAAAGGTTAGGATGATGTAGCAGCTAGGGGACCGAAGGGACGCTGCAGACAACCTTTTGTAACGCCTACAGTGCACCGGATGAGGCGCATTGATAGCACTATCAGTGTCAGTGAAATTTTTGAAAAAGTGTCCTAAACTTCTATCGATTAGCAGTGCATTTGGGTTTGTCACTGTGTTTCTAGTGACAGTAAGGGTGACATTTTTCTGGACAGGCGTATTTCTTGCGCCTGTAGATTAATTGGCATTTATGTTTGAATGGGATTTTCTAGTCCAGCATCTAATTAGAGTGCCCTCAGTACTTACGGTTTTGAGCAACCCGTCATCTGTTTCCATTGACATCGTGAGCAGGTGCAGCTTGCCTCGATTTTGAAGTTGGTTTCCAAACACACACACACAATATATATATATATATATATTATATATATATATATACTATAGTATATATATATATATATATATATATATATATATTAACGAGTATATCTTTCTGCACCAAGGGAACTCATCCTTGTCATATTGCCAACGGCTGTTTTGTTCTTTGGAGCCACCGCCTGTCAGATATATATATATATATATATATATATATATATATATATATATATGTATATATATATATATATATGCATATATCACACACATAGATATTGTATGTATATAACGCATTGCTTTTCGTTCGCAACGACGACCATGGAATAGAATTTCAGTGACATTTCTGCTTTTCTCACTTCCCTCCGTTCCTTCATTTTCTTCTTTAGTCGCTCCCAACAACCGTTTCAAACGGTGGAAATGTCAGGGGTGTGAGGCGAAGTCCCTGGCGTGCACGAAAAACCTCGCATTTAATCGTATTTTTAGCCAAGCAAACATGCCGAGTTGGTCATTGCTGTTAGTGTTTTGAGTGGATGAATGCTAAAGTATACGGGCTTTGCATTTTTCTCTTTTCTTCTTTAATACGATTTTGTTTATTGTCTTCTGCTCTGGGACGTGCCGACGACCAAAATACAGGAAACGTTAATTTCTATGTCATGGTGAGTGCTTGCAATTCTGATGTAATTGTGCAGTTGACGTGCGTCCCCCAATGTGGACATGAACATATCTAAGAAGTGGGACAGTGGCGAGAATTTTTTAGACTCTCTCTCTCTCTCTCTCTCTCTCTCTCTCTCTTCGGAAAACATACAAGGGTTTCTAATGATTGTTGGTTGAGTGCTATCTCTCTCTCTTAGTAGAAAAACATACAAGCGTGTCTAGTGAGTATTGGTTGAGGTCTATTCTCTCTGTCTCTCTCTCTTAGTAGAAAAACAAACAAGCGTGTCTTGTGATTGTTGGTTGTGTATTATCTCTCTCTCTCTCTCTCTCTCTCTCTCTCTCTCTCTCTCTCTCTCTCTCTCACTTAGCAGAAAAACATACAAGCGTGTCTAGTGATTGTTGGTTGGAAACTAGAACTGAAGAGATACAACACATCCCATTGTAGGAACTTCTTTACATATAAGGTATGTGACACATGGAATAAGCTGCCACCAGAAGTTGTAAACAGCAACAGTTTGGAAGAGTTTAAAAGAAAGCTAGACAAAAGCTAGACAAAATCATTAGGACACTGTGAATGAACAGTAAAACCTGCTCTTACAGATAAGTGAGCACACGATGTCTCCTCGGATGGACTAAGTGGTCTTTGAGAAACTCCTAATCCTTGTAACTCTCTCTCTCTCCCCCCCTCTCTTCTTTCCTACTTCCTCCACTCGTCTCTCTCTTCTCCTCTCTCTCTCTCTCTCTCTCCTCTCTCTCTCTCTCTCGTAGTAGTAGTAGTAGTAGTAGTAGTAGTAGTAGAGAACTTACACGCTTTTCCAGTCAGTGTTGATTGAGTAAAATTCCACCAGGTCTGCATTTCCAAATAAGGAAAACCGTTCCGTTAGTTTTATTACAATGACCTTTCACTTTTACTGGGAGATTTTCAGCGTAAACAGCTTAAACTCAGAAAAAAATAAACGTTACTTCTTAACACTTATTTCTGAGACTTGACTTTGGACAATGTGAATGATTTCTTATGAGTCCCCCCCCTCCCCCCCCTCCCCCCCCCTTTGTGTGTGTGTATGTGTGTGTGTGTGTGTGTGTCAAGGAGCATCTCTTTACTATGTGACCTCAGGTTGGTTTGAAATCGAGGTCTACTGACTTCCATTACAATTTGATGTCATTAGAATTATTCTGACGAAGCTGCCTGATGTTGGACATAGCGCGAACACTACTGTTTTTTTTATATATTTTATGTGTATACCTTCTATAAATCATAATGATTTGAAAGTAAATTTGCAATAGAAACCACATAATTTTCGAGGACTTATAGTCGACAGTGTCCATTGACCTGGGGTCAAGCCGCTCTTGTTCTCACATTGACAGATGATTTCTTCACTTCATTATTCTGAATTTTAAAGTATTACAAGAAAAATAAGTCTTACTTATCTCAAGACTCAAATGATAATTTTTTTGTGTAGTCGTGTGTCAATCAAATTAGGATCTGTAACTTCATGTATCAGTGTAGTATGGTGGAAACCACTATTCAGAAACTTCAAATTAGTTTTAATCTTAACACCTTCAATGTAGCATTAGTTTTAGCCTCTCTCTCTCTCTCTCTCTCTCTCTCTCTCTCTCTCTCTCTCTCTCTCTCCGGGTTCGAAAGAAAGCTAGACAAAATCAGTAGAACACTGAATGAATTGTAAAACCTGCTTCTAGAGGTAAGTGAGCACATGATGTCTCTTTGGATGGACTAAGAAATCTTTGAGACATCCTAATACTTGTATCTCTCTCTCTCTCTCTCTCTCTCTCTCTCTCTCTCTCTCTCTCTCTCTCTCTCTCTCTCTCTCTCCATGTTGTTTTAAGACCTCTTCATCTTCATATTACTTTTCATCCGTAGATTTTATTATATTCTTAAGAATTACGGATTCTAGTCTCCTATTCCTACAAGTCACGAATTCTAGCTTATTTGAAGAAAAGTGCTGGATACTGCAAAAGGGTTTCAGTAATTTAGACCAGAGTACATAAGGACTTAACATCTGATAGATTATATCAACCACTTTTCCTCGTTTCATTTGCTCCAATACGATAATTGTAAAAGTGCAGCTCCATACTCGTAGGTTATTGTGTCTATACATTATAATATATATATATATATATATATATATATATATATATATATATATATATATATATACTATATATATATATATAGTGTGTGTGTTCGTGTGTGTGTATGTGGATATAAAGAGAAATGTATATATGTATGTATGTTTATATATATAGACATAAACATACATACTTACATTTCCATTTTTATTATTTGTTATTAAATACAGTATATTTTGATTTGTAATAGGCATGAGTGCATTGTACATGATGCCCATTTTATTAGTCGGCGAGTTAAGCTCTTTTGCTTGTTAACTTAAGCACGAGAAGTCTTCGATTCATTTGTCTTTTTACGTCAAATTGGCGAGAATTATATAACTCCCATGTTAGTCT
>NC_087205.1:88204824-88224824 GCF_015104395.2 Macrobrachium nipponense
CAGTCATTTACGTCAAACATAACAATTTGTTTCATTTATCCTGAATCGTAATTACCCTTTTTCAAATACACGTTTCCTTTTATGGAATAGATGAGTAGTTAAGTTCTTCAGTCTTTTTTTTTTTAATCATCAGAGAAGAGTTCCTTTTCGTAAATTGCGTTATCGATGCTTACCCCCTGTTACAGGGAATTTAAATTTACTCCTCGAATTATTTTGCTCTTTTGGAAGTCGTTGTTTATGGATATAGTATTAATTGAAAATACTGCATTCATGTAACTGTATGCCTATGTATCTATATCTATATATATATACATATATATATATATATATAATATATATATATACACACATATACATAGATGCATATGTATATGATACACGCACATTTCTATATATATATATATATATATATATATATATATATATATATATATATATATATATATCACACAAACACACACACAAAGGCGCCTTGTCGACAGGCTGACACTGTTGGTAGATTCCTGGCGCTCTCACCCTCATTCCGGAAGGCTTTGCACTTCTGTTTGTTTCAAGAGAGAAAAGAAGTCTTGATACTCATTATATTTATTTTTTCGATCTCGAGTGTATTTCACGCTCCCTTTTCTCTTTTTCTCTTTGAAAATATCTTTTCTTTTTGCCCTTTTTGTTTTATGAGAGGGAGACATTCTCTGTATGCCCACCAGCACTGGATACAAAGAGATGTATATTAAGTTGCCTTTGAATTAGCTCTATATTTTGCTCGTGTAATTGGCATTTTGATGTCTTGAATTCGTCCATCAACGTGTTATCCTCTGGCAGTCTTTATGTTTACATTTATGTGATTTTTTTTTATTGAATTTATTATCCTTATCGTAGAGTATCTCACTAATATGTGCGCTATCGCTTAGGTATATTTCCATCTTTTTAAAAATGAAAACAGTGGAAATGGTTTAGGATCTAGCTACTCTGGAAAGTAATTTTCAGCTTCTCACTTCAGTGAGTTTTCTAGATCATTCGTTCCTTATCCAGTAACTATCTTCATCACATGTGGCATCCGCCCAACTTCAAACTTACCAATAACTTATCATATAAATCTTTTGCTTATGCATAGCTTCTTTCCAAAAGTCTGTGAGGACAGTGCAACCGTAAGAGAGGGACTTTTATGAGTTTTATAACAAAAGGTCTTGTTATTTATATACGAAACTTTTTTGCATTTATTATGTGGAAATAGAGGATCTTCGGAATGTTGGGTTTAGTTTTTATTGCTTTCTCTGTTCTCCTGGTCTGTGGAATTCTTTTGTTCTTATCTGGGGCTCCTGTTATTTTTATGGTCATGAGTTGAGACCCCGTCACTTTCTCCTAACTTCCAGTGGGCCTGGATGTTTTGACATATGAAAAACGCTGAATAAGTTGTGTACTAAAAAAAAAAATTATACTTGACTGCATAATAGCTGGAAATAGTTGCACGTCTGAACTTTTCTCATCCATATGTCATGCACCTGGAAAGTATCTGATTTCGAGAGTTAAATAAGACTTCGTTTTTCGAAATGGGGAACTTTTCACAATTATAAGTTGGCATTTAATCAGTTCAAAAATAGGGGAAAAAAAAGATATTACCAGTATTCGAAAATGGAACCCCTTATTCGTAAACTTTGACAACTAAGATTCAAAGGTTCGAACAGTTGTAATAAGTAAATTAAATAAACAAATTATTTTCGATGTAATGAGTAAATTAAAAAAAACAAATTATTTTCGATGTAATGAGTAAATTAAATAAACAAATGATTTTCGTATTTTGATAATACATTTTGGAAATGAAAGTTCGAATTTTCGGATACGAGATTTTTACGCTTCAAAAGCTAAAACATTCAAAATTATAAATAATATTGGTGGCATTTTCTAGACGGTTGAAATTATTAGGTCAATTTCACGTAAACATTCCAGAATTTAGAAGAGAGAGGGAAACTTAACCGATTTAGTTGGCATATTAGTAGATTACTTGCTGCTCTTTCATTTTTCCCCCCGGAAGGAAACGCAAGTTGAATAAAGCGAAAGAAAAACGACTTGAAATGCCTTTGGCTTATTTCAGGTTTGGGGGGTGGTGGGTGTTGGGTGGAGAAGGGGGGGGAGGTGGGGAGTTTATCAACTGAAGCAAAGCATGCATATTTCAACCCTACGTCGCAGGCTTTTTCTCTTAAGCCAACCGCCATTACCGAGATATTAATGAATGCTCAGGATAAAGAAAATTCGAGAAAAAGAAATAAAAATCGCCTCATTATTTGGCAGCTAAGGGTTGTTTTCCACTTATGGGATCACCATTTTTATTCGGGTCCGATAATTCCCGGTAATTGGCAAATGCTCGCTAGGGGTTTGGGGGGGGATGTGGGTGGTAGATGCGGGGGTGGCGGTGGGAGGTCGTTTTAGTACGCAGCCTTCTCCTCGCAGGTTTTCACGTACGTAAATATATGCTCGATGGCAAATTAGATGCGAAAGTAATCGCGGTGTTTTGTGGTGGTTCTTAATGAATAGCCGAAGACAGGGTTACCGAATCTTGGTTTTAAATGTGGAGGTTTTTGTTTTTATTTTTTATTTTATTTTTTATATTAATTTTTTTTCATGTATAATGTGTTGCTTGCAATTGCGTGAAATGCGTTTGCTGCCGTTCGTTTGCCGTGTTTATTCATGTGCGTGTTTGTTTTTTGTTAATTAACGAGAGAGAGAGAGAGAGAGAGAGAGAGAGAGAGAGAGAGAGAGGAGAGAGAGAGAGAGACAGAGAGAGAGAGAGACTTCGACACGTACATCATAAAAAAATGATGGATCAAGGTTTAAGATCCTGTTTCAGCTTGTGATCTTGATGTACGGCCTTAAGCTAACCAAAACGATTCCTTTTGTGCTTTTTGATTAGAATAAATTCGTGATGCCCTTCAATTGATATGCTGCCCTCTCTCTCTCTCTCTCTCTCTCTCTCTCTCTCTCTCTCTCTCTCTCTCTCTCTCTCTCTCTCTTGTTTCTTGCTAACAAGTATGTGTAACATATTCAGGAAAATCAGGACATTCAAAACCTGTTATGAATTAAACACACACCCTTTTTATATGTATGATATATATATATATATATATATATATATATATATATATATATATATATATATATATATATATATACATACACACACACACACACATTCTTGACATAATGATGAACTGTATCCGTATCCATTTTCAAAGATTCGGCTAAAGAACGTAATGACGTTACATGTCTATGGAAGACTATACGTGTGTGTGTGTGTGAAGATTATATGACGTCCCCTCGAAAGAAATGACCCAGATATGGACGTATTGGTGGCCAGAAGAATATTGCAGGTCAAACCCAGCAAAGATAGTGACCCCCGTTTATTAGCTTTCCTGAGTTTTTTTTTTTTTTTTTTTTTTTTAATATGGTTAGTATTAGTCTGCTAACGACTAAGTAGTACGTACTTGCTGAGCATATATATACATATATATACATATATATATATATATATATATATATATATATATATATATATATATATATTTATATATGTGTGTGTGTGTGTTTCCTTTCACCTTATCCTTTTTCCCTTGGCAAAGGGGTGGGTCCAGAGGGAGTTGGTGAAGTCTTATGGGATGGGTTCCCTATCCCCTTCCCCACCTTGACTGCGATCCACCGCAGCCTACTAAATACCAGGTACGTGATTCACCGCTTAGATCAATAGAAGTCCAACATTTTCTGGAACTACTCTCAAATTTTTTTTTTTTTTTTTTTCCAGCCCGAATAGCACTTACGAAACACGCCAGTGAGGGCGAGGTCGCTACTACTAGAGCAGTAGAATTCTCTCTCTCTCTCTCTCTCTCTCTCTCTCTCTCTCTCTATATATATATATATATATATATATATATATGTATATATATATATATATATATATATATATCTGTATGTGTATTCAGGGAGTTTATCGTCTTTCTTTGATAAAAGCGCATTTTCAGTGCTCTCTTTTTTCGGTTTCTTTTGATATTAAATGGGTGGTTAAATGTCATTTATGTCACGTGGGAAACTGCTCATTTCGCTTTTGTTTCATTTATCGAACGGAAACATTGAAGATAGAGTAACCATTTAATATAAGTTGAACTCATGAAGCCTAATTAATCTCAATAGTTCTTCCACGTAATGAACTCTCTCTCCCCAGCTCTCTAGATAGGCCTATGCCTCAACACGCAGCCCCTTCAGAGCGAGACACTTCTCTTAGGCCTATATCCAGGCTGTTCATTTGGATATGTGATTTTGTATTCGTTGGTGAAAACAGTCTTGGCCAAGCCTGTTAGAATTTGAACTCTTCTCATTTGTACCCCAAACGATTCGTTAATCAATGCCCATTTATTGATATCCTAATTTCATTTTCTTCACAGTTATTCGTAGTTTATGCCTTCATGTTTCAGTTATCAATAGTCTCCACAAATTCTCCTTTCTAAGTTCTGTTATTTTTTTATTGTTTTCTCTCAGAGGATTTTCAATTATTTTGTTCCTGTGTCAGATGTTCCCATTGTCATCAGTTAAGATCTTTTTAGTCGAGTCATCCGATGATTCTCATGTTTTATAGATATGAAAATACCTCAAAATGGGACACTATTATGGAGGAAAACTGGATCAATTGCAGAGGTCGGTGATGCATTAATTTTTTTTTTCTTGCGATGGTATGCTGCCTTTGGATGGAAAATCAGGCATTTCTATGACATATCTTCATAATGAATATTATAAGTCATCCATATATAGCTACTTCCGTATAGATACGCAAAATAAGTATGTAATTTTATACCATACGCCATTTTCTATTTTGTGCCAGAAATGTACAACCTTCCGGTTTTTCAAATTGATGGGGGATGAGCCCCGTACGAGTGGGGGGGGGGGGGGGTGGTGCCGTCAGTGCTTCTCACGCGCGGTGCACTGTAGGCATGACTTAAGGTTCTTTGCTGGGGCCCTAGCTGCAATCCCTTTCATTCCTTTTACTGTATCTCCTTTCATGTTTCAGAGTGCAACTGCGTGATTTTCCTGTATGCTACACTTTTAGAACCCTTTACTCTCAATTTTCCTTTCAGCGCGGAATGACCTCATAGGTCCCAGCGCTTGGCTTCCGGTCTAAATTTTGTATTCTATCAAGACAAAATCATTAGGACAATGTGAATACACAGTAAAACCTGCTCCTACAGACAAGTGAGCGCAAAATGTCTTCTCGGATGGACTAACAAGTCTTTGAGACATCCTAATCCTTGTAACTCCTTGTAATTTTATCTATTCTGTAGGGATGAGGATGTCGGCTTCTCGCCGTTTTTTCTCAATCGAGGAGTCTCTGGTACCACATTTGCGGCTAGTTGAAAAGGGTGGACGATATGCCAGAAGTTACTCACGAACCAACCAAAGTTGAGCGAGGTATTGCACCACTAAGTCATCTTCAAAGGTTGGCAATTGAGTCGCTGCATCCTTACCCTCGCAAATACACACACACACACACACACACACACACACACACACACACACACACACACATATATATATATATATATATATATATATATATAGTGTATAAATGGATAAATTACTGAACTAATCAGAACACTTATCAAGTCTCGTCAAGAAAAATGGGTGGATTTAGTCTCCGTTGTAATTGTTGGTGTTGATTGTTGAAATGGGCAAACGTTTACTGAGCCGAAGGTTCCTGTAAGATAAAGGAAAACAATTAATAGGTGAATTTAACAAAGAAATTGATATCTATAATAGTTACCAAGCATAGATATCTTGAAAATCCAGGATTTTAAATTTTCTGAAGCTTCAATATCGATGGTACCTCCTGGAAAATCTAAATAAAAATCATTCTTCAATTTAAAAATTAAATCAAATATAGGACTTCTGGTTTTGGGCGTTGTGGCATCGTGCCTCCTGAAAAGGAATATGTAATGCATATCTGACGAACGTCTAAGTTTGTCTGAATCTGAATCGAAATTGCCTTTATCTCTTTCTTTCTAACGAACACCATAGTGAATCAAACAAAAACTTCTTTCAGTTTTCTTCTGAAGATTGAAAAAGAGACCCATAAAATTACTGTGTATAACGTGTTTACTTATAAGTATTTATCTTTTATTTTACTCAACAAAATGTAAATACTTATAAGTAAATACGTTATACACAGTAATTTTGTGGGTTTCTTTTTGAACGCCATAGTCTTCGGAAGCTTGAATTTAAAATCAATGGCCCTTGTGGGCTTATTTCTTACGAATAGGGTTCATCTTCTGAGTAACAATAATAATAATAATAATAATAATAATAATAATAATAATAATAATAATAATAATAATAAGTCTAAAATTCCAAAGAATATCACATAGAATAACAATTGATTTAGTCCCATCGAGGATCAAAACTCTTGTCCAAGTCCCGTCAAGAAAATACTCCTGATAAGTCCATCGAGTGGGATAACCTTTGATTTAATCCTTTCAGTAAATGTCCGGTGGCGATTGTTTTATGGACATTGTGTTATAATTATTCATTGTATGATTTATTATAATTACTCTGTGTATAATGTATTATAATTACTCTGTGTATGATGAAAACAACGTCAGTTGGTTAAACATTCACGGCAAGTCTCCCTGGTGGAGTTTTATCTTTTTTCTTCATAATAAGATAATACAGTGATTATCTCATTACGAAGTAACGATAACCATTTTTTTAACACATCAAAGTAAATCGAGTATTATATGGACCAGGTGTTTGATTGGATTATCATAGTCCTTGCAATATCAGATGAATAGGAATATCAGTGAATGACAAGCCATTCAGTGGCGGCCTTGCTTATTATCGTGAAACTCGAACATATCGCATAAGTAGCTTACAAGGTTATTGCCTAAAGTTACGGTTGTAAATGCCTTAATATTGCTTACACAAGGTTATTGCCTAAATAGCTTACAAGGTTATTGCCTAAATAACTTACAAGGTTATTGCCTAAATAGCTTACAAGGTTATTGCTTAAATAGCTTACAAGGTTATTGCCTAAATAGCTTACAAGGTTATTGCCTAAATAGCTAGGTTATTGCTATAATTACAAGGTTATTGCCTAAATAGCTTACAAGGTTATTGCCTAAATAACTTACAAGGTTATTGCCTAAATAGCTTACAAGGTTATTGCCTAAATAGCTTACAAGGTTATTGCCTAAATAGCTTACAAGGTTATTGCCTAAATAACTTACAAGGTTATTGCCTAAAGTTAATTTGAACATTCAAGGCCCAGGTAGAAGAAGAAGTCAGGTCAGTCAGTAGGCGTTACTACTTTATATCATGACTTACAGTAAATTACTTTTCTTTTAAGCTAGAATAAGTGCCACCCGTTGCTCTAGGTATTTGACATGACGTAAGTAACATAGGATTAAAGCATAGCTTGAAATTATGTACGATACACACCTAAACCCTTGAAGAACTTATGTATAATATACACCTAAACCGTTGAAGAAATTATGTATAATATGCACCTAAACCCTTGAAGAAATTATGTATAATATGCACCTAAACCCTTGAAGAAATTATGTATAATATGCACCTAAACCCTTGAAGAAATTATGTATAATATGCACCTAAACCCTTGAAGAAATTATGTATAATCTGCCCCTAAACCCTTGAAGAAATTATGTATAATATACACCTAAACCCATCAGAATATCAGGACCAAAATAATATCGAGTGTCTCAGTGGCGTGATCGGTATGGTGTTGGCGTGCCACCTCGGTGGCCGCGAGTTCGATTCTCGAGCATTCCACTGAGGGGTCTAAGATGTGTATTTCTGGTGATAGAAGTTCACTCTCGACGTGGTTCGGAAGTCACGTAAATCCGTTGGTCCCGTTGCTGAATAACCACTGGTTCCATGTAACGTAAAAATACCATACATTAATAAACCAAAATAATATCCTATGTATACCCTGGCCTCTCTTGAATGCTATGGATTTAACGTTCTGTTAGGCACCTTTATCAAAGAATGAATTAAGAAATAACTTAACTGTAAAGTTGATTTACCAAGTCAGTGAAATAAAGTTGATATATATAGTTAATCTACCAAGTCAGTGAAATAATGTTAATATATATAGTTAATTTACCAAGTCAGTGAAATAATGTTAATGTATATAGTTAATTTACCAAGTCAGTGAAATAATGTTAATATATATATATAGTTAATTTACCAAGTCAGTGAAATAATGTTAATATATATAGTTAATTTACCAAATCAGTGAAATAAAGTTGATATATTCAAAAGCAAAGCCGTCTTGCTAGCCACGTTATGTGCAAAGTTCTGACATTTCCGAGTTGCAACTTCCGGTGATGACGTGCTTATGTCAAGGGAGATTAATGGGAAGCCGCCCAGACTTTACCTTTTAACCGAAATTAGACTTTACCTTTTAACCGAAATTAAGATGTGAGGAAATCATTCCGATATAAAGCGCCTCAGTGGCATAATTGCTATGGTCTTGGCTTGCCACCTTTGTGGCCACGAGTTCGATTGTCGGGCATTCCACTGAGGGGTTAGAGATATGTATTTCTGGTGATGGAAGTTCACTCCCGACGTGGTTCGGAAGTCACGTAAAGCCGTTGGTCCCGTTGCTGAATAACCACTGGTTCCATGCAAAGTAAAAACACCTTACAAACAAACAAACATTCCGATATACTTATTATCTTCCCGGTGTCTACCCTGGTTAGGGAGTGCCTACCTCACTCCATTTCTCAGTTCAACTTTTCATGTTTTTGTGATTGAAAAGTAAGTTTGTCCTCTGCTGCACTGCCCTTGTTATACAGGTATGCAGGATACATAGACTTCACCTGCCTTGTAATGCCTTCGAAAATTTTCAGGGCTGAATTATAGATTTTATATGGAAGCTCAGCCCGTATTATGTTTTTCTACGTTCGACAATCATTTAAAGATATTTGACTGATTTTTTTAGATCATTTTATTTTTGGTGTTAACTCGAATGCCCAGGTATCATCCATCATTAAATCGTAAATTTATTTTTCTGCTTTCAAGGAAGATGATATAGTGGAATTCAATATGAAAAAAAATATTCATATATTTCAAAATTATAAAATAGCACGGGCGTTAAGTATTTCGTTAAACTGGATCATCATTTTCAGAAAATCCTCTCTCTCTCTCTCTCTCTCTCTCTCTCTCTCTCTCTCTCTCTCTCTCTCTCTCTCTCTCTCTCTCTCTCTGAGCGTACAGGATATATTGAGACACTCTTTCTTCTCCCGCCATTCAGATATCGGGCCTGGCTGGAATCCCGTGTATCTCATTACTCCTTACATTTGGAGTAACTTTCAGGAGATAATGAATGCCGGTTCGAGAAGAGCTTTAACCCTAACGGCGTTTCCAGTATGTGTGTGTGTGTATATATATATATATATATATATTATATATATATATATATATATATGTATATATATATATATATATATAATATATATATATATACATATATAATACACGTATATATATGTCTATATATATGTGTGTGTGTGTGTGGATGCATATATATATATATATATATATATATATATATATATATATATATATATATATATATGAATGTGTATAGGAATGTGTATGCATCTTATTGTGTATTTCCATCCGTAGGCCTGAAAACTTTTAAACGCTTCTTGACAAATATATTCGCCGTCTGGAACGGCTGGTAAATCATATATTTAACTGTCATATAATGAAACCTCGTAGTTGATAATTATATGAATGCTGAATACTTTCAGCGTTGTGGAGGATTTAGGCGAAAGATCCAAATGAAAGATAAGTCTACGGTTTTGTTTCTGTTTTTCATTAAATGTCAGAGCTATTCCTGATTTTATTTTCTGCATTATTACCAATTTTCTCTCTTATAATTCGTTTGTTTGTATCAGAGATCATTATTGATCCGCGATTTACTTTAACAGTGTGAAATATGGTTATATATATGTATATGACATATATATATATATATATATATATATATATATTATATATATATATATATGTGTGTGTGTGTGTGTGGTGTGTGTGTATGTATGTATGTATGTATATATTTACTATATATACTATATAATCGCAGAGAGAAAAATTAAGACACTTGAAAAAAAAAAGTATGACCTTTGGGAGCCCTTATCCTTTGTGTTCATATCAGATCTCTGTTTAATCTGTTGTAAGTATATATCCTTTCTCTGTTTCAGCTTATATGCCTTCACCCTTGATATAAATTGTGAGGATTCACAATTTAAAAAAAAATCTGTCTTCGTACGATAAAAAAATAATTAAGAGGGGTTTCGGATAAACTCAATATAAATGTCTAAGAGAATAATTAAATGGTCATTAAATGTTTTATTTCCCTTAATGACACTGGCATGTAACGTTTTGATGTTTAGTATAGCTGGATTTCTCATCTTGTCTTGATTATGAATGATTAAAGGTGTTGCCTGACTAATGACGTCATGATAGAACTGTAAGTTACCAGTAGCATATGTTTGAGGTGTTCAAGTGGTCGGGTTTCCGTTTCTTTTGTGGGGTGAATTCTTTGTTTTTAGGTTATACTGTCATCAACGTGTCCAGGACTAGAGAATAAAGATAATTCCGAATGCAAACTTAATTTTTTCTCTCTCCAAAGGTTTCTTAACGTGATGCCCAGTATGTTCATCTCTTGATATGTTTGTCTGGGGGCATGATGCTGTGTTCTTATGGAATTTTGCATTGTCAGGTCGGACCTGTGACAACGGATGTTGGACATAAGATGTGACTGAGGAACCGGACTTTGGGGCTTATTATATATATATATATATATATATATATATATATATATATATATATATATATATATATATATATATATATATATATAGCAATGAATTGCATTGTCGCTTCTAGAAAATCGTATCATTAGCAGAAACTTCAGCATTTTCATTTACAGCTGTAACTGAAAATGCTGAAGTTAGTGCTGGCCTTACTGCTCCTATTTTTATATATATATATATATATATATATATATATATATATATATATATATATATATATAACTATATATATATAGAGCTTGATCACTTGCGCTATTCTGTGCATTAATGCAATTAATGACAGGACCTTATTTAAACAGGGTGGTATCCGGCAGAGATTTATACCGAAAAAAAGTTACCAGCTATCAAGGACTTGTCATGAAATCTTGTAACTCCTTTTGAACAAAGATCTTCGGTAGATACCTCCTTGTTTGAATGTGGTCCTGTAATTATAAGTCAGGTATATTTATGTATGTGTGCATATATATATATGACTGGGTAAAGGGTGTGTTCTGTAACAACAGAATTCCCATCTAATAAAAGGAGCCCATAAAAACACAAAATGTAGAGAGAAAAGTACTATATTTCAGAGACTGCTGTCTCTCTCTTCAGAGAGAGACAGCAGTCTCTGAAATATAGTACTTTTCTCTCTACATTTTGGTGTTTTTATGGGCTCCTTTTATTGTATATATATATATATATATATATATATATATATATATATATATATATATATATATATATATATATATATATATACCCACTAAAAGTCTTTGCAATGATCTTCAATTATCTTTTGAATCTAGGATGAAAATCATGTAAAGTGTACTTTTACACCACCTGCCACTTCAGATACCTACAAACAAGGTCAAAAGTATCGAATTAAAGAGTTCTGATACGTTCACACCTTGTGTATTTATTCTATATATAAAGATGTTTGTAAGGTTGGAATTATCTATAGGAGTATATATACAGATTTGCAGTATATTCTTACTTTAAATTCAGAGTGAGTTATCAAATATTGCACTAACGAAGAGAAATATTTTAAGGAAAAATGAAAAGAGTAATTTCGGACAATTTCACTCATTTTTTCTTAACAATCGCCCCATCATGGTTTTCATTTATAGGTTATCCCTTCGTAACGGATTTAATTTTTATTATTATTATTTTTTTTTTTTGGATAAGAGTAATCATCAAAACGAAGCAACTGGCTCTCTTAGGATAACCTAACTTTCCATTTAAGACCTTCGTTACTATTTGCTAAACTTATTCATGCACATACTGTTCGCATTTCAATATGTTTACCATCATTTAGCCGAAAATATGCATATATTATTAATTACTCTATCGTGCTTGAGCAACGTAGCGCAAGTCTAAGGAGACAGCCCCATGCATTTCAACATCCCCCGCCTCTCTGATCAAGTAAACCTCTTGCTTGCAAGAAAAGATTGAGAGAGCCATACACAGCGTTACTTCCTGGATCTTGTTTGCATTCGATACGGAGCTAATTTGATTTGTTGATGCAATCTTGTTATTGCGACCAGATGCAACTTCTGCAGTGTTGGACACTGAGGAGGACTGTTGGGGCTCACCTGGGCTGGTTTAGTTCCCACGGGCACCTGTTTGTGTACATCCGAATGTGACGCATGTTTGTTTAGGTTTTAGTACATTTAATATATTATTATTTTGTTTGCATTGTTAAAGTCTTTATCTCCAAAATCCGTTGCTTGCATTAAATGGTTACACGCTTTCAGTCGCAGTGCTTTGTGCTAAATAGCGCAGTCAGTGCACCTTATGCGATGCACTGTAGGCGTTACCTAAGGTTCTTTGCAGCATCTCTTCAGCCCCTAGCTGCTACTCCTTTCGTTCCTTTTACTATACCTCTTTTCATATTCTCTTCCATCTTACTTTCCACCCTCTCCTAACAGTTGTTTCATAGTGCAACTGCTGTGAGGTTTTCCTCCTGTTACACCTTTCAAACCTTTTACTGTCAATTTCTGTTCCAGCGCTGAATGACCTCATAGGTCCTAGTCTTGGCCTTTGGCCTAAATACTATATTCAATTCAATTTTAAAAGCATCGTTTGACTGTTCGTTGCATATTAAACATATTGATATGTAATAAATTGTGACACCTCGAAAACAGGGATTTGAATTCTTGGTATCAGTTTTACTATGTTTTTTTTAATATTCTTTAAAGTTAAAAGAGCAGGCGTATTTAAAACTTCAATTTTTTTTTAAGTTGATGCAATAAATGATAACATGCCTTATCCCTGTGGAGCAGTAGTGCCATCAGTGCACCCCACGCGTTGCACTGTAGGCAATACTTAAGGTTCTCAAGCGTCCCTTCGGCCCCTAGCAGCAGCCCCTACCATCCCTTTCACTGTACCTCCGTTGATATCATCTTTTTTCCATCTTAACTTTTCGCCCTTTCTAACAATTGATTCAGTTTCCCTCTCAGTGCAAAATGTCCTCTTAGGTCCCAGCTTTTGGCCTTTGGCCTAATTACCGTATTTCATTCCATTCCGGTAATATGCCTTATAAAACATTGTGGATTCTGATGATGTTTTTTCTATTTTCACTGCAGCATAGACAACCCCCCACCCCTTTTATTTATCTATTTTTATTTATTTTATTTTTTTTCATCGACCACTACAGATTCTAAAGCTTTTTCTACTGTGTAATTGTTAATCGACATTATTTCACGGTGTGCATGTTGAATTTAGCCTATGACAATTCGACTTTCTTCTTGTATAACTGTTTACCAGGGGGCATTCAAGACCAACTTTCTTTCCAACAGAATTCACATGAGAATATATATAAGGTCTAATGATCATTTTGGATCATTAAAAGTATTACCAGAGCGTATATAAATAATCAAGATTGTTATCTGTGAAATGGTGATTGTTTGAATGGTCAATACCTTTTTGATTAGAGGGAGCCACATACATGTTTAATCAACATCATGTTTTTCGTGTTTCATCCTTTCATCCCCTTTTGGTAGGTGAAGTTTCAGTTGAAGCCTTTTCTGCGTACTTTAGGCTATGGTTCAGGAACGTCTAGAGATTAGTCTTGTGTTATTTACAGCCGACAACCTTCCCACTAACTTTGAATTTAACCATGTGACAGTGAATCTTTGACAAGTCGGTATGGTCTCCTCTTAGGCTTTGACACTTCACGTTGTGTGTAATATTTGTTTATGTTAAAGCTTCCTTTTCAACTGGAACAGGTTTTAACTCCTCTCTCTCTCTCTCTCTCTCTCTCTCTCTCTCTCTCTCTCTCTCTCTCTCTCTCTCTCTCTCTCTCTCTCTCTCTCTCTTATCAGTATCGTTAGGCTCTCTCTCTCTCTCTCTCTCTCTCTCTCTCTCTCTCTCTCTCTCTCTCTCTCTATCAGTATCGTTATTTGCCTATAACCACAGATGTAAATTTGATGCTACATTGCATGTCAGTGAATTCTTCATGTGGTATATTATAAATGCGAAGTAATTAAACTTGACAAACAAGCCTTTGTGAAGTTAGTACCCTGGGTTTTCTTATAGCCGGATTGAATCACAACTAAACTTTGCATATTTTTCGCTAGTTGGTGATGAATTTCTAAAAATACTGAATTACGCCGAGTAGCACTTTGCATACACATGGAAGAACAAACTCTGCTAAAGACAAGGTACTTTCATGTATATAGATAAGGAACAAAAGACGGAAAATGACATTGAAAGTAGTCGAAATAATTCAAAATTGTTATGGATCTTAGGATGGTAAGAATATTGGAGACAATATTCGTATTGCGTTTTGGATCCTCTCGCTGAATTTTCACTAATATTTCATTACTTGAAAAAACCATGACTGTGGGTTACTCGATGATGTTGCAGAATTCATCGTCCAAAATTCTGCCTTCATTCGTTATCATAGGAAGTCGATTTTAAAGTTTTTTTTTTTTTTTCCGTAGTTTACCTTTCAACCAGAACTTGTAAGTAGATTCAACTGACGTATCTGTTTTGTTTACAGGCCGCACACCACCAGGCCAAAACTCGTGTTTTTCTTGGTAAAGACGTGAAATTCGCTTGCCGGCGGAGATGAGCACTGTTTACCTGGTCAGCGGAATTTTCTGCTAACACGAGTCAAGCAGTGAAATTTATTGGATGGGCGTTCTCACCGGCGAATGTGTTTTTATCTTTCAAGCCGGGATTTTGAACCATGAAATATGATTATTATTTGCGTGCATTTATCAGACTGTTCGTTGCTTGCTTCGATGCTTATCCGGGGAAATTCTACGAAAAATTGACTGAGATGGTTACTGCGTCATTCATTGTTGAAACACAAGACTTCCACGGCCTCGTGCCAGAAATAAGTCGACCAGATATCCTGAGATGGTTGGAGCTCCAGTTCTTGGTTCATTCTGACTTTCTCAATGAATTTCGACCTGAAGTAATTCCATAACTTCTTTGCTTGTTTGATCGTTGATTCAAGTTAGGTGATGAGTATTTAAGATGAACTTCCCTTTGAGTATTACAGAAACAAGGTAACACACAAGAGTCGCACTCTCTCTCTCTCTCTCTGATTTTCAGTTTTGTCGGTGTCATTGAAGAACCAGGCATGATGTTTTTCGATCGCCAGACTGCTGTATATTATTATTCCTCAAATACTTAAATTTCCATTCATTTTCAAATAGATTCCAGCTTCTGAAACTGATCGGCAATTTCTTACTTGCATATCAGCACTTTCCGAGCATTTAATTTTTTTTTTTTTTTTTTTTTTTTTTCCAATTCGAGTTCAGGAACTGCTATGAATGTGGAAACGTCCTTTTCAGAAAATCACTCTTGTCCCCTTCCCGTCGACTCGTCGAGGATTTATACAGCTATGAAGTGGACCATCAGTAAGTGGACCATCAACAATAAGTGAGAGGATTCCATCTTGGATGAATATGCTGCAGTAGGTCTTCGAAAGGGGAGTGTATGTTTGTCCCTCTTAAGTGGGTAGCAGTGTAACGAAAGCATGGCTCTCACACAGAGAGAGAGAGAGAGAGAGGAGAGAGAGAGAGAGAGAGAGAGAGAGCAGCCCGAGGCACAAGTCACTAAACTGGGAAATACACTAAACGCCATCGGACTTCACTTCCACAAAGTTTAACCCAAACATTTTTTTTCCTTTTTTTTATTCCCTTCTCGAAATCCGTGTGTTGGCAGAGATGATGGCATTTTCAAGTAAATGTGAATTCCATTTTTCCCTTCTCCGAGATATCTGATGCACCATTTTGCATTAAAGGCCGGTCCTTTTTGTGCAGTGAATCGCTGCATGCTTTTCTTGCAGGAAATCTTAAAAGGGGGAAGGGGGAGGCGAGTTGGGCCGTACATTCATACTCATATTCTAGTTACGTTCCTTATCGAGATTTTTAAGTTATTTCAATTGTGATTAGAGATTAGCCGAAATTATGCTTGTGTTAAATCTATTTTGAATGACAAATAAAAACCTAACAGTTCCATTTTCACGGCCATCTTGGATTTTTATTAATGGTTATGTAAAAATGGGACTTCATCAATAATAATTTGGCTCCTAGATGATTAGAGTCATGATTTTTATGTGGCAAAACCTAGTAGATTTTAGGGTGCTAGAAGTCCAGTTTTACAGATTAAAACAGACACATGTATATATGGCCATGCTGGTACTTTCAGTTAAACGTAACAGAATTGCAATCTTGTTGAAGTTGAGTAAAAAAAATCAGGAAAAATACTTTTCCATTATCCCGGAAGCCTGCAACGTGATCACCTTGGCTTTTTATTAGTTTTCCCTAGACAAGCCCACCAATGTAAAAGGGGTGAACTTGTTTAGAGGAAGCTAAGTTTAATATTTCGGTATTTTCTGCAAGCATTCATTTACTCTTTTAAAGCTCTTTGAAATGGCGTTGGAGGAATTTTTTATAGAGCAATACTCTCAGACGAAAGATGTCAGCAGGGACTAGGCTTTTGCAGGCCCAGAATACTATTGAATACTATTGAGGTGCTAAAAGCATTCAAAGAATTCAAGGTACAGGTATCTTCAAATGTTTAGAGGTCGACCTTGAATGACCTACAACGTCCGTCTTCAAGGTGCTCATGGACTGAGCAAGTTGTTCTTGACCGGATCAGGTATAAGCATCTTTCCAGGGTTACCTAATTTGTACAGGTGGCTTTTTAATCCAGCATCCTGAGAACTGGATGGAACTGAAAGCAGTAAACCTGTCAGTCACAAAGAATGAAATTACATTTTTAGTATTCATTTGTGCAGATAAAACCTGTGAGCGTGTCCGTGAACATCTGGATAAGATGATTTCTAGTAATACCAGTAGCTAGACGGAGATTCTTTATGGCTATACTAGAACTCAGGCTTTTCAATAAGTATCCAGGTCAGTTTTGTATCAGAGTAAGCTGTAATATAAAGAGACTCCTGGCTCGGGACACTGTCAGATCAAGAGATTATCAGGCAGTTAACAAGATCATTACTGACATTCGCGTCCATGACAGCCCATTTGTATGAGATGTTGACAAGCAGTACAATATTATATCAAGTCCTTACATACCACAGTATTATTCTGAACAGGTTTGAAGTGATCCTGACAAAAAAAAAAAAAAAAAAAACTGACGGCTGTCTCATTAATTAATGGAAGTGCTAAGGGAATTTTTTTTTCTTTTTTAAAGTATCCAAGGTGGTCGCCGTATAGGTTGCTGGGAAAACAGAAACATGCTTTTTATTGTTTCTTATTTATTGCAGTTTTACTTAATCTCAAAAGCTAAGTATATATAAAGTTATATGCCTATACAGTATATATATATATATATATATATATATATATATATATATATATATAATATATATATACACACACATATATATATATATATATAATATATATATATCATATCATATCATATCATATCATATCATATCATATATATATATGTTATATGTATATTATTTTTTGTGCGCGCGTGCGTGTATTGGTATAAAACCTCAGAAAGCTGGCGAATTAACTGCATTATCAGTAACTTTGATAGATTTCTATCCAAACGTCTCGTGGGTCGATCGCACTTGGTAAAACGCTTTATTTATAAGATGATGACCTATTTGTCCTTTAAAACGTGAATAATGCTTATACGAGTGTGTATGTGTATGCAGAGTATAAAAAATTACACAAATTTCCTCCATATCTTGTCGTATGCAAAATCGTGCAGAATGCAGGCAGAAGAGTATCTAAGGACAGGCATGAAAAGAATCATAAAATCATATTCTCTAAAGACAAGGAAATTTTAGGGAAGGAAAATATATTGTTCTTGTTTATCGCGAAAAGCCGAGTTACTGGGTTACGCCATAGTTAGGCCGAAAAAGATAGGCTTAGAGTGGCTTGTAACTAGATGATTTATTAACATTTCGTTAATTCAGACGGCAGCTTCCGAGTGGCAGGTAGAGAATCCGGGTAAAATTGGGGAAGAATGGAATGGGAATAGACCTTTGGTTTTCCAAATTTATATATTTATTTTTTTTTATATCGGATTGTAAATAACACTTAGGGTACACTGAAAGGGATCAGTTTTGGAGAGGGGTTGGTAAAAAGGCTGGGTTTAAAGATAAACTTTTCATGATCGTCAGTGCAAGAAAATGTTGGCATGAAATGATTACTTTGTATTAACCCAGAATTTTACTATTGTGAACATTTAACTTAAAGAGAAACTGCATTTGAAGGATGAAAGTAAGGAAAGTAGATAACAAAGGGGGAGGGGGAGTTATTTGGGTTATTTAGGATTATAGCTTGCCCAAAAAGGTTTAGGTATATGTAAGGCGGAGCAAAAACGTCGAGAAAACAAGGGACGTTGAGATTACTGTAAAGAAAATGGTAAGTTTCCTAATACCGTTTAATGGGAATGAATTGAAAATTGGTATTTGGAGTATGTATGTAATGGGCCAAGCGTCTTGGTCAAAATGTTAGTTGCCTCTGAGTTAACGGTTATGAAGAGAATAGTACATGTTGATCGAATTACACTAATGAACATTCATTAGAGATTTGTGTTTTTATGATGACATTTTTATTCGATATTAATCTTTCAGTTGGTCAGTTTAAAATATTGTTGAATAATAAAGATTTAGGTTATTTAGACAAATAGTGTGGCTCCCAGATGCGATAAATGAATTGCTTGTATTATCAGCAGCAGCAGCAGTAGTAGAAAAGTTTAACTGTTACCCGTGGAGGAAAAAGACAGAAAATTAATCTTATAAAACAAATTCTGTGCTTTAGATACGAGCGTTCGGTCACTCGTTATTATCAGAATTAATTTTTGTTTATCGTGAGTATTTTTTTTTTCAAGATGATCTGGTATCATCTTTGTTGCAATGTTGGCTTTTATCAGTACGATGCGAAGTGTGGTCAATTTAACTGTATATATCTGCTTACAGTAACAATGATTGCTAGAGAACGCCAGGATATTAAGGACTGGTTTTGTCAGGAAATCAAGACAGCCCCCCTATCATAAGCTGGTAAAATTTGACTTTAATATGATTTTGTGTCCGGGTGCAAGTTGCTATTCACCAGGTCATCTGTTGCCTTGCATTTTTAATAATTTTCCCATTTTTATTTCTTTATTTATCTGTTAATTCATTTTTTTATTTTTTTATTAGTGATCTCTTCTTTCCTCATTTCCCTTTATCTTCTGTTACTTCTTTGTTATAAACACCATAATTTTTGGAAGCTTGAATTTCAAGTCAGTGGTCGATGTGGGGTTGTTCCATGTGGATAGGGTTCACCTTCTGATTAATGATAATAACGATAATGTAAAGTGCTGGTAATTGCCTCCCCTGTTGTTATGGTTTTGTTTTGCGGTAATGTGACATGAATTGAATATGATACATATATTCCTTACTAGTATGGATCACATTAGCTTAAGCCAGCCGAAGATTCTGAGAGTCCTCTCTGTCTATGAGAACACAAAGAATAGCATTTCACTTGACAATTTGGATCTATCCAGTTCATTCTTTTAAGTCTGCTTACTTCACCTTAAATCGTAAGTGACAACTGTTTCTAGCTTGTTCTTATTGTCTGCAGTGATTCTGAACGATCATGAACATATTTGTCATGGATTTTTTTCATGTCTGTTTATATATTGTGACAAAAATGCAACGCTCGTATA
>NC_087205.1:88227324-88247324 GCF_015104395.2 Macrobrachium nipponense
AAAGCGTATTTAGAAATAGTGACATAATGCAGTAACATACACGATGAATGACATTGATGAAGACTTTTAACGACATGTTTTAAAATATCTTGAACACAGTAATGGGTGTAAAAAAAATCTAATTTTAATAAGCAATGCAAGTTCAACGTATACCCAGTCTGTACATAAAGCCACTTGTTTTTTTTTTAAAGAAAATTATCTACGAAACCGCTTTTTCAGGTAGACTTTAACTAGGTTAGGAATACAAATCTTTGTAATACCTTTTTAAAGATTCCAGTATTCTGTTGCCGGTACTGGGATCAGAGCCCACTGTTTTTTTTCTTTCTTTCTTTCTCCATGCTTTTAAACCAGTTCCCCTCTGGACTTGGCGCAAAGAAAAGTTGTTTATTTGTCCTATAGTTCTCTTTTAGTAACGATAAGTAACTGATAGCCAAGAGGTTTGAAGTGGGGTCGTGAAGGTTTTCTTTAGGTCAGAATGATTTTATAATTAAATCGGTATTATTGAAAATTTCAAAATTGCAAACAGTAACTATTCTATGAAGTTTGAAGAGGGTGCAACTTCAGTTCGCTTTCAACATCTGTCAGCAACCTACCGGTAGACATTGCTTGAAGTAATCATTATAGGAGGCGTTATTGATATCACGCTTTTTCTTGCCTGCCTGACATCACCTTGTGAAATGTGTAGCTTCTCATCGGTATCTCAGTATAAAAAAAAAAAAAAAAAAGAGATAACTGATCCCTGTCTTAAACTATAATGATAGAAAACATCGTGTTAGTTTGCTTGGTGTTTTTACGTTGCATGGAACCAGTGGTTAATGAGCAACGGGATCTACGGCTTTACGTGACTTCCGAACCACGTCGAGAGTGAACTACTATCACCAAAAGTACACATCTCTAACACCTCGATGGAATGTCCGAGAATCGAACTTGCGGCCACCGAGGAGGCAGGTCAAGACCATGCCGATCACGCTACTGAGGCGCTTGAAAACATAGTGTGATACAGTATCTTCTCATATTGTCCCCGTCCCCTTCATGCGTGAATTATTCACTGAATATATAGCATTTACGTACATACTGCCTCCTCACTTTGCCGAGAAACAGGGTATTATTGGAAGTATTATTGCACAGGGACGTTTTACTGACGAAGCCTCGATTATGAATTATAAAGAAAATATGGAAACTGGTTAGGACTTTGCCCTAATTTACGTGGAAGTTTCCAAAAGTTTAGTAGTGCCAACGGTTTTGCCTTTCCAGGCGTCGACGGACTTAAAAACTGCGAATTGCAAATGATATTGCACAAGACGCCACAGAAAAATGAGGATATTCCATTGTTTGGAAGGAGAGATGAGAAAAAAATAATAATGAAAACTATTGGGTCATGCTTATACTTGCCTCATATTGTGTCACATGACAAACACAGAACGTCTATATTTATGGAGTATACATACACACACACACACACACACACACACACACATATATATAATATATATATATATATATGTATATATATACGTATATTATATATATATATATATATATATGTGTGTGTGTGTGTGTGTGTGTGTGTATATATATATATCAGAAACATGCTGCTTATTCCATTTATAACACTGTAATGGAAGTTTAGACTTATGAGTTCAAATCTGCTAAATTGGGCCTCAACACATGTGGCTAAAAGGCAAAAGGTGAAGTTCAAGAATAATTTTAATTATTTTTCATAATGTTTTGCATATAATATTAACCTCTTTCATTACAAACGGACTGCTTATTTTGTGTGTGTGTGTGTGTGTGTAATTGTTTTTTATGTGTGCACATGTATGACAATACACTGGGGTATATACGTAAGTGCGTGTCTTTGTGTGTGTGTTTGTATATATTCCGAACATATTTATGTACCCTTACTTAACTGCTCTAGCCAAATCTCCAACGAATTGTAGCCAGCATTGAGCAACAATGTTTAATGCAGCATTCATTATAGTAGCTCGTCCCTGTATAGATATATATATATACATATACATATTTACGTACATTTGGTGCGGCATTTATTTATGATGTACGTGTTGCGCGTCGGAATACCTGTGACGGCCGGCTGTACTAAATCCTGAGAATGGAATTGACTGATGACTCGGCATTGATGACCATCGCCCGATGATTCCGGATCGTTTGGAATGACTTCATCACTTTTGATGTTGGGAGTCGAACCCTGGAGTTTCTTACAGATATTTATAGAGGTCCGTGAATCATAATAGTTTTACTTGAAGTGTGATTCCTTTTATTCTTTTTATGTATTTATTTATTTCTATTTTTCTTGCTTTTAATCCTTTCTCGTCTTTATCTAGTGTGATTAGATGAATGATTGTTTAAAAAACGCTGTTTGTAAAATATTCGCTGACGTAAATGTTTATATAGGAATAGGTGTGTGATGTTTTTATAGAAGATTTCTTTTAGGATTTTCTTCTTTTGTTCATAGCTATAAGAGATATTAGTCTGTGCTGGTCGTTTAAAGATAAATTCATTCTGGGGAGACTATTTTTATCATAAGTTCATCATAAAAGCATTTTGCCAAATTTCCATGCCTTAATCAAAGTACACAATGAATATTAGTTTCACTAACGATGTTTATTTATTATCTGTGTTTCATAATTTTTCATTATACTTTCACCTTTATTTTTTTTTAATCACAGGATGAGCAGCTACATGAACGAAAACTTTGTATATAATGTACAACAACTTTACATATATCCTCATTGTAAAATAATGAAAATTATCTGTAAGAAAGTTTTCGAAAGAGATTTACGTGAAAGGTGAATCTACGTCATGCATCCCATAGCTCCATTCTTGTTGTTTTGGTGAAGCGGAAAGTATTTTGATGTGGGTGTTTGCATATATTTTAAGTAGCTCAGGCGTTCATCTCCTTCAGATCCACATCGATAGATGTTTTGACGCCAGATTGATAACCATAAATCAATCAGTCATTCCACATACGTCGTATGTACCACTTGGAAGGACATTTTTACGTTGCTTATTTTTAACATTGTATGTGTGTTTGGGTTTGTGTTTGTGTGTGTGTGTGTGTATATATATATATATATAATATATATATATATATATATATATAATATATATATACAATGTAAATAGGGAATGACACACACAAAAAGGACTCATTCCTACACAGCCTGGGTTTGTACATGTATGAGAGTGACTTTATCCACCCAGACAGACATGTATAGACCCAGCAAGTTTTATTGTAATTTTCGGATATATCTCTGATGACATATGGCATCTCCAGATTGCCAAGGAAAGACACATCAAATAAAGCAATTACTGATCATATTTAGGTAATTGATTAATTTCTGTGTTAAAATAGCGTTGTCGTTTTTTTTCATTGCCGCACATGTTATGAAATTTCGAATGTTGAATAAATATATTGCCACTTCTGACAATTCATGTTCCTTGATTTAGTTTTCTTTCTATCTAAGGCTGTAATTATTTTTATGCATAATTTGGTTAAATACGGAGGGTAATCACCATTCTATGTTGTATCTCAGTTCTTGATTTTTGGTAAGTCTGAGCCTGTGTCCAAATCGATGTCCCTTGTATTTACCGTTGTATCTAAGGTTGTATCCCTTCTATTTACCATTTTATCTAAGCACGTGTGAAATGTGAGAGATTATATTTCCTTATTATTCGTGTGGCCAAGTTTCATATAGTTATTCCACTTTTTTAATGAGTATAAATATAAGTTCACGGTCATCCTTAAAAACTCGAAGGAACCCATTGTTTTTGAAGTCGCCGTCGATGACCTAAGTCCTTTGCGACACCAGAGTTCATAAACATGAACATAAAATAAACGTCTTTGAAGCCTTGCTTCCAGCAAGCGACTAAACGTTCCTTGGACGTTTCCTGATCGTAATTCTCTTTCTGAAGTGTAAACGTTTGTAACGTGAAATACAATGCGACTTCATATTTAAAAGCGTTTTAAGAAAGTTCGTTTGTGATTTGTTAAAGTTGCAGAAAATTCAGTCTCGCTGCAAAGATGGAAAAGGGTTATGGGGATAAAGCTATTAATGAGCTCTCCAGGTTCCATAGTAAAATCTTCATCTTTGATAGTTTTGAGGACAAAGTTTTTTTATCTTAAGGCGTTAATTTTTTAAAACTATTTTCTTTCTGAATAAGATGTATCACATTTTTGGTTATTGTCAGGGAAACTTAGAAGGGTATACACGTTGAAGTTCAGAATTTAAGGAATTATTTTGAATTGCAATGTTTTTTTAGACTTGTGGCGCAGTTACCCTTTCTAACGAATGACATTTACACGAAAATTTTACATCATATATGTATATATATATATATATATATATATATATATATATATATATATATATATGTGTGTGTGTGTGTGTGTGTGTGTGTGTGTGTGTGTTCAAAATCACTCTGTTGTAATTGATATAAACTAAAAAATATATATATTTAGTTAATGTATGTATCAGTTGTTAGAGTACGTTAGGAATATTTGTGAATCTTCTTTACTTCTTGCAATAAAGTATGCTGGTAAGTACTTTTGATACGTTAAGTTCACTAATACTATTACTACGACTACAACTACTACCTCTACTACTTCAATTATTTTCTTCTTTTTTTAGTATTCTGGATCCCCATAAAAAACTATTTTTACTTTTATTGATGTTGTCCTCTGTGCTTCCTTCATATCCAGTTATTATTATTTTGGTTTTTCAGGAATAGCGACTTAGCATCATTTTGTTATGTATTTGTTTATTAAAGATATATCCTGCATAATCATACATTTCCAATCCAGAGACAGTTGTATATAATCGTGTTTGCTGGTTTTGTTAAACGCCTATCAGTCATGATTTTTCTTATATATTTAGAGAAAATAATAGCTGAATAGAATAGTTGCTTGCTTTGAGGTTTACGAAATTATTATTATTATTATTATTATTATTATTATTATTATTATTATTATTATTATTATTATTATTATTATTATTATTATTCAGAAGATTGACCCTATTCATATGGAACAAGCCTGCAGGGGCTTGTCTTGAAATGAAAGATTTCAAAGAATATGGTGTTTATTTATAAGAAATTTTACCATATAATAGGAAATAAGAAAAGAAGAGAAATACACGAGTACAAAGTAAAATATTTTGATTAGTAAGGCATTTCATCTTCACTTGAACTTTATTTAGGACTAAAAGATGGTTACGTTATTTCTTTCTCAATTATTAGAAAAAAAGGTATATAAAAAAAGTCCAGCATTTATTATTATGGTATTTGAAATATTGATGCTGGTTTATTGCGCAAATGCCATGCGAATGTCATGCTGGTAGTATAAAATATTTGATTTCTTTTAGCCTTTCGTATTTATTATTTTATTTTGTCATTGGGAAAATGCCGAACCGATTATGGTTGTAGGAAACACGTTATATCCCAGTAAATATCAGATGTCTCTAAGTTAATTCTTAAATAATGAAAACCTCGCTCAAGATTCATGTCCAAAAGATTCAGGAATGGGGAGGGAGACAGTCACTTGTTTATTCGTATATGAAAGACTTTTATAAGAAATTTAAGCGAAATTCAAGTTTTGGAACATACCCGAAAAATTATTAATGTACATAAGAATGGTAAATATGAATTTTTTTCATTTTCCATTCATATGTATTTTTTTCTGTATCAAAGATATGAAGAATGTGCAAATATGTTTCATTTCTGTATTACAAATCTGTTATTTCTTTTATTTATCAGTACTTGTTACAGACCTAGGAAATTTGTGAATGAGATGACAAAATATGTTTAACAAGTAAAGAGCGATTTACACGAGGAGGAACTGCAGTTATATTTTATAGAAGATGAACATTTGCAGTTCTTTGTGTTTGTGATAATGAATGTCGACATTGTAGTTAACAGGGCCGTTACACGAACGATTCAGTTTTGATGTTTCTTGAAGTATTATTTAGTTTTGATGCTTGCAATATTAGCCTGCTGTGTTTTACATGATTATTTTAAATTTATAACCCGCGGTTTTGCTTTTTGTCTTCTTTATGAAAAAAAAAGAATGTTGATGTTATTGTTATGTCTTTGTAGAGGCCAGAGTATTCGCAAGATTTAGGAAGGCAGTTTATGAAAGAATCCTCATAAAATTTATTTTTGACGGTGGTATTAGATATTATTATTGCCATTTTAATAGTATTAATATTGTGATAATCATGATAATGCTGTGGTATTTTCTCTTTTTTATTATAATATAATTCTATAGGATATACTTTGTTCTTTCTTTAACTGATGTCCTGCTAATGCCATTTTTAAATTGTAATTACTAATTTCGCCAGATCCTCAGAAAATCAGTAGAAGAAGATAATTAATAATGCAATGGAGTCAGATTTTTAATTTTTACTTGGCAATGGAAAAACTCCCATTAGTAGTTCTCACATTCTTGATACTTTATATTATTTTTTTATAATGTCTTAAATATTAATAGTTGTAATAATGGCTTAGTAATGAAATTCAATTAGGAAAATATACTCTGATAATACAATCTTACAAAATTCTTTTTTAAGTAACTTTGCATTACTATACTATTTCTTTTTATGGACAGATTTATTATTGTTATTATTATTATTGTTATTATTATTATTATTATTATTATTATTATTATTATTATTATTATTATTATTATTGTTATTGTTATTATTATTATTATTATTATTATTATTATTATTATTATTATTATTTATTATTATTATTACGCAGACGTTTGCTGAAGCTCTCCCATCCATTTGGCAGTGTTGTGTATATATATATATATATATATATATATATATATATATATATATATATATATATATATATATATACATTAGATTCAGTGACTCATCAGTTGTTGTACAGTATGGAGCGTTTTTCATTATGAAAAAAGTTTCATGCGATAGGACAACTTTTATCAAAGATTACAGTAAATTGTCGCGCATTTAGGGACATGGATTCCTTCTAAATCTAGTAAAGATTGTACCTAAGTAAGTTTAGGGTGATGATGTATTGAAGGATGGTTATCTTATTCAAATTTTAGAGAAATGACCATTAAGAGACTGGATCTCATTAAACAAAAAAAAACATCGACCTCTTAGCGCAGATAGATTTTTTACTGTGTATGTATGTATATATATGTGTATGTCTATGATATATATATATATATATATATATATATATATATATATATTTGTGTGTGTGTGTACATACTGACATATACATACATACATGTACATATATATACATTGTTCAGATCAGACCATACAGTAATATGCATTCAGGTGTTGAGTAGGTACTTTGAATTAGAAAGAAAAATATGTCACCTAAAATGCTTAAGTACAAGTGATATATATATATATATATATATATATAATATATATTAATATTTCTATATATATAAATATATAAATAATGTGTGTAGATATATATATATATATATATATATATATATATATATATATACATAAATATATAAGTGGACAACTGCACTTCTAGCATACAAGCATGAATATACTGTGTCTCTATGTATGATTTATTTGCTTATATAATTTTTTTATTTATTCCTTTCGACTTTATTATTATTGGTGCGCTAATATTAGCAGTAGGAATCGAAATAACAATCATATTAGTAACAATTAATTGTATGAAAAGCTATAATAATAGAACTGTAAAAACTGTTACATTTAACATATTTTTGCTTTGGGTTGAAAAGTAATTGTTCAGTTGAGATAGGTCAAATTCATTTCTTTCTTATACAGGTATAAATGTTGCTTGGGAGTGTGGAAAGCCAAGTGGGATATTTAATCAGTAGTTAGAGTTTGCACTTATGGCGTTACTTTACTACACTGCTTAAGGATCATTTGCAAAGATTTTTTCGTACGTTTGCTTATCAAGCAAAACTTTCGGAGCGACTTCGGACCAGGGGTCGTTGTTATGGCGTCCTTCTTGGAAATGGCATGGCTGGCAATCACTATTTCGTCTGTAGTTCCGACAGTGCGCCATCGCACGTTTCAGGAGGTTAGTGCATGAAGCGAATTCAGATATTTGATGCTGGAACCGAAATGATTTGAGGGCTCATCCCGAGCGTCATTTACGACGCTCCACTGGGAAGAGATCCCGAGGCGGGAGAAGGAAGGCGTTGCCGACGAACTGCTCTTCCAATTCTTTCCTGGAAGTGCCATGGAGAGAGGCCACTACTCTCATCGCATTCCAGATCCGCTGGATGAAAATGTTCTTTAACTTGCTGCCGAATGAGTAGATGGACGAAGTCTCCATCGTTCGCAAATGATCGCTGATTCCGTCGCCTTGGTAAGGACAGCAGCGTGTCGGTGTTTGGATGTTGTGGGAGCAAGACTGAAATTGAAAGGGTTAACCAACAGATGGCAGCACCATCCGGGCACTTTATCCTGCGCTTTTCGCTCTTTCTTCTCTCCCTCTTCTCTCTCTTCTCTCTCTCTCTCTCTGTCTCACTCAGCATCCCCCCCTTCTCTTTCTCTCTCTCTCCCTCGCCTTTCGCTCTTCCTTCTTGCTTTCTCTCTCTCCTTCCTCCGCCCTCCTAACTCCCGGTTCCTTTTCTTCTATGTTTCGCGCTCATGTTTACCTATATTCTGCAAATTTACTTTTAATAAGTGGTGCCACTTCTCCTGAGACTTGTGTGTTATAGATTTATATGCACTCGTATATACTTCTGTTTAGCGCGCGCATGTGCGCGTCTAAGCTTGGGCACATGCGTTTTGTGTATACATTCGTTTCCACTCCATACACGTGTGTATCCTAGTATGTACGTACATGAGAGAGAGTTAAAAGTGTTTTTGATAACGCGTGTCTACGTGTGTGAGATAGCACGTAGAAAGTGAGAGAGAGGAAGGGTAAGAGAGAGAGAGAGAGAGAGTGAGTGAGCTAGATAGAGTTTTGGGTGTTTCCTATTTCTTTGTGTGTCTGTTGATGGAGTGTGTAATTTGTATGGGTGTTGTTGTGTATGGGGGTGTGGTGGTTGGGGGTGGCGGGTTGTTTGTTGATAGGGGCGTAGTAGGGGTGAGGTAGAGAAGCCTATTTGTATGGATTTTTTTTTTAGTCATGTGTGATTCCTTAACTTCTGATGCCATTATGTTGCTTCACAAATTCACTTGGAACCATTGCAGCGGCAGACCGGGTTTTTGAGTTTGTGTTTGGCCACAAACTTTTGAGTTTTCATGAAGTTGTAGTTATGTAATCCATATGTCAGGCTAAATTATCTAAATAATAATTTTAATGGTTGTAACAATAGGTTTTTCATCGCTGTTGTTGTTGTTGTTGTAAGGAGAGTAGGCATTTACATCTAGGAATGCGAGTCAATTTTGCATCTTGTGTCAGACTATTATGTCGTGATGTAATGATGATATTAACACTGTGATATTATTATTACAATTACTATTTAATACTGTTCTTTGTTATATTCTTATTACAATTGGTACCCAAACGAGCTAAGATTGCCGTGTCAAAATTATGAGCAGCTTCGTTACTGATTTTTATGTATACATACTATAAGATTCTTTTGAAGGTATCACGAATTTAAGAAAAAATTTCATCGCATAAAGATTAAGTAGATGTCAGTCGCATCACGAATTAAATAAGGAATTTCTCTGTATAAAGATTAAATAGATTTTATTCTGAGAATTGTTATGGGACTGTTGCTAAAGTTATTAGTTGTCACAAGTATTGCTACTGAAATGGAATCGCCACCTTCAGGATTATATACCGTTTACGGGGGGCGGGGGTGGGGGAGGGAATAAACATTAATTTTTCCTTGAGATAGGTCCGTATTTCTTCTAAAAAAAATTTTTTTTTTTTCCAATATTCCAATATTATTCTTACATTTCCAGGTAGTTGAAACTGCTAAGTTTACTGGAGTCTAGAACACTGTTCTTCCGTGGTATGAAGTAAAGTTATATGTCGTCAGAGATTCTGTAAAAGAAAAAAAGGGGAAAAAAAAAAGCTGTCCAGAATCATTCGTTGAATATTTTCATAATGCTAAACTGTATTTGAAAGCTTACGGGCAAATGGTAAAAATATGAATGACCGTTTTGCAAATATTCATAACTCTATTCACATTTGAAATCTAGTGTGCATTTTCGATACAGACCCCAACACCTGCACGTGCTCACACAAAAACGCACACATTATATATATATATATATATATATATATATATATATATATATATATATATATATATACGATACTGCTTTAAGCAATCAACGAATACAAAGAAAAAGAATATGAAAATCATGTCTTTGAAATCTAATGCAATGGTAAAATATACTTCAAGGAATTCTTCCTCTTCAAGGGATTTCTTTTTTATTTCGTTTTCAAATGGTTCCTTGATCTTTTAATTTAGCTAGATTAGGATTGATAAGTAATAGGCATAGGTTTGTATTTACGGTTCTTGCAATATGTGTTGTTTGAAGCAATTGATATCTTGTTGTCAAATACCTTTTAGCTGGACTAATCCGTATTGCCACTTGGCTTCTTTGTTATTTTTTCTGTAATAATAATCATTTAGTATGTCAAATTTTACGTTTCTAACCTAGAAAAAACGGGCAATCATTATATTATGTATACTACATACATTCACACACACACACACTCATACATATATATATATATATATATATATATATATATATATATATATATATATATGTATGTATGTATGTATGTATATATATATATATATATATATATATATATATATATATATATATATATATAAATGTTTGTGTGTACGTATATTATATGTAGTATATATACTATTTATATAGTGTGTATGTGTGTACTTTTTTGCGAGTACAAATTAAAATGTATTGTACAAACTTATGTCGTTTGAGGGTAAAAACTTGTTATAGTATATATATATATATATATATATATATATATATATATTATATATATATGCACCTTCATTTGATGTGGTATTTATTACGAGTGAGTATATTTTTGAGTGTCAGTTACACTCTGACCTTTATGGCGCTGACACCTATTTATTGTAATAAATCATCCAAACTGTGAGCTCATTTGATCTTTTATTTTAAAAATTCATAAATTGACAGGAGAGTCTTGTAGGAGTTCAGTTTTAGAGAAGTATTCAAAATAAAAACTGAATGCTACCTTGGAGAAAAAAAAAAAAAGGAACCATGTCCTAAAATTTTTCAGCTGTCCCTCCTTCACTTCTACAAATATTTGTGATTAAAAAAATTGATAGTTATTTTTTTTTATGCCACGAGATCAGAATTTTTTTTTATTTTTTATCACTGTTAAAACCAAAGTAATCCAATATTTTCTCTCGAGAAGTACAGTCATTCTTTTTCTTTTTCTTTCTTTTATAAAACCAAAGGATTTTTTAGAACGTTTTTACTGGAACAAGAATCAAAGTGGAAAATTTTTCTTTTATCTATATGCAAAACTATAAAGAGAAACGTTGATTATGAGACACTTTAGCTTATTCTACACATTCTCTTCCTCCTTTAAGAATAAGATCAAATAGACTTAGATGATGACAGTTTGACATTGTTCTTTCCCTTTCTGTGAAATCCTGATTGAAGAGGAGGCGGAAATGATAGAAAACGTAGTAGTAATAACTGTTAACGCAAATTAGTAATAAAAAATATGATGAATTACTTTCTTCCATTGTAATAATTTCTTTCATAAACATGTGTTTTCCTTTTCCTAGTTCATTTCAGGTCTATGACATTATATGTATATATATATATATATATTTATATATATATATATATATATATATATATATATAGTTATATATATATATATATATATATATTTATATATATTAAAAATTCATAAATTGACAGGAGAGTCTTGCAGGAGTTCAGTTTTAGAGAAGTATTCAAAATAGAAACAGAATACTGCCTTAAAAAAATTATGATATATATATATATACATATATATATATATATATATATATATATATATATATATATATATATATATATATATATTTGGTCAAATATTAAGATATTAAAGCCAGCTTGCAAATCATATACCATTTTATGAATACTCACATAATGATTATATATATATATATATAATATATATATATATATATATATATATATATATTAATCATTATGTGAGTATTCATAAAATGGTTTATGATTTGCAAGCTGGTTTTAATATTTTCTTAATATTTGACCAAAAAAATTTAAGATTCTTTCAGTTGCTCCGCATATCGGGGTCCCCTCTCCCCCCCCTTTATTCCATATTTTAAATATTTCTGTTTTTACTTTTGATATTGTCCAAATTTTTATATTACCACTACTGTTACCTATTTTGAGTGTGTGTAAATTCTCTTTTATATATATAAAATTGCAGTTTTCAGCAAATATGTTTGAGGAGAAGTTGCTATCTCCACTCCCTTGCTCGCAAGAAGTTCAAGGGGCTTATGCCGACTTCATCTGACATTGATTGATGATCACCCTTCCAAGTTCTGATCTGGCGCAGCATTGCTTCTTTCGCCGATCGGAAGACCAGCGATATAGCCAAAGTATTCTCAGTTTATCTTGCTCTCCGAAATTGTTTCGAGCTAATGTAAATTATGATACGATTATATTATTAAATATCATAAGGAAAGTTACTTTTATTTGTTGGGTGGGAGGGGGGGTGGGGGGGGCGCTGGTGACGGGGTGCCAAATCCATGAAATATTGACCTACAATTCAAGGCTGATTCGAGAGGTATGGTGTTCCTAAATTTTGGAAGACAGATAAGTTTTCATTCAAGTAGGTTTTCCTGATTAAGATTTCTGTTTGTTATCAATATTTTAATAACATTAGTAAGTCAAGACAAATACGTATAATGAGGATTATAAACAGCCAGATAGTAAATATAAAATGTAAACTTTCCCACGTTACAAAATTATAATGGACAAATATATTTCATCCTTTTCCAATCTGTTGTATATTCCCTTTTTTAATATTTCACTTGATCTACTCTATTTTGTTGCATGGATGTAATATCGAGCAATGTAAGTTACAGGCGAATTCTTGAGTTACATAATTTCGTATTGTAATGTTTTCTTATAAATATTTAGGCACGGTTATAATTGCCATTATCGAAACAAAATTACCGTTTACCAATATGTATGTTACTTAATAACATGCGCTCTTGTTATATAGTAGATATACACATACACATTATATATATATATATATATATGATATAATATATATATTATATATATATATATATATATATATATATACACTCTCACTTATATCAGGGGAGGCTAAGCTAAAGCAATCTCATTGAAAGATGTATGGATAGGAAGAACAGTCAGCTTTACATTGACTGACAATTTAATAGCTGCGCTTTTCAACCATATATATATATATATATATATATATATATATATATATATATATATATATATATATATAAACTAAAGATTTCGCTTGTCACGACGCATTATTTCATCATGCGTTTAATTTTATTATTATTATTAGTTATTATTATTATTATTATTATTATTATTATTATTATTTAGTACTTTCGCTGACCCTCCCTTACCAATTCCTTCCAAGGAGATGTCGGTTAAGAATTATTTTGGCTCAAGACAGTAGGGGTGGGGGTGGGGGATGGGTATCTTGGGATATCTTATTCAAGGCTTTTTCGCTTTTGTGGTCAAGCTCTTGATTAGCCAGCAGTCAGCAGCCAGCCATCCAGAGAAGAAGCAGACAGCAGACACAGCCATTGACTGTCTGACTGTCTGGATCGCCTGAATCATTTCGAGGCCAAGATTTATTAAGAATTTTTATAAATTATATTTTTTTAAGCTGTTGTTGTCGCCGTCTTTTTTTTTTTTTAATGCAAATTAGAAGGTAGATAGGCTGGATTTCACGCGCTAGCTTGCATAAAAAAAGTTTTAATATACTCATGAAGTTATATTAATATATATATATATATATATATATATATATATATATATATATATATATACATATATATTTATATATATATAATGATATATATATATATATTTATATAATTTATATTCCTACGAAAAATTTATATCTCGTAATTTGGTCGTTCCAAATTACAGCACATTCGTATATAAATGATGATTCAAAGTTGAGCCTCTGTGCAAGGAAACGCCAATAATAATAGTTAGTTCAGGCACGCATACATACAAAAATAAATTATATATATATGTGTGTATGTATATATATATATATATATATATATATATATATATATGATATATATATATATATATATATATATATATATAGTGTGTGTGTGTGTGTGTTTAATCGCGTATGTGATCGTACATCTTTAGCGACATTTCTCGTTAAATTGAAATTTCTTTTTATCCAAGTACCCTATTTACTTCTATTAACTTGACACATTCCCTCAGTACAGACTTTTGTGGTCTTATTACTTATCTTAATATATCTAAATATTCTAGCTCAGATAAAGAGAGAGAGAGAGAGAGAGAGAGAAGAGAGAGAGAGAGAGAGAGAGAGAGAGAGAGAGAGAGAGAAGAGAAGAGGAGAGATGAGAGAGAGAGGAGAGAAGATGTGAGGTGAGGGAACCGTTGAGTAGATCTACAATTTCTGCCGTGTGACTCAAGTGATTTTTTCATTATTATTATTTTTTTCCATTTAAAACTGCGAGAATCTGTTTGATCGCCATATGTTCGATTGCAATTTATGATGTACAGGAGAATGTGGGCGAATGAATGAATATGCAAAATCAGCCAAAGTAAAATGGTGAAATTTGACTCGCTGTATTCTGGGATTTTATATTTTTTATTCAAAAGTTTGTACGGGCGAATGTTTCGCTAAACATACATTTTAGATACCTTAAGATCGTAATGGCAATAGAAATAGGAATTTATTGGAACGTTATTGACTAAGAAATATGTTATAAATTTTATTGAAACTGCGGGGTATTACTGGCTAGTAAGCGTATTTATTTGTTGCCTTATACCAGTATTGCAATGAGATTAGGCTTGGGATGCGATTCGACATTTTTTGTCATATTTCAATGTTTCCCAGAATTGAAAATTGTTTCGCAGGCAACGTCGAGTTGTTGCTGTTGAATTAGCCTTGGTTGCGTTCTAGTTGATATCTGCTTAGTCAATCTTATTTTATTTACTTGTTTTTCAGTTTTCCTGATGTTGAAAGTGAAAGGTTTTATTTTGTAAATGTTGGTCCTGAATGAAAACCACTTTCAAAAATGTATACTGCAAATGAATAATTCGTCTATAAAATATTATTCAGAAGTGAAAATCTTCTCTTGAAAATGTTTGTCATATTTACACCTTTGCCCGTGACAATGGCCACATTTAATTAAGGTCGTGTCTAGGTAATTTGGGTAATATGTCCAAACCTCTTAATAATGTTCATTTTATTATATGATTATACTGCTAAAATGACCATTCTTATACGAAAATGCCCACGCTGTTATTATTATTATTATTATTATTATTATTATTATTATACCCATGACGTCAATAATGATGGTAACATAAGCGAAGGTCAAGACGACTAATTTCCATACCGAAGCTGGTATGAAGGAACCTTCATTTTACTTAGTCATTAAAACCAGGGTTCAGAGAGTCTGCCCTCGGGTTGGACGACAAGTTAAAACGTTAATTTATTAACTGTTGACCTTCGTTGTTTTACTCAGTAAAAGTATATGAAAGCGACATTTTACATAAAAAAAGTATATGAAATCGACTTGCTTTTTATTATTATTTTTATTATTATTATTATTATTATTATTATTATTATTATTATTATTATTATTATTATTATTATCAACTTTTGTTACATGGCGATTATTGTTATACGAAGCGAAAATTCATGGGTGCAGATTGCGATTTATTGTAAAGATAGATTTGATATTAGCGTTTTTCCATTTGGAGATGATTATTATTATTATTATTATTATTATTATTATTATTATTATTATTATATTATTATTATTATTATTATTATTATTATTATTATTATTATCATCGTCCCTTAGGTGAGCAGTCCCCCGCCGTTGTACAATTGTAGGAAGTAAATGGAATTGGTGTTTCGACTTTTCCACGGTTTATAGGACCGTCACTGGCACATTGCATAGCGAAAACAAGGGGGAGGTATTTTTTACGACACTTTGCATATGAAACTCCGGCGTGTGTTTGTTTACCAGTATTGTTCCAGATGAATGCACTGCGGCTAAAATTTTGTTGGCTCGTATTTATGTTTTTGTGCGCATGTCTTTTATCTGTGGTGGGCTTGTGTATGTAAAGTTTATTTATAAGGATTTGCTAGGTCTGCTCGTAAGCGGTACACGATTGTGCAAATATACTTACATACACGGAAATATATATGTCTATATACATACATACATACTATATATATATATATATGTGTGTGGGTGTGTGTGGTGTGTACGTATGCATGTGCATGACGTTTATATACAAATTGTTAATTTTTGTGAATTAAAATATGCTCATTTCCTCAATATATTTTCTAAAGGAAAGCTTACAAGTGACGACGTTTTGGATATTTCTAATTTACACTCGATTTGTGCTTTTAATTTGCTGTCATCTGTTATCATACGTGTCGTCCCAAAAATATATACTCAGTTGTTAAAACCCATGTTAAACTAGGTGGTTATATCCCCGAAAGACATTTAATCCTCAGATCCTCGGCTTGCATCACGTTTTTAAAACATTGAATCGGCGACAGAAAAGTGAGTCTTTCGTACGACCATATTGGGAAATAATTTAAAGGAATATTTTTGGCAAAACTTTGACATTTTTTATACCGTTCTATGCTTTGCGAAAATGTCAGCAGTGACATATATATACCGTTCTCTTATTAAATTGCAAAGCGGTGGAGATGTGGATTCTTTTGTAATGTGTATCATATAGTATATGACTCATGAGAGAAGAATGACAGAAAGCGATTTAGTCTTACTAATGAGAGTACACAAGGTCTTTAATTATATATATTTATTTTCAAAGGGCTTTTTCACAAGGTTGTGACTGTTTCTCTGTATTTATTTCAGCTGCTTGCTGATTAGTGTGCTAAGACTTTTGGCGATATAATTGACTTTCTTCAACGATAATTTTTTGCCATGAATTTTCTTGGAAGTTTGAAAACTCATTATAACATAAATGGTGTAGCTAGTTTTATTCGAGAAACCACATTTTTACGCATTTCACACACACACACTGTCTCCCCCCTTCCCCTTCCTATTTTCACGAAGTAAACATGCTGTCCACACACTATCCTAACCCCCCCCCCCCCTCTTTCTTGTTTTCACGAAGTAAACATGCGCCCCATACACACTGTCTCAACCCCCGCCCTCCGCCCAAAGTCCTATTTTCACGAAATAAACATGCCCCCCCCCCCCCCCACACACACACACACACGCACACACACACGCACACACCTCCTCCTCCTCTTCCTCTTTTCACGAAGTAAACATCCGGCCTAACAGGAAGAAAACAACTTCAAAACAAAAGACTTTTTTTTTCTCTTTCTTTTGATGCTAAAATGGAGAGTGGGTCTACGTACCCGCTGGAGCATATACTTCATCGTCACCTGGACTCCTTTCATGCCACGTTGAAGGGCCTAATGATAGGGCATTAATTAGCCATCTGAGTGCCAATATTACTACCTGAGAGTGTCAATGAACGTATTTTTTGTGTTTTTGTTTTCAATGATACTTAGCGATTTAAAATGGAAACAGTCATGATTAATTCCTTCTAGTTCGGTGAATTATTTATTTATTACACAAGACTACCCCAGGAAAGGTGGTAAATATACGTACAGTCATTTCTTTTTTTTATCATTTCATAATTTGTCATAATTTCCAATGGGGAATTAAATTCTCTCTCTCTCTCTCTCTCTCTCTCTCTCTCTCTCTCTCTCTCTCTCTCTCTCTCTCTCTCTCATAAAAAGTTAAAAAGTTGACACTAATAAGATTATTATGTAAAGGGATGGGCAGCAATGTTTCGTTTACCACAGGGGACGTTTAGTTGGCAACCTGACCGCGTCACTTTTTTTTTTTCCATCCTGAACACGAATTCTTTCATAGTTATAGTGTGTGTGTGTATATATATGTAATCTTTGTGCGCATATGCGCATATATATATATATTATATATATATAGATATATTATATATATATATATAGTCTATATACTAGATATGTATATATATATTAATATATAATAAAATATACATATAATTGTATATATGTGTATATAAAATTTAATTGCATATTCTAGATATAAGACTTGCCAAGGGGAAACATACTCTAGTCTTATATTTATGCATCCCCACACAAACTTTCTCTCTAAAAAGATACATACACACACACATATATATGCGTGTTTTGGTCTGTATTTTATACTTTCTCTGCAAGCACGTTTGGAACCCATATTTTACAAATAATATTCTAGTTTTTCATATATTTCCCCCTTCTTTGCTTTTTCTACATTACGTTAATTTAAAGGAGCATAGAGAAGTTAATGAAATTGGTTAGGAATCCGCTGTCCTCAACCTTTTGGTTTTGCTTAACGTTTTCCACTAAATTTCTCTGTCCCTCTCTCTCTCTCTCTCTCTCAAGGCACAGTAGTTATGTACTGCATCACATCAAGCCTTTTCCTGGCCTTTTCACTCACACGTGAAATTTATTGTTTAGGTGCAGGATTTGTAAAATTAAAACAATTGTATTGGATGAGACTATAAAAACGTTCTCGCTTTTTTTTTTTACCATCGTTTGGTAATCAAGCGACAACGGAAGTTAGTGTTTTGCAAACATTTTTTTTTTTTTTTTTTTTATGAAACCTAACCTCATTATTAACATTATCATAAGTTTGATGTTACTTTTGCAGAAACGGCACCAAATATTAGAGCCTGTAAAAATGGTACTTTTCCTCTCTCTCTCTCTCTCTCTCTCTCTCTCTCTCTCTCTCTCTCATACGGATATTGAAAGAACGTTACCCCATCCATATCTTGTGTATTTCAGCCAGTTTTTTTATTCGAAGTTATAGAATAATTTGCTTTGTGATTTTTTCTTTTTTACACTAATTTGTATAATAATCAATTTACTATATGTTTGCCTGTACAGGCAATGGTTATGAGCGTCTATTGCACAGGCTCTCCCCTTAGGAACACCCTCTATTAATATTCTAGAAGTTCACTCTCGAGGTTCTGAAGTCACGTAAAGCTGTTGGTCCCGTTGCTGAATAACCACTGGATCCATACAACGTAAAAACACCACACAAACAAACACAAACAATCTATTAATATTCACGCCCTTGAGCCCAATCTTCTCATTCTCTCCACGTTATCAAATCGCCCTATCACATACAGCCATATTTTTGGCTACGGTAATCTCTTCACTTCCACTTCGCCTTGTAAACGAATTTCTAATTCGTTTGATCCAGTCTTACTTAACAATTCATATACTCAGAAGAATATTTTTTGTCCATTAAGGAAAGTAATATATATATATATATATATATATATATATATATATATATATATATATATATATACCTCTTCATATACCTGAAGAGAGAGACAGCAGTCTCTGAAATATAGTACTTTTCTCTCTACATTTTGGTGTTTTTATGGGCTCCTTTTATTAGATGGAATTCTGTTGTTACAGAACATTTTACCAGTCATATATATATACGTATATATTTTTTTTAACGCAGGAAAGTAATATATATATATATATATATATATATATATATACACGTTATATATTTTTTAACGCAGGAAAGTAATGTGTATATACATACATATATATAATATATATATTAATATATATATATATATATATATATATATATATTTTTTAATGCAAGTGTCCTTGGGTGATTATCACATGTATTTTTTTATTTGGTAAATCGAGAATGAACACTTTTAATGGAGCCTGAC